>NC_080071.1:92863989-93167019 GCF_949987535.1 Balaenoptera acutorostrata
TGGTGAGGTCAGTGACCAGGGCTCCGCTGGACTGAGTGGAGGTGGAGGGTCAGAAGTGCATGCCCTGTTGCTAGGGTGACCGTCCCTGCCCACATCCCCAGGACCATCTCGGTTCACTCCTGTTCTCCAAGCCTGATCAGTAACAGCGCCCCTGTCATTCTCAGAAGTGTCTCACTTCAGCCAGTGTGCCCCAGCACACACACACGTGCATGCGCACACACACACACACACACACACACACGCACACAGCCTCCTGCTGGGGATGCCGAGCCATTCTCCAATGCTGGGAAGGGGATGTACATTGGAATCGTCTGTAGATTTTTCTACAATACTCTGTCCTCTCTCTGCCCTGCTGCCCCCTCCCCATTCCAGCACGCCCAGCTAGGGAGGCGTGTGCTGAAAATCACTCCCCCGCCATCCTGATGTGCTACCTCCATCTTCCGAAACCAGGGACCTGGCGTCTAGACGGGGGTTAGCGGGACCTCATCCTGAGTCAAGCCCCGGTCCCTGGGCTGTGGACATCACAGCTGTGCAGACCGGGGCCCCTGGTCAGGTCGTACCAGTGGGAAGCGTGCTGGACACGTGGAGGGGAGGTGGGGGGGGTGGTCGGGAAGGGCTTCCTAGGGCCGGCAGCCCTGGACCAGGCACCCCAAGGACAGAGGACACGCCACTCCCCACAAGGGAGGAGCAGCGATCTTTCTCGGGGCTCTTGTTTGTGGTTCACCTGCTCATGGCAGCGCAGGTCTCCACGTTGGCGATCAAGACGGGGTGAAGGCAATTGCTGAGCCTGCGCGTCTGGAGCCTGTGCCCCGCGACGGGAGGGGCCGCGATAGAGAAAGGCCCGCGCACCGCGATGAAGAGCGGTCCCCGCACCGCGATGAAGAGTGGCCCCCGCTTGCCACAACTGGAGAAAGCCCTCGCACGAACCGAAGACCCAACACAGCCAAAAATAAATAAATAAATAAATAAATAAATAAATAAATAAGAAAATCCTTTAAAAAAAAAAAAAAAAAAAAGACGGGGTGAAGGGAGGCCACCAGGTGGAGAGTGACTCAGGCGGGGAGGGAGGGGAGCCCCCGTATGCCCGGTGGGCAGAGAAGGACCTCGGACAGAGCCCTGGGGCCGCTGACACATTCAGGCAGGGAGAGCAAAGGGGTGTGACTGTTACTGTCGTTGCTAGTGTTGAGCGAGTAGCGGACGCTCACCCGTCCAGCCAACAAGCCCCGTGCACTCGTGCCGTCTAACGGGGGCGCGGAGGACAGTCGGCGCCCCTCCACCCCTGTGCTCCTCACGCAGCCCGTGACCCACTCACTCCCCCGTGCCTGCAGCGGCCTCTACCATAGGGAGGGTTGCAGCGGCTCATACCTGGGCTGGGCTTGGAGGATGTGTCCACCCGGCGTGCGGTCGCTGCCCCTGAGCTGGGACGGGCTCGCCTCCCTGGCTGCGAACCCTCTGCCCCGCCTCAGCTCAGCTCTGTTCAGCAAGTACGTCCTGAGCGTCTCCGATGCCTGCAGTTCTGTGCAAGTCCCCGTGGGAGCTCTGTGTCTGCACTTGTTTGTGTGCAGGGTGCTTTCTGGGGAGCTGCTCAGCCTTCAGGTGGGGACCCTGGGCATCACAGGGCTGGAGGGAGGAGACGGTGCCCACCTGAGTGCACTGGGGCCTCCCGTCCACATGCGCCGCAGGCCCCACACCACCCCCACGAGTCAGGCAACGCCCTTCTCTGTCTCTCTGTCTCGTCTCTCTCTCTCTCACACTGTCTTGTTCAGAGAGGCACACAGAGTCAGGATTTACGTCCAGGCGCCTCTGGCTCTGAGCCCCTGTGCACACCCCGGGCCCTGCTCTCCTCCTCCTCCCGACGGCTCTCACCTTCCTCTCCCAGCAGCCCAGTTCCTCCGACCCCGGGGCACCCTGTGGGACAAACTGGCCAGCTCTGTGTTCTGCTGGAAGTGCTGGAGCGCCGGCCCTTCTGCACCAGCGCTGCTGCCCACCTGCACTGACCGGCCTTCTCCAAACTGCCGGGACCTGAAATCAGACGGCGGCTGGAAAACAGATTAGGACTTTTTTCCACTTTTGTGCTGTGGCCCAAACAGAAATGCAGAAGCCGTGTGTCCCTCCCTGTGCCAGGGTGCCCGGCCTCACGAAACAGACAGCGCTCAGAAGCACGTGCAGATTTAATCTGGGTGAACGTTGACTCCTGTTGGTGTCATTTCAGAGCCCCTCAGCCCAGCTCTGATTGGCCTTCGGGGCTGCAGCCACCAACACCCAGCTCAGCCTCCTCCCTGCTCTGGCCTCTTGGCCAGGGAGTTAATGATCTGTAAAAGCACTTAAATTCATGAGGAGAACTCCTTGGGAGGAGCGAATTTGTCTGTAACTCTCGGATTCATTTTGTTCCATGTGAGGGAGCTTTCAGGGAACGAATCTGCTTGGATCGCTGAGAAGTGATAACTCAATCTTAAGAGCTCTCCAAAGACAGAGCGTCTTTTCACAAAGTAGAAGGATGCTTCCCGAGGGGCTCTGCAGAAACCTAGGGCAGTCCCAGCTGCTGAGAGCCAGGGCCTCGGGGGGACAGGAAGTCTGGTCCAGGTGTGCGCCCAGGGAGAGCCAGGCTCCCAGGGGACACGCATCCGAGGGCATCTGGGTTTGACAGTGGAACCTCCTGTGTGATGGGCCCAGGGCATTGTCCGGTGAGGCCCAGGGATCAGAACCTGAGATGGTCGTCGGTTGGAGCTGCCCGGCGTGCAGAGGTCTGCCCCATCCTCAGAGCTTGAGTCCGAGAGTGTTCAGACAGGGCTGGACGCCCTCTGGTCAGCATGGCCCCAGGGGACTCAGGGAAGGGGCGGTGTGGGGCGAGATGGACATCAACATTTCTTTGATGATTCTTTTCCTCCAGCATCCGTTTTTTTCTGCTAATTCTAGAGACCTCAGCAAGGCTGTTGCATTTCTGGGGCTCCATTTTCTGCCTGTGGTGCCTGATGTCCCTTGGAGGAGAGCGTGGCATTTGTGCGAATCCTGTCTTACTGGGAAGGCGGGGCTGGGGACTGTCCCCCCCCCCCAGACCACTGACGTCACCCTGTGGCCTGTCCTCACCCAGAAGCGGGGACCTGTGAGCACAGGTGGGGCGGCAGGCCCATGGGAGTGCAGACGGTGGGGTTGCCGCGGCACTCATCTTAAATTCTCTGCGGATTTAAAATCCACCTCACGCTCCCTCCTCCAGCTTCTCATCTCGGAGGAGCTGGGCTGGCTTTCCTCACGTCAAATAGGAGAAATAGGGAGAGAAAGCGGAAGTGCAGGGACAGGAGACCCAGGAGGAGTGACGGCCAGCCCGTCCTTCACCGCTCACCAGCTTTTAATTCCAGCAGAAAGAAAAGGATTGGGATTTTGAAGACAGATCAGGGAAAACATTCAGCGCTTGAGCAGAAGAGTTTTCTAGAAGCCTGGCCGCAGAGGAACTCTGACGCCCGGGGGGAGGGGGGTCAGATGCACCCCAGCTCCTGGGGTGTCCAGAGGGGACCGGATGGGGTTTTTTTTGGTGGGGGGGGCGGTCTGTGCCTTGTGGAGAGGGAGGTGGCTCTCAGGAATGGAAAGCTGAAGGGCTGTGTTTTTACTGGTTTCCCAGCTGTAAGATGTACGGAACTGGCTTTTCTCTCCTTTTGCATCTGCAAGACGTCAGTAATCGATGGCCGATCAGAGTTGCTCCGTGAAGCCAGGGGTCCGTGGGCGGCATGTCTGGCTTCAGTCCATCTGGACCCACAACTTTAAATGCGATTCGCCTCCCCCCCAGTCCCCCGGTGTTTATCTGGGTTCCTTCTAGCCTCCTTCCCTTCAGAAATATTCCGGTTAAACCAGCCTCCTCCCCAGGAAGGCAATGCGTGTACTCACGGCATTGGGCATCTTCTGGGGAGAGAGAGGAGTCCACAGCTTTAACCAGGTCTTAAAACAGATTTGTCAGATGCCAGCCGTGCCCCCGCGGGGACGTGCGAGTGAGCTCTCAGCTGTCCCCAAGATTCTCAAAAATCACCAGACCCCCAGGGTCGTGGAGACCTCCAGCCACTTCCACCTGGGAGAAGTGAGGTCCAGCAGCTGGGGACAAGACGTGACCAAGGTCACTCAGATAGCAGGTGGCAAAGGGGAGACAGGAGGGGTTAGCGGGGCCTGATGGGACCTTCCTTTGCAAAGCAGCCTGAGCCCTGAGGCAAGTCCCAACACTGAGGCTCTGAAACTCCTCTTGGGGTAGGCTGTCCCGCCTCTTTACAGATGATGGGTCCCAGGGTCAGGCAGACTCAACCCTGTGTCGGCAGAGCTGGACCAAGGTGGGCCTCCCCGCAGGGCCTGGGAGTCGGGGGAACTGCTGGAGGGTGGATGGGAAACGCCCTCCTTGCAGCCAGCTCCCGCTCCAGGAGGGGGGTTCCAGGACCTGCACTCAGTTCCCCTTCTACCATCCACCAGTCACGCCACTTCACCTCCCCTGGGCGGGGCGGGTAAGGAGGCAGAGGGGCCAAGGGGTCACCCACTGAGTGTCATCTGTGGAAGAAGACATGGCAGAGTGTAGAATACACACGAAGACGCGTCCCTGGGATGCTCAGGGTTTGGGGTCAGCTTCTCGCGCCTTCAGTGCTCAGACCCTCCCAAACGGGAGATGGGGGGAAGCTGTGCCACCTCCTGCTCCGGGTCCCTGCTGCCTGGTCCTGAGGGTCCCCGCCTTGCTCTTGGCCTGTCTTTGGCGCTGGAGGGGCCCCTCCTCTGGGCGTGGTCCACTCTTCCCGACCTCCCTCCCAGTGCCCACGGGGTGACCCGCCAAGACCCTGATACGTGCTGCCTGGTTCAGCCAGTTTTATTTAATCCAGGCAAAGCGACGGAAGGTGAAAAGCTGACCTCTCGTGCGTTTATTGTGCACATTTGACCGAGGAAAGAATACAGCCCAGGAATTTTATTTATGACTCTGCCCCTGTGGCTACGCAGTGTCCTCAGTGTCTGCTGTGTCAGCCCACAGCCCAGCAGAGGACGTCTGGGTCTGGGGACTGTACCTTCCCGATGTCCTGGGGGTTGGCGCCAGCCAGCAGGTGAGATTGCGTTTGACGATCTTGAGGGTGATGATAAGAATTCGCCATCGAGATCTCCGAGAATCCTGCAAACCAGATCGTAAACGCCACGTAGCCCTGGGGAGATGGGGTGGGGGTATATTACTGAACACTGTAGGGTCATTTCCTAAAGGGATCCAAGGTAGTTTTTACACTTTTAAAGTATATTTGTAATTTTAACTTGCAGTCTTAACTTATAAAAGCTAATGGTTTTCCTGCTGAGACGTAAAATGTGCCGTGAACTTTATTCTAAAGACCCGACAGCACGGCTCCCATGCTTTCCCGCCTGCCTAGACCCTCTCCTGGGATCTGAGTCCCCAGCTGCTGGTGAAATGACATTAACCCCTGAACCCCTGTAAATATCCAAGGTCACAGCTTTACTTAGTGTTAATTATGCCTTCAACTCAACAATTAAAGTTCCTGAAACTCAAACTAAACTATATTGGCGGGGAAAGTGGTTTCCTTCCACATCTTTCTGGTTCACTAAATAGCTTCGATTTTGCTTCTCTAGTCCATGGTACAAGGTATGAGGGAGAATCCAAGTTCCTTCCCAGAAGATGCCATAGGGTTGCTGGTGCTCTGAAGATGAGCACAGTGTACGCGGTAATCCCTCATCCAACCCTGAGTTCACCTCACTCAGAATGTGAGAGAGCCAACTTTTAGGCTGTTTTCTGGAGCCAGGGGGATGTTGGGTGTGTGTACGGCACCCAGGCCGCCATTTTGTGTGCGGTTCTGGGTGATGCCCATGAGCTGAACAGGGTGAGCGGGCTGGGAGGCAAGGTGGGGGCAGTGGAAGAGTCATGCGTCTGGTCAGTGGGAACCCTGTTTTCAGCACAGAGCCCCACCAGCAGGAGAAGCTTCCCCGTGAGGGACGTCCCGAGCCAGTCTCCCAGCCACACCTCCTGGTCCTGGAAGTGAAGTGACCAGGGTGACTTCCGGGAAGGAGAAGGAGAGGCATTTGTCCAGGCAGCCCTGAAAGACCAAATTTGGAGTAAATGCATTAGCAATGTCTAAGAACACGCTTGGACGAGGACGACACCCCAGGGCAGCGGTGCCAAGAGGACTTCAGTGAAAGGCCAGCTCACGCGAGCCCTGTGGAGCTTTCTTCTGAGCTCAGCGAGGACCCTTCACAAAACCCTGGGGCATCAAGCAGCGACACTGCGGGTCCCTCCAGCACGACGAGCCTCCTGAAGTCACCGTCCCGACGGACACTTCACACCAAGGACACCTGCCGCTGTCCTGAGGACCAGGTGGCCCGTCACTTGGGGGGAGGAGAGGAAAGCAGGGGTGGCACCTCGAAGCCGAGTAATAACTCACCTCACCACCCTTCCAGCCACCACATCATCTCAGTAAAACAGGGTGTGAGCTCGTGAGTGAGACCCCATTGCTACCAAGTTAACGTGGATTCACGTCATTGTGTTCGCCTTGGTGTTTTGCCCTTACGGCTGACCTTAATGACTGTTTTTTTAAAAGTTAAGTTCTTTCACACATTCATTCAGTATCTGGCTGTCTGCACCTTTCCCCCCAAAACACTGAGCTTCCCCAGCCGTGATTCTGCTACCCGTCAACCTTCAGGACTCTGATGCCCACATTTGGAGAAAGTAGTGTAATCACATGATCAGATGGTTTCCCAAGTGACCATCTACAACCGACTTTTTGTGTTTTGGACAAACCTTTGTTCAAAAACCTTGCCTTGGCCCTTGGGGCCGACTCAGCGGCACCACCAAAGCTTGGCCCTCCCCCTCCCGCTCCCCGGATGCTGCGGTTGGGCAGGGTGACTGGCTTCAGCCAGTGAGCTTCCGGAGCATCTCCAGGAGGAAGTGGGGGACACCTCAGTGTGTCTTCCACTGCCCGAGCGGCTGGAAGGCCACATGCCTGCAACGGTGCAGCTACAAGACGGTGGAGACCCTGCCAGCCCGAGTCCTGAGTGACCTGTGGAGCCGAGCCCTAGCCGGCCTGGATGAGCAGGGACCACACGTCACCCCGGGAGAGGCGGGACCTTGTCTGCAGTTGCAGCCTTGCCACCCTCGCCCCCACCGGACCAGCCCTGTGATGAGAGGGAAGACAGTCTGACACCGCAGGGGTCCCTCTCGTGTCCTGGAGCCTCAGACATGGTTACTCTGCTTTGCGAAATGGGTGTGTGCCTTGGGAAAACTGTCTAAACTAAGTTGTTTCAGGTTCATCTTGGGAGAAGCTCAATTTCTAAAGGAACTTTTCACTAAAGTTTTTAACATATAAAACTTTTTCAGAGTGTAACCGTGGCTTCATTTATTTGTTTACCAAACGTGAGCCTCTATACCCCAGATTTCCTTGAAGTAACTCCTGTTCGATGTTGAAAGCGTTTGGGTTGTTCTGTGCTTCCCCTAAGCATTATTCGAATTCTTATCTTTGGTTCAAGGTGTATTCGCTGATTTGCAGAGTACTGCCTCCATTTGGGGTTTTGTTAAAGCTTTCTTCTGTCTGTTAACTTTCCTCCTCTGTATGTGCTTCCAGAGTGTTTTATTTTAAAGTGGATTCAACCTGAATTCTTTAAAACTACACAGAACATCTGTATCTCACCTATTTATTGACAAAGCCTGATTAAAGAGAGTCTGGAAGGGAAGGTGGATTGCTGGATCTAAGATTTAAAGGACCTGCCGAATCCCTTTCTAAACATTGACATCAACACTGCTTTCCATATTCATGGGTCTGTCTTGGCAAAAGAAATTACTATAGGATGTTAAGCTGGAGTCCATATGGTAAATAAATGCATTAAAAATGGGCAGATTATGCAAGGGAGATTCCCGCTTAAGGAGCGTAGCCTTTGATTTGGTCAGAAATGTGATAGCAAATATTCAGACTTCAGCTACTCTGCTTTGGTCATAACTCCAAGGTCTCATCCCCTGTCTCTGGGTCTTAGCGCTGTTATCTTTCTAATTAAAGTAGTCGTTTCCGGCGTTCAAACTCAGGAGTATTGTTGCAATCAATGCAAAAATACAGGGGGATATTTGGGAAATACACAGCTCTGCTTGTCACATGGGCATCTGTGATTTGCACGACTGACTGTCAGGCTGATTCTTCCAGAAAGGAAGAGAAGGGAAGTCTTGGCACTTGAGTGATTGAAAACGTTCTTTTAAGAAGAGGGAGTCCTGTCTCCTTGGGCAGGTTCCAGGGTGCAAAGAGGCTCTTCTCCATCTGCTCTCCAGTGCTCAGCCATCCCCAGAACTCCTGGACCTGTGGAGCTGCACTGAGCAGTCACGCCCAGGAGAGTAGCGGGGTCTGATCGAACTCTGCCCCGAATTCACGCCAACTTCCGTGCGATGGGCCCGTTTGGACCAATGTGACTGCATCACCTCTACCCCGAAACTGTGAATTCAGTAGTTAACGACTGCAGCAAACTCAGGACAGAGGTGACCCTCCTTAGAGAAGGGTGCGGCGTTGTACGTCTGAGTGTTTGTACATGATATTCGTACGTGTGTGGGGGTGTGTGTATATATGTGGTACATATATACACACATATATGGGATATGATGGCATGTGTGTATACACACAAACACACATACTATCTAAGTACCAAAGGCCCTGAAGCCCCTCGGCCCTGCCCTGCCCTGTCCATCCCGCCTGCCGGTCTAGAGCAGAGCTCCACGCACGCTGTGTGCGCGATAGATGCTAGTTGTTGAGCGGCTGCATTTCAAAGAAAACTCTATTTGTATTTGTACCGTAAAGTCAGGCTACTTGAGTCTCTCAGCCTGCAGTGCACGGTCATCCCAAACCCCAGGGAAGCCGGTATGTGTGACACAGAACAGGATTCCGTCCCTGAGCGCCGGTGGCCTCATTTGTAACGTCCCCCCCCATGGATTTCTCAGCACAAGGTGAGCATCCCTTACATGCCAGGTGCTCACTCACGTGGGGCAGGTAGAACCAGCCCACTTTATAGACAGGGGAGACGGGCCCAGGCTGCAGGCTCAGCGATGCTGGGCAGCACCGCCTTTGCAGGACGTCCCAGCGTCAGGCCTGGTCACAGCCCCGGGGCAGAGGTCAGCACCGCCCTGTCCGGGCATCCAGGGAGGGCCTTTGCTCTCAGATGCTTTGCTCCGGCAGCCCCCAGCTTAGGAGGGGGCTCCGAAGAGCCAGTGGTTCCACGAAGCCTGTAGAAAAGAAGGGACACATTGTGTCACCGCACCATCTAGGACATGGGGTCCCACTGAGGTTTGCTTCCAGAAATGCACGTACACACACGGGCGGTCACTTCTCATTCGTGCCGTCTTCTGTGGCTGTGTGGGAAAATACAGAGTAATTCAGGGTTTTCTTTTTCCTACTCAAAAATGGTTTCAAAACACAATACATTCCGTAAGATTTATTTGAGT
Source organism: Balaenoptera acutorostrata (assembly GCF_949987535.1). Lineage (NCBI taxonomy): Eukaryota > Metazoa > Chordata > Mammalia > Artiodactyla > Balaenopteridae > Balaenoptera > Balaenoptera acutorostrata. The sequence continues at coordinate 92,873,414 of NC_080071.1, forward strand.
CTGCTATAATTGATTTGAGCCTGCTATAATTTATACATGTGGGATTTCAATCCAGGAAATTTGGATTTTTAAAAATCGAGCAATAATGAAAGTATTTGTGTATCTCTTTACCTGGCTCTGGGGGCCGAGAGCCGTCTGGGATGAGGGCGTGACTCTAAACTCTCGCGTGGAAGCCAAGGCCAAGGAGGCCCCTGAGAGCACCTGTCCCCCAAGACCTGCCCTTCCCAGACTGGACTGCTCAGTCCCCAGGGTCAGTCGGCACGGGGCGGTTACCAGTGGGCTGATAAGAGTCTCGTACTAAGTGAAGTCAGACAGAGAAAGACAAATATTATGTGATAGCACTTGTATGTGGAATCTAAAACAAATGAGACAAATGAACTTATTTACAAAACAGAAACAGACTCACAGACACAGAAAACAAACTTACGGTTACCAAAGGGGCAAGCAGGGTCGGGGAGGAGGGATAAATTAGGAGTTTGGGATTAACAGATATGCACTACTATGTATAAAATAGATAAACAAGGACCTACTGCATAGCACAAGGAATGATATTCAGTATCTTGTAATAACCTATAATGGAAAAGAATCTGAAGAAGAGTAGATATATATAAAGAATATATATGTGTATTATTGGATCACCAGTTTGCTGTATACCAGAAACTAACAGAACATTGTAAATCAACTGTATGTCAATTAAAAAGAACAGAGTCTATCACCCACATTCACAGGTCCTTCTAGGTTCAGTGCAGACAAAGGAGCCCTTAGATTTGTGTATTGCGAAATTAGAAGTTTGAATCTCAAAAGCAAATGGTTGGGAATTACAGCTCTTAGTTGGAAGGAGAGTGATGGATGCCTTTTTTAGGAGGAAATATCTAACGCTTTTTCCAGAGGCGACACCAACTCCAGGTGCTTTGAAGATCATCAGGGTAACATTGACCTTATCCGGTGGATGGGGACCCCCGGTTGATCCTCTTCGGCTGACAGCAGACTCCCCTGTTAATGCCCCCGGGACCCCACTCCCTCGCTGCCAGGAGCTGGAGCATCTGTACGAGATTCTTCACAGACTTACCTCGGGGTTTGCTGGCGTGAACTTGACTTCTGTTTCTGTGTCTGCTGCCCCTGGGGCTTGAGGGCCCCCAGGTGTCAGCTGGGGGTGAGAGGAGAGTCCATGAGATGTCCTTCCCCGGGCAGGTCTACGGGGTGAGCGAGGAGGGCGCCGGCTTCACCCGCCAGCAGGAGGCCGTGGTTGTGGGCGGCGCGTGGAAGCCCAGCGGGAAGACACACGAGAGCCACAGGCCGGGGGTCGCCCTCTCGCTGGGGCCGGGAGCTGGCGGGCGGGGCCTGCGGGCTGCCTGGGAGGGGTGGCCGGTCTGGGAACGCCGAGTTCTCTCTGCGTCTGCCCTGAGACACCTGAGCGCCTGTCCTGGGGCCCATCGGATGTCTTTCGGTTGGAGTTAGTGACCGCTGGGGGCAGAGAGCCAGGCTGTGCAGGAGGAGCTGGGTTCTTGCAGGTGCGAGAGGTGACGTTTAACAGCCGGGCTTGTTCGTGGACCGCTTACCTCTGCCATTTACCTCCTAAGTGGACCGTCCATTCACTCCCTTTCCCCTTCAGCTCTCATCGGCCGTTAAACACGCACGTTCAGTTTTATTTCACCACGTGCCGGGGTGTTGACTTGCTCCCGTGGAACCCACCCCAAGCCCACTGCGCACACCTTTCCTCAGGACCCCGGGGCTGACCTCCACCAGGTGGGTCAGCGCTTTCCCACCTCAGCCCTGGCCACGTGGCCGGTCCAGCTGGGGGTCGCTCACTCACCCCGTCCTGTTTCTATGAGCTAGTTTTACCCGAACCCCTGAGGCCCTTCCACGCTTGAGTGTGGGCTGGTCGATTTCTGAGTATGATGTTTCCCAACAGAGATAAGTTTTACTCAGGCGGTGCTGAGGTTTGAGACTAGGAAATGGGCTAAAAGTAACTGAATCCAGAGCTTGGGAAGCAAAAGGCCTTGCCGAAGGGGTGGGTTAGCCCAGCCCCTGGCTGGTCTCCAGAAAGCTGGCATATCCCTGTGCCTAGAAGAACATCCTCCCGCCAGGGCCCCCTGGCTGCTGTTGGTTTGTCAAAATCAATCCCGTATCTCAAGAGGCTGCCAAAATCAGGGTTCCCAGAGATGGACAGGACCGGGGATTGGGTCATAGTAGGATTCTTAGTAAGGTTTTTGCATTCTTCTGGATGTGCACACCTATATGCGTAATATTTCAAAAGTAGCATATTTTTTTTCTGGGTGGTTGGAAAAAAGAGGGCCCAATAAAATAGATTTAGGTGCAGTTATTTCTGTAAACCATTTTGCATTTTAAAAATTGCCTACTTTTCTGAGATTAATCGGGGAACTAAAAGCTGGCAGAAGTCAGGCAGAGGTCATCCTCACCGCCGATGCATTCCTGGAAACAGTGTTTCTATCCCCCATGTTTCATCATTTGCGGGAAATGTTCTTTCGCATTTTCCAGGCCGTGCTCCCCCGTGAGAGATGGGGTGGCACGCTCTGGAGACAGCGGGAGTCTGGGTTTCATTCCCAGCTCTCGCTCCTCTGCTCTGTGACCCGACGGGTTTGCAGCCTCTCCAGGCCTGGGTGTGTTTATGTTGAAGACGTGGAAATGAGGGCAGAATCCATGTAGGAAGCCAGTTCCCGGCATGCTTTCTGTGCTCCAAACGTGCAGAAGACTGCTCGCAGCCAGCCCAGTCCCCACTGCACTGGACCTGCCCTCCCCAAGGTCACCTGCTGACCGCCCCCATGGCCAGGGGCAGGTCGGAGCTCTCCCCTGCGATGCAGTCCTCCGACCAGCATGGGGCGCTACCGGCCAGCTCCTCCGGCCTCTTCCAGATGGTCCCCGCTCAGCCTCCCCACCTCCCCTGAAAGTGTGACCCTAAAGGCCTGCAACCCCCAGTTCTGCCCCCGACAGGAGGCTCAGAGATGGAGAATGAGGCCCGGGTTTGGGATCCAGAGGCCTGGGTCCAAATCCTAGCACAGCAAGGTACCCTCATCCCTTCCAAGGGGAGGGTCTTGCTCATAAGTCTGAAGCCCCCAACCCTCTTCTGGGGTTCCAAGCCGCACACCGTGCTGAGTGAACTTAGCCTTCATGGTGTCACGAAAGCACTGAGAACTCAGCCCGACCAGCACTAGTCTTATTTCCCCACAAAAACACCTTCTCTCGTGACCCCCATTTAGTCCCTGGGGTCACGACCCCTCCTGTTGCCCGAGCTGGACCCTCGGTCACCGCTCACCTCTTGCTGATTCTCCAGCGCTGTTGCGTCTCCCCAGGGTCCTCAGCCCTTTCCTCCTGGACCACAAGGGGGGGCCGCCCCACCCAGGCCCCGCCGGGGTCTCCCCATCCTGGCATCCTTGGGGCCGCCCCACCGTTATCTCGGGAAAGCCCAGCTCATCGTGCGGTGCACTCCTTATTACCCCTTTCATTGCCTCCCCACTGCTCTGTGGGTCCTGCCCATCTCTGTCCCCCCAAAAGTTGCCTTCACCATTACCCCCATATCCTCACCCTCCTCCAGCCCACCTCGCGTGTGCCCGTGCACCCTCGCCTCTGCCCACGGGGCCCTTGCCCCTTCCTGCCCAGGACCAGACTCCTTGAAGACCCAGCGCCAGCCCCTGATCCCGTGAAGAGCTCTCCAAAGCCCTGGAAACTTAATCGTTACATTCTCTGTGCTTTTATTATGTGACTTTTAATACTTTTATTGTAACATTATATTTTGCTATAATCATTTGTATTTATAATATTTGTATTTTAAAGTAAAATAATTGTAGACCTTTACGTACCTCTATTATACCTTCATTAGCACACATTACATTTTTGTTGTAATAATTTATTTTATTGTCTGTCCCCAAGTGAACTATGAACTGGTTGAGGACAAGGGAGCAGGCCCTCCTCATCATTACATGCCAACGTCCAGCTGGATGCCTGATGCCAGAAACCCTTCAGTTAATATCCTCTCGAGCTGGTGCTGCCGTCACTGGGACACTTGTGTCTTCAGATACTCCTTTGTCAAATGTGCAGAGACATTTATTCACTCGGTGCCCCCAGGTTTGGACCCGAGTGAAGGGTGTTGTGGGCATGGAGTCGGTCATGGGAGAGGAGGGATTTCCGGCCCAGGGCTTAGCTGGCCTGAGTTCTGCTGGTGATTCTGCACCTGCCTGGTGACTTGGGATAAGTCACCCCCAACCCCAGGCCCCCATCTCCTCATCTCCGAAATGATGTCATTGGATGGACCATCCTTAAAGGCACTTCCTGCACCTCCAGCCTGAAATGGGGCGCCTGCAGGGTGACTGTCTACTCCACCCTCTAACACTCAGGAGTTTTACTTGGAAGCTGAATGTAGTGACATCTGGAGAAATCATAATTCACCGGTTAAACTAGTTCCTGGGTTTGGAGGCCTGTGGACCCGGAAGAGGCTGCATCCTCCTTGTCTCTGGTTACTCGGGACTGCTCGCCCTCACTGTCTCTGCAGCGTGGGAGGACCCTTTGCAGCGTCTCGTGTCTCGTGACTCATGGAGAAGAAATGGGACGGTCTCCCTCCGAAGCAGGACTGAGGATGGGTCTGTGGGAACCCCTGGCCTTCCTGTCGCAGCTCCCCTGCAATCTGAGCAGGGCGGGCCCTGGGGAGTCTCGGGCTGCCGGGGGTGGGCTCTGCAGGGCGGTCTCTCCAAGCAGTGACATTGGGAGGCACCAAGTAGGAGGGACCTGCCTGGACGCCCAGAGGCAAGCATGCCCCCTCCCCAGCCTGTTCTCAGGGCTACTTCCCCATGGCCGACAGGTCACTGCAGACATAGCCTGAGTCACTGAAGCCAAGCCCAAGCCGGGGCCGGGGGAGAGACAGAGAGAGAGAGAGGGAGGGAGGGGGAGAGAGCGCTGTTTCCACTTCTAAGTGGACGTGACGTTCTCGGTCCCCTGCAGGAGCAAGGCCAGCAGCTCCCCTGCAAGCCCCCAGGGAGCCACGGAAAAGTCCTGGCACCGTAAACGCGGTCATTCCAAGGAGGATTCCTCTTTCTCACGCACAGCTGGCTGGCTGGGGTCAGACGCCTGAGTCGCGGAGCCTGGAGAGAGGGGCCACCTGTCCCCACCCTCCTCACCCTTCCACTGACCCCAGACCCTGAACAGGGCAGGGGCCCCTGGCAGGTGGCGTCTGCAAGCAGGGGGCTTGTCTGGGACACAGAGAGGGGGCAGAGAGCACAGGGGGCGTCGGTTGCTCCAGCACAGACGGCATGGCCCCTCTGGAACCCACAGCCTGCGCCGGTGTCCGGGCAGCAGTCCTGAATGTCACACTCGAGCTGAATGCGCAGGTCCTGGAATCTTTGAGGTCCCGGCAGAGCCGAGAGGAGCAGGCAGTGCCTCAGGCATCCCCGCAGGGCAGCAGAAGCCCCTCCACCCGCTGGGGGTCCTGGGAGCCTTGTGGTATAGTGATGGGATACCTCCCACCCTGCTGTTCCCGGGAAAGCAGGACTGTCCAGAAGGGATGGGCCAGCCCCCGGCAGAGAAGCTCCGGGTCTTAACTCTGGCCCCATTTGCCACCTCCTTGCCTCTCACTGGCCTAATGAGACTCACATGGCCGCAGCCTCTGTCCCACTCTTTAACAAAGGGCCCAGGGGCCTGTAAAGAGAGGCCAGAGTGTCCTGCCTTCCCAGCCGCTGCTTGGTTCAGGGATCACTTACAGCCCCTTAAAGGGCAGGGACTCCGCAGGGGGAGGGAAGGACTGGGCGAGGGAGGGAGGTGGGACAGCCGTCCGGAGGAACCTTGTAAAAACGCAACAATCTCACAAGCCCAGTGCTTTCTGCTTTACATTTGCTGGGAGAGGAAGCAGTTTGCCTTTTGTCTGTCCCTCCTTCGCCCCACAAGGATATGTCCTTAAACTTCTCCTTTGAAAATCAAGTTGCACTTAATAGAGTCCAGCCTACGGGAGGATGGCTCCGGGCTCCCTCCTGCCGTTCTGGGTTTTAGAAGTGGATTCCCAAATAGTCATTGGGACGGGGTCCGTTTTGTCGTTTGGCATTGCCAGTTCTCTACCCTTCTGCCCCTCGGGGCTTCCAGGCCCGGCTCACAGCCAGGAGAGGTGCCCAGGGGCCACAGGGAGGGAGGGGGCCTGAACTGGGAGGACAGAGGGGCCCCATGTGCAGGGGCAGCTGGACCCCCGCCTCTCCGATCGCCCAGGTGAGCCTGGCACCTGCCCCGGCAGGCCTCGGCCGCTGGTCCCTAAGGGAGGGCGTCCTGTTGACGTGCTTTCCCGTCATCCAGGCCTGATTGGAGCTCGCTGCTCAAAGCTTCGCATTCTCTCCAACGAAAGCAAAACCGCTCTTTCCTCCCGTCCCTGCACAAACATTTGTCACAGAAACAGCCTCGGGGCAAGCGGCTCTGGGGGAATGAGCTTTGTTCTGGCCACCCACTGGCACTGCCCATCCCGGCCAGACCAGCAGGCGGCAGGGAGGCGTCCAGCGCCTGCCTGCACCCAGTGCCCCGTGGTCTCTTCAAATCCCCTGCCCAGAGGGAAGAAGAAAACCCATCCGGCTGAGTGGGTGATCCTTCCCAGACTCCCTGCGGGGGCTGTCGCTGGCGCCCCTGCTGCCCGCGCACTCAGGTGGGTGATCACCGAGGTGCAGCCAGACGAGCTGGACGCGGGCTGGCTGCACCGCTGTGTCCACTGCGTGTCCCGGGCGGGCCCCGGGGGGGTCTCTGTGTCTGGGCCTCTCAGGCAGGAGTGTAGCGGCCGGCACAGCCTCAGGGCCTGGCTGCCGGCGGGGCCCCGCCCCCAGCAGGGAGCATCCTGAAGCTGGAATCCTTGTTTCTCCAGCCACGTGCCCCTGGCAGCCACAGCCCATCTCAGCCACGGTTCACGTCTCTGAACAGGGATGCGGATGATGTAGGCTGCGCACGATCACCCACTTCTTCCTGCTCGGGGAGCATCTCCGAAGAACTGGGATTTTGCCAGAGTGCAGGTGCTGATTCCTCAGTTCTGGGCGAGACCTGCCGTCTGCATTTCTCACAAGCTTCCGTGTGTTGCCGACCCTGCTGGTCTTGAGGGGCAGACGCTTAGAACGCACGGAAGTCCAAGTGCGTTACAGAGCACGGGCATTACAGGGGGCCTGGAGCTCCTGGTCACCTGGCTGACCTTCACCTCTGCTGTCTGTCTGACCTCCTCATTGTCGTCCCTCTTTCAGCAGGTGTTTATTGAGCACCTACTGTGTGCCAGGCGCTGCTCCAGACCCTGGGGACCCAGCTGGGGAAGAATAGCGCCCTGCCCTCTTGGGACAGAAAGAGTGCTGGCCACAAGCGTCTTACCTGTTTGTCTGGTTTGCGGTGGGGGGATTGTTAGATCATTTGTTGTCATGCCTCCAGAGACAGAGCCCAAGCTACTTCTCACCTGATGGAAGACGTTTCCTAGTAGTGTTTCCCAGAAGCGGGACCTGATAGGTGTATTTCCTGAGGTCTTAAATGCCTCCTGTTTCTTTCCCTCCCCACGGGGTCCGTGGATTCTTGGGGAACAGAGTTCCGGGGACGCCGTTCTTCTCCATAGAAACTCTTTGCGTCCTGGGATTGTCAGTTAGCAGGTGGTATGAGCACAGGAGAAGTCACCCCAGTCTGGTTCTTTTTTGTTTCTTTTTATGTCTGGAAGCCTGTAGGAGGTTTTCTCTAGTCTTAGAATCTAGAACTTTGTGATGTGGCTCGGTTGCTTGTCTTGTTGGGTTTCTTTTCCAGAACTCGGTGTTCCTTTTAATCTGAAACCCTCGATCGTTCTTGAGCGTGGGGACTCTTCCGTCGATATCCCTCCTGTGACTGCGTCCGCTTCCTCCTTTCCACATACCTTGTCTTTTTGCTCAGATGCTGGGAGATTCCATGAGTCAGTCTCCAATTCATTAATGGTTTTTCATCAGTGTCTCTTTTGCTATTTTGCTTCTATTATTTTATAAAAATGTCTACTAATATTCTTTTTGTGATTTCCAAGAGCCCTTTTCCCATCTCCTGGTTGTTCATGCTCTTTCCAAACAGCACATTCTCATTTTATCCACACACTCTCCTCTGCCTTCTCCCAAGATAATCATTTCCGCTGTTTTGAAAGGTGGATCCCCATTCACTGGGCTGTTTGTGTGGTGCTTAGCTCGGCAGGTTCCCCACTGTGGTCCTCAGTTGCCTGACGCGAATCATCGTTTGTTTTCTACTCGTATTTACGGCACGTTTTGTTGGTGATACGAAGTTGGTTCTGTCCCTCCAAACCATTCTTGGGAGCTGTGTTCAAACAGTCAGGAGGCTGGGGGCAGGCCCGGCCAGGGGACAGAGGGCCCCCGTTGAAAAACAGTGCAGGACAAATGCCCACGAGGGAGGGGGGGCTGGCCCGTGCAGAATGGGTGAGACCCACCAGGGAAGGTGGCAACTGTCAGCTCTCCACCCCTGGGTCCATTACTGCTCATCTCCCCCTAGCACGTTCCACCCCCACCTCTGCACAGTGTACCCGGGAGCCCAGGTGTCGAGGGGTCTTTGTTTTAGGCGTAGTGAGCGGGAGGAGGGGGGCAGCAGGGGCCAGCAAGGGCCAGCAAGGGCAGCCTGACAGGAAGAGCCCCTTCAAGTGAGCTGGGCAGTGCCAGGAGCCTGTGGAGGCAAAGATGCCTCCACTTTTCATGCTGAAGGGGCAGTGAGAGCTGGCACAGCGCCCTGGATGTCTGCTCTGTGCTGGGGACCGTGGCCACGCCCCCGGGCTTCTGTGAACAGCTCCTGGCCTCCTGATCCGCCCCTTCTGCCCCCCAGTCTCCACTGGCAAAGCCTCAGGTGTGCGCATGTGTGCATGCGTGTGCTGTATCTGACTAGGAGAGATTTCACATCTGTGATCATCTCCCTCCACCCTTATTCCTCACCCTACTTTTTTTTGGCAGCCCGACCAAGTCCAAGGTACTTTTCCCCTTCCCTTCTGGTTGCAGAGTCTTAGCTGCACTTCCTCTAAAAAAGTTGTCACTGTCTACCCTGAGCTCTAGTTGTTTATAAACATGTTACTCCCTCCCCTGCTAGATTTCTCTGATTCACCTCTGGGCTTTTTAAACAGCTAACAGCATTCCTGGCACATGAAAGATGCTCAGTACATGTTGGGAAGATAGATGGATAGGTGGATGGATGGATGGATGGATAGATGGAAGGGTGGATGGGGGGCATAGATGGAAGGAAGGATGGGTAGATGGATGGAGGGTAAATAGAAAGAAGGAAGGGAAGAAGGGAGGGAGGGAGGAAGGATGGTGGATGGATGGATGGATGGATGGGTGGAAAGAAAGAAGGAAGAAGTGAGGGAAGGAAGGGAGGGAGGGAGGGAGAGAAGAGGGAGGGAAGAAGGAAGGAAGGGTGGATGGAGGGATAGACGGAAGGATGGTGGGTGGAGGGATGGATGGGTGGAAAGAAAGAAGGAAGAAGTGAGGGAAGGAAGGGAGGGAGGGAGAGAAGAAAGGAGGGAGGAAGGAAGGAAGGGTGGATGGAGGGATAGACGGAAGGATGGTGGGTGGGTGGATGGATGGGTGGATAGATGGAAGGGTGGATGGGGGGGATAGATGGAAGGAAGGATGGGTAGATGGATGGAGGGTAAATAGAAAGAAGGGAGGGAGGGAGGAAGGATGGTGGATGGAGGGATGGATGGATGGGTGGAAAGAAAGAAAGAAGAAGTGAGGGAAGGAAGGGAGGGAGGGAGGGAGAGAAGAGGGGGGGAAGAAGGAAGGAAGGGTGGATGGAGGGATAGATGGAAGGATGGTGGGTGGAGGGATGGATGGGTGGAAAGAAAGAAGGAAGAAGTGAGGGAAGGAAGGGAGGGAGGGAGAGAAGAAAGGAGGGAGGAAGGAAGGAAGGGTGGATGGAGGGATAGACGGAAGGATGGTGGGTGGGTGGATGGAGGGATAGACGGAGGGATGGTGGGTGGATGGATGGATGGGTGGGTGAATCAGTGAATGGGTGGAAGGCCTTAAAATGAATGCTTCCCTCTTAAGCCCGCCCCTGCCTCACACTCTGGAGAGCTTTGTTGATGTGTCCCTCCCTGTGTCAGGCCCTAGGGATACAGATTCGAATACGACCCTCTGTTGCTTCTCAGTGCCCAATGGTCCGGTGTGGGTGAGAGAGGCGGACGGCCACCCTCTCAGTCCAGCTGCTGCCCGGCCTCTCTGCCTGCCCCCCCTTCCTGGCCGGGCAGACAGATGCAGAGTGAACTGTGTACAGGACACACGCACACGGTTTCAGGTGGCTCTCACACGCGGGAGGCTGTCGGGGCCCCAGATGTTTTTCATTTGTGGCTGAGAACGCCGCCCATGTCAGCAGACACAGCTGGGGTCAGGGTGACATCAAGGCGGCCGGCCCCGAAGGCTCTCGGTCAGAAAGACTAATGAACCTGCCGCTCGCTCCTGCCCAAGCCCTGGGCCCCGCAGGCATGTGGCGTGAACCCTGAAACCTGCGCTCCTGGGGGCGGCCCTGTCGTTTCTGGCTTTCCACGGATGATGCTGTATTTCCCCTCGGAGGGCTGGCGCAGCTCGTATATCAAAAACTGCTGTAATTATTTCCTCCCACTGAGGAAGGCTTCCATTTAGCTTTCTCTAGCTGCCCCCCTTATTAATTATCTAATTACAACCACATTCTCCAAGAGAGAGCAGCCTTTGACTTTCTGCCCAGGACCACTTAAAAAGGCTTACATATTTGGAGTGCTCTGAACTTGGAAAAAAAAGAAGTGCATGTGTGTTTCCACGCACTGGAGTTTTAGGGAAAATGTGTCTTCGCTTTTGCAGAGCTTTGTCTTGATGCAGTAAAGGTTTCTAGAGTTCCCTGAGCAGCTGGGCTTTAGTGTGGAGCTCAGGGTTCCATGGGGAGGGAGCTGGGGCGCAGGAGGTCAAGGCACATACCTCCTGCTGCCCCTGCCCAGCGGCGTCAGGCCACACAACCACACACACCCACACACACACACGCACACACGCTGTAAATGCGGGATTGGCTGCAAGCTGGCTGGGTGTGCTGTAGCACTGGGTCCTGCAGGATTGGGCAATCAGCAGTCCACGGCCCCAGAACAGCAGGCGACAGGCCAGCAGCTGCCCCAGCCACGAGCTGCCTCCTTGGAGTGAGGTGAGGGGCCCTCTGCGCTCGCCCCCAGACCCTTCAGCATCCACGCGTGGGACCTTTGCAGCGCGAGTTCCTTGGCCAGGTGCTCATGCCCAGTGATATCCCCGGGGCCCTCCCGCTGTCCCCACTGTGGAGACTTATGACCTTGGCTTACGGCGGCTGCGACACTCACTCTGTAGTCTGGTGGTCGGACACCCTGGCCCGGATCTTCTCTCCAGCACGTTTTCTCCAGCAAGCCTGTGGGCGCAGATGGCAGCCTGTGAGGTCCTGAGTTGCGGGGCCCTGCCCGCTGGGTCCGCCAGCACATGCCCCTCCCTCTGCCACATCACTTGGTCCCCCTCCTCCCCGTCAGCAGCAAGCTTCACTCCCCAACCAGACCTCCCAGCGGGAAGGCAGGGGTGTTTCTGGTAGAGCGTGGCCTTTGTCGCTTGAATTGCTTCCTGGGAGCCTCACTGGCCAGGTCCTGCGGGAGGTGGTGGAGATGGGGGTGAGGGGCTCTGGAGACGGCGGCTGGAAGCTTGCCCCAGAGCTGCATTTTGATCGACCCACCTGCGCTTTATGGATCAGTTGCATGAGCTCCGGGGCCTCCTGGGGCTGGGGATTCGACAGTTGTGTATCTTGATCGCAGTGGAGGGTGCCAGAATCCACAGGTGATGAAATTGCCTGGCGCACAGACACACACACACACACACACACACACATACACACACCTGGTATGACCTCCTTCCACCCCCAACACACACACACACACACACACACCCCTGGTACAACCTCCTTCCACCCCAACACACACACACACACACACACACACACACACACGAGTGAGGTGTGAATAAGCCCTCATACTGTGCCGAGGTCCCTCTTCTGTTTGTGATGCTTCACTAGACTAGTGCAAGGTGATACCAGTGGGGGAAACCAGGTGAGAGGTGCATGCGACCTCCCTGTACATTTTTGTTTTGCGTTTGTCTGTGAATCTGTAGTTTTTTCAAAAGCACAGCTGTAGAAATTCATCCCCTCTGACAGCTCCTGCCCAGCGGCCGTCCCATTTCTCCGCGTCCTCACCCCCAGCCCTCCACAGCTGTCTTTGCTCGCACCGCTGTCCCGAAGCCCGGCAGCTGCCTCACCCCAGCACCCCTTCCCCTTCCACGGGGGACTGCTCTTCTCCGTGGAAGCTCCACTCGGGAGCGGCTCACCCACGGGGTCAGCACCGCCCTGCAGGGCACCTTGGGGGGCAAGGCTTTGGTGGGCACAGGAGACAGGAGATCCGGCCCTCTGGGTCTGGGTGCAGCTGGAGAGGGCGGAGGTGGGGAGGGGGAGCTCCAGGCCTGGCCTGGGTCCCTGGGGGCAACAGCCTGCAGGTGCCCAGTGGCCCTGACTACTGCTCACCTGTCCAGCTTCTTCCAGGGCGGACAGGGAGGAGACGGGTGTCAGAGCGGCTCGCACCTGCCCTGTCCCGTCTGGGGGCCCCTGAAGGAGGGCGGTCCCCGGACACCGAGCCATGCAGCGGCTTCTCAACCTCCCTCTACCTTGTTTTCCAGACTGTCCCGCGGGGCTGAGCGCACGTGGAACTGGGGTGCATCCGAGTCTGTAACTTCTGAAACCCGAATGACCTCCGGGAAGCCCCCCCTCTCAGTGCTCCAGCACGGTGCCTAGACAAGGGCACAGCGACAGACCCCGGACCACACGGCCCCCTCCCGGAGACGGTCCCCGCAGAGGAAGTGGCGCTCATGGTCCTTCTTGCCGGTGACATGTTCATTGCCATCCTCGCCACTGTTTGAGGGTGGGAACAGACCCAGGCCTGGGTTTTATTTTTTTATTTTTATGTTTTGAGGGGGCGGGGATTTATTCTTTCTGAAAATCGCTAAATTCAGGAACACATTTTACAAGGATTTTGGATTTGTATTTCCCTCTAAGTGCCTTTTTTTAGTGTATATTTTAAAAAATAAGCCAGAAATGCCTTCCTGTACAATTCTGTTTAAACTGGACCAAGGCTCTCAGAAAAAGAACCTCGTGCTTCCTTCCCACCCCCAAGCCCCTGCATGATTGTCTCAAGGAAGCCTGGAATTCTTCTCACTTCTCCCCTTTCTCTTTCTCCATGATTTGCTCAGCTAACCTTTTTTTTTTTTTTTTCTGTTTCAGTGTATATGTTGCTTATTTGTTTTATTTATTGAGATATTTTTAACAAGCTCAGTGACTGCACTGCGGCTCTGTATACTGCTCCCTCCCAGGAACAATAAAGACGTCCTTGCAGCCCTGGTCTTCCGTCTCTTCTTTTCTCTACTTTGCAACACGAGAAAGGGCCGAGAAAGTTGGAACGGGTTGCAAAAATAACTATCATTTCACTTTAAAGGGGACCAGAAAGGATGTGAGACATTTTGTAGCATACATGATTGTAGAACTTTCTAGAAACTACCAACACTAATGCAGTTGAGAGTGTTAACAGACCCAGGCCTGGGAAAGCAGGTGAGGTTGGCCTCAGCCCCTCTAGGTGCCCATCTTCTCACCTACTAACCACGCCCCAGACTCAGATGCTAGAGGTACGCTCTCCAGACCATTTCTTGTTCTTCAGATCAAGAGTCACCCATCCTGTGTCCCAGGCCTGCTGTTCAAGGTCAGTGCTAGCCAGTGCCGGCGCTGCAGAGCCTTCCCCGGTGGAATTCCTTACTCTCCCCGGACATGGCATCCATGCCCTCCTTCACACTTCTCCCAGTGGGTTACAGTCTGCTCTGCATATGTCCAGTCCCCCTGATAACATGAGCTCCACAGGCAACTGTCCCGCTCTCCATAGCCCTGTATATGCCACTGGGCCAGGTTTAAGGTTGCAGCACCTGTATGTGCAGGTAAGGATGGAGCTCAAGAGAAGAAGTCCCAGAAAGGCCACAGTCCACAGTCTGCATCCAAGAAGGAGAATCTGGCTGGGGTCTGGTCTAGGCGGGCAGGGAAATGGTGCAGACACACCTCCATGTGGGGCAGGAAGTCCCACGCCCCACCTGCTGGCCTCCTTACTGTGTCTGTGGGCATCACTGGGGGTTGGGGGTGGCTCCCAGGTTAAGGGCTTCCAGCTGGGGAACTACAAGTCAATGGGTCACCACCTTGAGCCACCAGAGACATGTCTCCTGGGGGACAGCCGATACCTGGGGCTGCTGGATGGAGCTGTCCACAGATGAGAGGCCACACAGACCCCACCCAGCTCCCAGACGGGGTTCTGGAGAGTGGGGGTCGCTGGCAGGGCTGTGGTGGCCCGTGGGCCCTCTTACCCCTCTCGTACTCCTGCTCCCAGGCCCACCAGAAAGGCAGGAGCTCCAGAAATACCAGCCTGGGGCTTCCCTGGTGGCGCAGTGGTTGAGAATCTGCCTGCCAATGCAGGGGACACGGGTTCGAGCCCTGGTCTGGGAAGATCCCACATGCTGCGGAGCAACTGGGCCCGTGAGCCACAATTACTGAGCCTGTGCTTCTGGAGCCTGTGCTCCGCAACAAGAGAGGCCGCGATAATGAGAGGCCCGCGCACCGCGATGAAGAGTGGCCCCCACTTGCTGCAACTAGAGAAAGCCCTCGCACAGACACGAAGACCCAACACAGCCAAAAATAAATAAATAAATAAACCCAAAGTTTTAAAAAAAAATACCAGCCTGTCCTCAACTTCCATCACCTGGTTGGCCCCTAGGAGTGACCGCGGTGCAGCACCCGCATCTCTGGGGGCTCGCACCACCTGGAGGGGTCCCTGCAGCACAAGCCCTAGCACCCACTGCACACAACAAAAGCAGGTGCGTTGTGTGCATGTGCGCACGCACACACACACACACACACACACACACACCTGGACTCCTTGCTGAGACCTTGGGAAGACAGAGCTGGGCAAGCTGCCATCCTGGCAATGAGAATCCTGCCCTGTCCTGTGCTATCCCACAGGGTCCTACAGAGGCCTTGAAGACTGCAAAGGTCATGGCCTCTCGCCATGGAGAGATTAAAAGAACACCAAATCATATCACCTAAAACTTACAGGTGGGGTGCCCAGAACTTCTTTCTCGATTTCCAAATTGTGAAATCCACGCTCCCTCCTCCCAGAGCTGGAACCAATGCCACTCTGCAGAGTGACCAGCCCCTGGGTCTCTACTGTGGGTGACCAGGTCCTATGAACCTCCCACACCCAAGCCCAAGGCAGAGGGCTTGGCTAGGGGTGAGGCACAAGAGGTACCCATGCAGGTGACACACGGCCCCCCTTGGGAGAGTCAGGGGACCCCCAGGCCAAAGTCCAAGGAAAGAACCCAGGGCATATCTTGGGACCCGGAAAACCCTACTCTTTGCCCCTGGATCTCCTTCCCCATTCAGACACAAACACGCTCAGAGGAAGCCCCACTTCCTCCAGGGCCTAGACCTTATAATGAGAATAGCCATACCCCCCATTCAGCAGTTTTATATCCACTCTCTACGCATCATGTTGTCTTTGAGTACTCACCTAAATATGTCTCCCTCCCTCTACCTAATCAGGCAGATTTTCTTCATAGACATTAAAATTGTCATCCAAAAAGTTTCCGTGGAAATATGGGAAGAGGTAGCAATATGTAAGTCACAGGAAGCATTTTCCAGAAGGCACAAGCCGTGCCCAACTGGGTCTCGGGGACTGACAAAGCCAAGATTACAATTCTAGGGAGGACCTGAACACACGTCACAGAAAAGACATCGAATAAAACCCTTACATTGCTGGGTTCCACCTAAAAACAGCTGGCTGAGGGCACTGAGGCTGCTCGATCTCCCACAGCTGCTTCAGGTCTTGTGTAAGGAACAGAGCCCACTGGACTAAGGCCCCCATGGCTGAAAGTGAACACCATCATTAGTATTTGAGGATTCTCCTCCAGGAGTGACGCGGCCAAGTGTTTGTATCTCAAATAACACGCCCACCTGGATATCGTCTGCCTTTACCTTAGAGACAGCACATACATTCCATTCATAGTTGACCTACTCACCGTTGCTCTGGGTCCATCTGCTTAAACATCCCTTTTGTTGACATGCTCTCCACCTTGGACTGTGGCCCCGGAGTACCAGAATGGTTACCTGCTCCTCTCCTTCCCCACCTGAAGGGGAGGTGGGAGGGCCCGACTTGGCGTCTTGAGAATTTCAGGTTGTCTTGACGCCATGGCCCACCGTGGCCCGAGCTTAGAAGAGCAGTTGAGCTCTCTCTGCCTTATCTGGGTCGTAGAAATGCGTGGAGCCCGAGCCCTGGGGGTTCTCAGCTTCCCTTCCCAGCCTGGAGACGGCTGCTCTGCCTTGGTTACCTCAGTGCCTGGACTTCATGGTGGGAGCTCAGGGGCAGGGAGGCTGGAGAGACACAGCTGGGGATGGGGGAGGATGGGGGACCACAGAGGCCAGAGGTGCCTGTGGGGAGGGAAGAGTGGGCGGGCCCCAGGTTGAGAGTGAGGGGAGCAGAGTTTGGGGGGGACGATGATGGTATTGAAAGTGGCTGGGGAGACAGAGGTGTTGAGACATGTGCCCCCCGTGAAGAACACACCTTCCCCCCATACGTTTCTCGGGACGCCAGTGAAGATTCGGATTATCTCAGCATTAGGTGGTTTCTTTATTAAGAGGTGACTCCCGTATTACAGGGACGTCTGGAGGCAGGGGCAGGTGCTAAGCTGGGCGCCCACATGGGGAACATGGTGGACGTCTACCCTGAGACTATGGGGGCACTGGGGGAAGGACAGGCCAAGCAGGCTGGGCCTCGGGAAGACATCTTGGGGGAGCAACCAGATGAGAAGACAAAGAAGTGATAACTGATGTTCAAGCACGGAGACAAAGATCCTCAAAATAGTAAAGCTATGAACACTCACAATAGTAGAAGTACCTACATCCTGTCACCGGTTTCTTCTCCCCACCTGTCTTGGTCTTGGTCTTGGTCTCCCCGGCGACAACCCGGGGAACAACAGTGCCTCCCCTGGGTGGTTGCCAGGACCGGGTGGGGCACTCAGCACGGTTCCCGGCACCCAGTGAGCGTCCGGAGGGGGAGCCGTTGTTTCTGATCCCAGCGGGGAGCGGCTGCCCACTTACCCTCTCTCCACCTCCGTTTCTCCTTCTATAAACTGTGCTGTGGACCAGTGACCCGTGAAAGCCATTCAGGTTTGTTATAGGTTCAGTTGTGTCCCCAAGTTCATATGCTGGAGTCCTAACCTCCTTTGAATGTGACCTTATTTGAAGTTAAGGTCTTTACAGAGGTCATCAAGTTAAACTAAGGTCATTAGGGTGGGCTGCATCCCACATAACTGGTGTCCTTTTCAGAAGAGAAGATTAGGACATGGACAGAGGGGCAACCATGAGAGGACACAGGGAGAAGACGGCCGTCTACGAGCCAAGGAGGGAGGCGGGGACAGATTCTCCCTCGTGGCCTCAGAAGGAACAGCCTTGCCGATACCTTGATCTCAGACTTCCAGCCTCAGGCCCTGAGAGACAGGACATTTTTATTGTGTAAGCTGCCCAGTGTGTGGTGTTTTGTCATTGCAGGCCTGGACAAAGCTGTAAAGTTTCCTGCCCGTGTGTCTGCTTTGAGAATAAAATAGAGAGGGAGAAATGAAGGCAGAAATGAAAGGAACTCATGGGGTTGGCATTGCGTCCCAAACTGCAAATGCTTGGAGGGCGCAGTGGCAGGTTCCAGCCAATCGCAGCCCTGGTCCCGGCTTCTCTGGATGCAGGGAGGGAAGTAGGGGTGCAGCCGAGGAAGACGAAGGGGTCTGATGATGTCGGGGATGATGAGTAGCTACTTGGGCAGAAGTGTTGTTTCCTGGTCTCCTTGGTGGCACCGACCGGAGAGGGAAATGACGTGTGGACACAGAGACGAAGTGTCCCTCAGCCCCTCCCCGCCTGTGGGAGAGGGGGGAACGCCTCGTGCCCTCACCTTGAGCACGTCCCCCTGCAGACAGCCGTCCTCCACAGAGGCTAAATGATGCTGAGAAACCAGGGCGCTTGGCCGCTCGCAGATTTAGGGCCCAGAAGAGATACCCTCTCTCTCTTGGTGAGTTTCCACTCCACTTCAGATGTGTCCAGCCTCGAGAGCTCTGTGGTCACCTCTCCCTTTGAAGTAAAATGTCCAGCTTGGAGCAAAAACAATCCAAATACAGGCACAAATGCTTCACAGGCTGAGCTCCTACTTAAAAGTGCACTTCTGGGGGGCAGACCCCGTCACCCGACCCCCACCCCAAACTGCGGTGAAGTAGGACTTCAGGGCAGTTTGGGAGTTCCTTTCTTGGGGCGGCCAGTGGAATGAGCAATTCGATCCTCCCCTGCTGAGTTCAGAGCTGCTGTGGAAGACTTCTGGCCTTGCTAAGTGATTTCCTGGTTCCTTCAGGTCAATTTAAATTTACGAAACTCAGGGCTTCAAAATCAAGGTTTGATTTAAGGGAGGAGAAGGCGCGATTGCAGGGCCATAGAGACTCAGCGTTCCCCAAAGCCCCGCACGCCCATGGGGTGGAAGGGAAGCGGCCAGCTTTAACTGTGGGTCCGCTACCATCAGACCAGAAACCGTCTTCGGGTATTTTTACACATGAAAATGTTTCCCGTTGGAGTGTGGCAAACTGGGTCTATCTCCTTGGGCAATAACAAAATCAAAGGGCATTTAGAGATTAACTTGCCGAAATTCCAAGAGACCGTATCAGAGGAAGAAGGGGGAGGTGGAGCGTTGAAGGGCCGAAATCTCCACCGCTACAGGTTTTGCTGTACAGCATGTGCCCTTTGATGGTAACGCTCGCTTTTCCGTGAGTGTGAACTGCGCTGGTGGGTGATGATTTTTCTCCTCCAGCAGCAGCTCCAGAAACTCTTGACACCTAAGTTTTGCTGGAAGGGGGTTGAGCCGTCAGCGTCATAGCCTTCTCTCTGGACTGCAGGTTGGATGTGTCTTGCTTCCCGTGTTGTGGTCCAGCTCTTCTAACTAAAACGTGCCAGGCCAAGAGGTCTCCAGACAACAGTCATGGAAAGAGAGGCTCAGAATGGGGTGCAAGATGGGCTTGGGCTGGGAACCCCTCTGACAGGCTTTTGGCTGCAGTACCCATAAACGTGTAAGGAGAAAATGTCAGCAGGTGTTCCTGACGAAGGGGGTGGCCCGGCGCCTGGCCCCTCCCTCACAGGTTACTCCAAACACACCTTCTGGACCCTCCATCACCCACGGCCCGGCCTTCGCACACAACGGGCAGGCTCCACCCAGAGCGACACTTGGCACGCGTGGCCTGGGCGACAGCGTCCCCCCATGGGTGGACAGGGCCTAGTCCGGAGCTCCCCGCTGGGCTCCAAGGACCTGGAGCTTTGCCCAGCTGCACTCTGCACTCACCTTCTGCCGCTCTGGTGCTGGCATCCGTCCGCATGCTTCGCCCAGGTGTTTGGGTCTTTTCCCAGCATCGCCGTGCAGCCCACATAACCTGCTGGGAAGGCTGCAGGTTGAGTGAGAGGTGAACAGAGCTCTGAGCGGCCACTCCAGGGAGGCAGCTGCTGCCGGGCAGGTGGAAGTGCTGACCTGGGAATGGGGGAGACCTCTGCGCTCCCATCAGGGTGCAGCCGGCCAAGGCCAGGCCGTGGCTGGCCAGGGGCCGGAGAGCATCAGGGTCTCAGCCCTCATGCTCCAGGGCTGAGGCTCAAATTCACCCGGTGCTGGTCAGAGAGGACCAAGGAGGGCAAGTGAGGCAAACCTCCCCCGGGAGGGCCCGACCCCCTCCGCCCTGAATAAGGTCTCCCTCTGAGCCTCGGAGAGCCTGTCTCTGCACACCAAGTAGTGAACAGTCCACCCAGAGAAACAGGGGTCGTTTCGGTTCTGTTGTTACTGGTGATTTCTGTCTCCTCTTGGCTGTTCCGAAGCTGTTGTTTGCGGCATGTGTCATACCGTGTTCCCGGACCCGCAGGGCAGAGTCACTGCTGGAAACTTACTTTGGGGTCCCAGTTTCCTCAGCTATAAAATGGGGATAAAACCCCAATGCTACCTCTCTCGTGGGGTTTTGTGACAATAAGCAAGGTAACCTGTGTAAAAGCATCTCGTGACTTGACTCATCATCAGTAGCTTATCAGCAGGACCCTGGAATGAATAGACACATGACACCACTCTGGTAACACAGGCTGAGAGTTTTGTTTGTTTCTCGGGTTTGTTTTTTAACCAGGTGATTGATTTCAGGGGGCGGGGTCGAAGCAGGAGGGAGCTTGGGTCTCCCTTCACACATGCCATTCAGTAGAGAAAGTCAAGGAGAATGTTTTCTCTGCACAGACCCCAACTCCCAAACATTCTTCAGTTTCTGTTTCAAAACAGTGATCGTGCTGTTAGCAGAAGCTTAGCTAAGCCAGTGGGCCAGGTCCTCGGAAAACCAGCTGAGAGTAAAGTTTCAGCCGGGGAGAGGAAGGGCCAGCAGAGACACTCCTGCCCCAACATTCCCTTCTTCCTCCCCACCCTCCTGGTCACCCCAGCAGACGCAGAAAAGTGACTCGTGGGTAGCGGGGGCGGGCAGAGGCCGAGAGACGCTCAGCTTAGTCAAACGTCTAAACGAGCAAAGAAAAGGAAAGGCATTGGAAGAAGGCACTTTGTAAGAGGCACGTCTGATGCTCCTGGGCTTTCCTGGAGGAGCCTTGGCTAAGCTCAAGGTCAAAGAACCGCAGAAGGATGACTCCAGAAACTGTGCTGTGCCTGGGGAGGGTCAGGTCCTCAGGGTGGCGGGGGCAGTGCCTCATCTCAGGCCCCAGGAATGGACACAGGGAAGATAGTGACGTGACTGCCCATCTCACCTGGCTCCGAGTGGCTGGTGGTTAGAGCACGTGCTCACGGCAGCTCTCAGAGCAGGTGCTGGATGGGCTCCTCCTCGGAGCCACCCCACCCCCCGGGGTTCTGAGCCTCGGGATCCTAAGGGGAGCCCTTCAGCAAGTGGTCCCCACACAGGTGCCTTCCAGTGCATGGTCCCTGCAGGGCCCCACCACCTGGGGAACCTGGGGGCTTGAGGAAAATACCTCTGGATCCAGGAAAAGACTGGAAGGGGGCTCAGTGAACCTCAGGACTCTTGCCGGGGACAACTCATCTTCTTCAGGGCAGAGTCGGAGCTGCAGGGACAGGTCCCTCTGCAGAGCCACTAGCTATGAAGGGGGAGCAGTGTGCCTGAGTGCTGGATCAAACCTCTCCTGAAGGTCCCCGAACCCATGTCCTCTCCCCTGAGGTGACCAGTACATGGCCCTTGTTGTTTACATCCATTCGAGCTGAGCTCCCTGTCAGTTTACGATGCAAAAAGTCCTAACAGAGAGTGCGCTCCAAACTTCCACCAAAATAGGAATTAGATCATCGTTTGCTAACAGTTGTCATGCTTGCAGAATTTTATGAGGGAAGAAAGAAACCTTTTTGACATATTGACATCATACTAACCCACATCCAAATAGTAACCTTTACAACGACACTGGGGAAAATAGAACTGCTGCCAGGTGTGACAATCTGGGAATCCAGGTGAGTGTGAGGGTCACCTTCACACCTGTCCAGGCCAGGAAAGGCCTATGTGATTTCCCGTTCCTACCGTTAGAAGAAGAAAGACCCAAGAGACAGTTCTCTGATTTGACAAAACACAACACAACAAACAACCAGAGCAAATAACCCATGTTCCCTGTTTCCCCATCTGTGAGGCAAGGGTCCTGGAAACCAGGTGTAACCCGCAGGGCTCTTGGGGACAAAAAAGTGACAACACATGAGCAAGCCCCCTGGGAAAGGCAACACAGACATGTGTTCTCATTTCGGGGGGCTGTGTTGACGCCGCACCTTCTCAATGCCCGGAGATTGGAAGAAACTTGGGAAGATGGAAGATGAGTGCCGGGAGCTGAGTCCAGCCTCCGGGTTCCTGATCTAAAATGTCCAGGATCAGGTCATGCAACCAGGGGTCACGGATTGACAGGTGGGCACCTCTCATCTCAGACTGACACGCTAAGAATAAACATCCTCTTGGGGTCCAGGTGCCCGAAACCTGTGCTCGAGCTCCTCTTGACCTGTGGGGACATTCCCGCCACCCAATGCTCCTCAGGAGGGTGGGGGCCACATGCTTCCAGACCAGGTGAGCCCCGCGAGCAGTGCTGAGGCCTCGGGGGGGTGACGCGTCCGTCCTGAGACTCACGTCCTCTCATATCCAGGTCAGATGAAAGCGCCCCACCTCCCAACAACAGGGGGTTAAATATTGACTCCGCACACAGAGTGTTTTTTCTCATTATTATTTTTTTTTAACAGACTCTCCGTAAAACAGGATGTTACTTCTTTCGTCTTGTTACTGCTTTATTTTAGTTCAGATTTTGAAAACACATCATTTGGATGCCAAGATTAACAAAATCTGGCTCTTTATGATGTTGGGAATTGACCCAACAATTCACAGATTAAAAAAAAAAAAAAAAAAGCAAAGCTAATCAAGCTGGAAAAAGTTGCACATTCTGTTCGTCGGATGATCTGCTGACCCCACAGACCCAGTTCCTCCCACTGTCCATTTGGGGAGTTGTAAGAAGTAATAAAAAACAAAATGAAAGCTCCCTGCTTCATTTGTATGTCCTTTGTGTTGCTAGTGTCTTCCTGCCCACAGCTCTTCTGGGTAGACGGCCATCTCCCTGCACAGCCACCCACGGCCCCCCACTTCTGTCCCCCTGCCTCCACCGTCGGGAACGGGGTGGCTGCTGGGCCCGGAAGCAGCTGACTGCCAGGCTGCCAAGGGCACGTGGCACGAGTGGCCTGGGTCAAAAAGATGAGCTGGGCCAAGCAGAGCCCTCCTGGGAACTGGGAAACAGAGAGACTGGTCTCACTGACGGTGGGAGCCGAGGCCACAAGTCTGTGCGTCTTGAGTCACAGCAGGGATGGAGGTGCAGTGACATTGGCCCCCAAACAAGCTGGAGAGAGAAAGGGGGGGAATCTACGAGGGAGGAGAGAGAGCCGGCAAGCGGAGGGGCCGTGGAAAGAAGCAGAGGTGATGACACTGTCCCAGATGCAGGAGGAGAGAGGGCCAGCTGACCCTTGATGTCCTCAACTTCCAGACCATACGTTCTGTGGTACGCGGCTTTGTCCAGACATCTCTTCGGGCCTCTCTCACATCCTCCTGACCTGCCTCTTTTCCAGTCCCTGTGGAGGAATGAGCTGTGTGGCGCTGTGTCCTGACTGTTTCACCAAGGGCATCGAGTATTACTCAGCCACTGCCCTGGGGCTCCCGGCCACTAGTCATGGATCTCTGGTCTGTTCTGGTGCATTCTCTCAAGTGCTAGTGCACGGGAGTTCACACAACCTGGGGTGACTCTTTACCCATAGGACGGCAGCTGGAAGAGAAATATTCCCCTTCCACGTCTCGGGAGGACAGTTCTGCTCAGAGGGTCCCCAGCAGGGCGGAGCCCTGTTGTCTGCAGCACAACCAGCTCAGCGAGGCACCCCCGGATCAGCATTCCCTCCTCCCCTGTTTCATTGTCCCAGTACCCCCGTCCCTCGTTCCCTGGAAACTTTACAGAATAAGCCACCTGTGCAAAAGTCCTGTCTCAGACTCTGCTTTGAAGGGGAAGCCAAGCAAAGACACCCCTTTTCTTGAGGTGACATAAATGAATCCCTTTTACTGGCAACCAAAACCACTCCATCCAGAAGGTCCTTTAAAAAGTAGCTAGAATCTTCTACTTCCAGGAACGTGACAAACTAGGTTACTCAAACCAAATTCCTGCTGAAAACAAATAGGCTGGAAAAAAAAAATCTTTTAAAATTGTCTTAAAAGCAATGAAGAGCAAACAAGATGGTAAGAAATCAACAGGCTAAAATGTAGAGAAAAATGGGGTCCAGAGAGACAAACAGAACATGGCAGCTGCAAGTGGCCCGAGGGTGTTTGAAGACTCGGACAGACCTGGGCTGCAGCTTTGACAGTTTACGTGATGCAGAGACCTCTCAACGTGGCAAGCTGAATAAAAGACCCTCTCCACATCAATCTGAGACTCCCAAATGGACCATTGCTTTCCCCAGACCACATTCAGGGGACTTTAAGGAAAGGTGCCTTGGGGCTAAGTAGAGAGGAAAACACACCTGTGAGGAGTTGTAAACACAAGCCAATCCTGACACGTATTTGCACCTTAAATTTACATTACTTTGTGGCCAGAACATAATGAAAATGGAATTTTGAAAAAATGTTCAAGTAACCCACAAGAAGACAGGAAAAAGATAACAGAGAAATGACAAGCAGAGAGAACAGACAGACCCTCCCCCCCACCATGCAGATTTAAAGCTAAAGCAGTGCTGAGAGGAAAATTTATAGCACTAAGTGCTTACATTAAGAAAGAGGAAAAGCCTCAAATCAGCATGTGAGCTCCCACCTGAAAAACCCATAAAAACAATAAAAGAATTCAGAACAAACAGAAAGAAGAAATTCATGAAGATAAGAACAGAAATCAATGACATTGAAAACGTAGCAATAGAGAAAATCATAAACAAAGGTGTGGTATTCTGAAATAATCAATAAAATTGGCAAACCTCTAGAAATACTGACAAAGAAAAAAGAGAAAAGACAAAAATGACCAATAATGAAACAAAGGATGTCATTACAGATGCTTTAGACATTGAAAGGATAGTAAGCAAATACTACAAACATTTGTCAGCTTAGATGAAATGGACCAATTCCTCAGAAAAAAAATACCACCACTCACCTAATATGAAATAGATCATTTGAATAACTTGGAAGTATTAAGGAAATTGAATTCACAATTTTAAAACTCAAAGAAATAAATAAATAGAAAAGACAAGAAAAAGTACTCTCCGGCCTAGATGGTTTCACCAAAGAATTTTACTAAATGTTTAAAAAGAATTAACACCGATTTTACACAGTCTCTTCCAGAAAACAGAAGAGGAGGAAGTCTTCCCAATCTACTTTATGAAGTTAATATTACCCTGATACCAAAACTGGACAAAGACATTACAAAAAATAGAAAGCTATAGACCAATAGCTCTCTTAAATATAGATGCGGAAATCCTTAACAAAATATTGGCAAATAAAGTTCACCAATATATAAAAATAAATATACACTATGACCAAGTAGGATCTATTCTGGGCATGCAAGGCTGGATATAAAATTAAAAATACAATACCATTTACAATTGCTCCAAAAAAATGAAAATTCTTAAGTATAAATCTAACAAAACATGCACAGGACTTACGTGCTGAAAACTACACAATGTTGGTGAAAGAAATCACAGATGATCTAAATGAATGAAGACATTACAGGTTCATGTGTTGTAAGACTCAACATAGTAGAGATCCCAATTCTCCCCAAATTGATATACAGGTTGAAAGCAACTCCCATAAAAAAACCCCAGCAAGAGTTTTAGCTAGAGACAAAATTATTCTAAAATCTATACGCAAAGCAATGTAACCAATAGCTAAAATAATTTGTAGAAGAATAAAGTAGAAGGAATCAGTCAACTGAATTTCAAGACTTAGTGTATAGCTACAGTAATCAAGATTGTGTGGTATTGGCAAAGGGACAGACATATATGTCAATGGAACAGAACAGAGACCACAGAAGTAGCCCCATGCAAATATGCCCATCTGATTTTTGATAAAGGAGCAAAAGCAATTCAATGGAGGAAATGCAGCAGTTGGACATTAAAAGGCAAAAAATGAACCTCAACTTAAGTATTCTTCTTTATAAAATATTAACTCAAAACGGATAATGGACTTAAATATAAAACCTAAAACTGTAAACTTTTCAGAAAAAAAAGAAGAGAAAAATCTTCATATCTTAGACCTGGCTAAAAAGTTTTTAGAACTGATACCCAAAACACAACCTATAAAAGGAAAAATCAATAAGCTGGACTTCTTCAAAATTTAATAACTTTTGCTGTGAAAGACTGTGTTAAGAGAATGAAAAAAACAAAAATCAGACTAGGAGAAAATATTTACAAACCACATATCTGACAAAGGACTAATATCTAGAATATGTAAAGAACTTTCAAATCTCAGCAGTAAGAAAGAAAATCAAACAGTTCAATTAGAAAATGAGCACAAGATGTGGACAGACATTTCACCAAAGAGAACACACAGAACACAAATAAGCACATGAAAAATGTTTAACCTCATTAGCTACCAGAGAAATGCATATTAACACCAAAACAAGGTATGACTATACACCTGTCGGGTTACCTAAAATAAGAATTAGTGACAACACCAAATGCTAATGAGGGGATGTGGGGAAATTGTATTATTTATTCATAGCTGGTGAAAATGTAAAATGACACAGCTGCTCTGGAAAAGTACTTTGGAAGTTTCTCAAAACATTAAACATGCAACTACTATATGACCCAGCAATTTTATTCCCGGGCATTTATCCCAGAAAATGAAAACTTATACTCACACAAAAACCGTACATGAATGTTTGTAGCAGATTAATTTGTAATAGCCCCAAACTGGCAACAAACGGAATTTTCTTCAACAGGTGAGTAGTTAAGCTGTGGTCCACCCAACCATGGAACCCCACTCAGCAATAAATAGGAATGAACTACTGATACACACAACAGCCTGGATGGATTGCCAGAGAATTATGGTGAATGAAAATAGCCAATTCCAAAAGATTACTTGCTGTATAATTCTATTTATATGACATTCTTGAAATGACAAAATTATGGAAATGGAAAACAGAATAGTAGCTGCAAAGGATTAAGAAGGGGAGGCAGAAGGGAAGTGGGCGTAACTATAAAGGAACAACATGATGGCCCTCCTGGTGAAATGGAATGATGGAATGATGAAATGGTCTGTATTGCGACTGTATCTACGTCAGTTTCCTGACTTTGTGATACTGTACTAAAGTTTTGCAACATGTTACCATTACATAGGATCTCTATCATTTCTTACAACTGCATGGGAATCAACAATTGTCTCAAAATAAAGATTTTAATTAGAAATAAACAAAGATACATTCAAAATACAACTGAATGAAGCGGGTACTCTCCACTGTGAAGAAGGCACCTCCACACGTTGTGACACTGGAAGAAGCAGTGACCAACATGGGGAAGCTTGGGGACCTGTGTGTGATCACAGCTGCACCTTTAGGAACGGTATGACCTTCAGCTCGTCACTGCCCTACTTTGGGTGTCCCCCCTTTTCATGTGAGAGATGAAAGAACTCATGATTTTAAAAGGCTCCAAAACCTTCCAAACTTTTATCCTTCCATTCCACGTTGGAAGCACAATCTAGGCATCTGTGCTTGTTGATGTCCTGGCGGTGTTTGCATTGGGGTCCGTGTCGCTGATGTCCTGGCGGTGTCTGCATCAGGGTCTGTGCTTGCTGATGTCATAAGCAACGCTCCTTTGGGAGGCACAAGAGGACAAGGGGCAGAGGCTGCATCTGTTCTTCTGCCTTATTTGTCTGTGTTCGTTAATTGCAGCTTAAGCCGCATGAGGGTCTGGTCATTGTCTGATCTGTTCCCTGCTGGCTCTCCAGGCCCCAGCACGGGGCTCAGCCTATAGCATTTGCTCAATGAAATCTAATGGTCCAGTGTGCCAGCCAGACTGCCAATCCAAGGCGGAGGGCTCAACCACCCTCGGGAGAGCCTCCCTGCGCCTGTGTGTGAATATTCGCTCCACTTGCCCATCGGTTCCTGTCTAATTTCTCCCAGCACCAGACAACGAGTCTGGTGCACCAACAAGTCATGGCTGAATGAAGAGCTCACACACACAGGTGAACACGGCGAGTCCTGGAGAAGCACAGCCGTGCCAGTCACGCCCTTTCACCCCCGGGTCCCCCCCAAGGCTCAGTGCCCACTTAGAGGTTCATTCACCACCTGTGTATTTGTCCCCGTGGTTCCCAGGCGTCAGCCCTTCTCACTTCCCATCGAGCTGCCCTCCCCGTTTTAAGGCAAAGTCCGATATTTACCATAGTATTTCTGGATTAGTCAGGATTCTCCAGAGAAACAGTACCAATAGCACATAGATGTAGATATAGGTATATAGATACGGATACAGACACAGATATATAAGAGGGGATCTGTTATAGGAATTAGCTCACGTGATTATGGAGAGTAAGAAATCCCACGATCTGCCGTCTGCAGGCTGGGGAACCAGGAAAGCCGGTGGTATAATTCAGTTCAAGTGGAAGGCCGGACAGCGGGGGCAGCCGACGTCCGAGGGCAGGAGAAGTCGGGGTCTCAGCTCACGCAGAAAAGCAGCTTCACTCCTCCTCCACCTGTTTGCTTTCTTCAAGTCTCAAGGGATTGGATGACGCCCACCTGCATTGGAAGGATGATCACTGCTCAGTCCTGCAAATGCTCATCTGTTTGGGAAACACCCCACCCTCCCAGACACACCCAGAAGTAATGTCTTACCAGCTATCTGGGCATCCCTTAGCCCAGTGAAGGTGACATGTAAGATTAACCATCACAATTTCTTTATATATGAAGAATTTAAGACGTCTTTGTGACTGTTAGTAAATTTTTTTAGGTTTTGATATAGATGAGTATCATTTTTTATTTTTATTTTTTAAATCGAAATGTAGTTGCTGTACAATATTATATGTTACAGGTGTACAATATAGTGATTAATAATTTTTAAAGGTTATACTCCATTTATAGTTACTATAAAATATTGGCTATATTCCCCATGCTGTACAATATATCCTTGTAGCTTGTTTTATACCTAATAGTTTGTACCTCTTACTCCCCTGCCCCTACTTTGCCCCTCTCCTCCTTTTTAATTATGATTTTAAAAATTATGATTATCGTTCCTCTGTTGGTCGTTTGGTTACAAACTTGTAAAGGTTTTTGCGTTTGGATCACGCGCCCCTGTGGATTCTCACGTCCGCTGCGGTGCGAAGCTTGCGGCCTTCAGCGCCGCCCGGCGAATCCGACTCCAGCCAGCCTGAGATGCTCCCGGGCTTGACGGCTGAGTGCTTCCCGTGGGCTGTGCCTTCTTCCCATCCGTCTCCTGTGCAGGCTCCTGCAGGCCCGTACACACTGCCCTTGCCCACGGGCGGAAGAGCTGAACCCACACGGGTTAGTTACCAGCCAGGGTTCTCGGACGGGCAGAAGCGAGAGTCAGAGCCCTGGCTCTTGACCCCCATGTTTTCCCGTGTCAGTTTTTAACACACACACACACACACACACCGAAGCTGTGAAAGCTTCAACCACATTCAGCCCTTCACAGGTTTGCACATGGATGTTACCTCTTCCTGAGGGACCACGCCGGTTCTTATCTGTACTCGCACCGTGGCCCAGGGATCAAGGGTGAAGATGCAGGACCTCGTGTGAGTGTGATACACCTCTGTCACCCACAGGAGGGCCCTGAGGGCCTGTGCACCAGGATGTCTGCAGGCAGGTGAGCCTGCTCCCAGCTCGGAACCGAGAGCCATGGAGGGGGCCATCCTCCAGTCCTGACTGGCAAAGGAGGCCCAAGCTGTTGGTCCTCAGAGGCACAACAGGGTGGCCGCCAGCTCTGTGAGCACAGCGTCCCATCCAGGCAGGGCCTGAGGCCCCTCGTCACTTGGAGAGGAAACGTACGTTTGGGTGTCCTCCTCAGCTGTCACACACTCCAGGTCTGAGGCAGGAGGCGGACGGTTCTGCCTGGTCCCATCCCCACCACATTTGGAGGATGAATGGCTCTCTTCTCCACCATTCAAGCTTCCAAGGCAAAGCTCGGTCAGCCAACACGGCCTTGCGTGGTTGGGTCCAGCTGGGAGAGGCGACGTCCAGCCCGTGGTGGTGGTGGGTTGGGTCGCCCAGCGGCGTCCTCAGGACCAGCTTCCGCTGTTTTCCTGGGAATCGAAACCCCAGAGCGCCCGGCTGGTTCATCAATCTCCCGCAGGGTGACCCCCTCCAGGAAGAGTGCCTGCCAGATGTCCCTGCCAGCTTTTCTTGGGAACACACACCCAGAGCCTGTGCACGTGTGCGCTCACATGCGCGCACACACACACGCATTAATCAGAGCTCTGTCTCCATTATCTCCTTGACCTCACGCCAAAGCTGCCTGATCAAGGCGGTTCCCATCGCATGAGGACCGCGGATGCTTTCCGAGGGCTGGGAAGGTTTCGTCAGTTGGGTTCTTTCCAGCATGAGTCACTGCCCGCCTCTTCTCCGTAATTAGTGTTCTGGGAGTTGCTGGTGTAACTCTGGTGAAGTCTAGAGAAATTAATCAAAGTGTATCTTACACTTGAAATGCAGTCAGAGCCACCATCCGGCCAAATCCCCCGGCACTGGCACACAGACAGCTTGAGCTTCCCTCCTCTCCGTTTTTTGAAAATTAGTTTGCAATTTCCCACATGCTCAACTTGCCTTCCTTGGTTGATCTGGCACTTTCCTCTTCAGTATTTTGTTCTGGGAGGGTTTTTTCGTTGTTTTCCCAACCACAGCAATTTCTCAACCCACTGCATACCATCCATCTCAATAAAACGGTTCTCACGGAACCCGGGCCCGGGAGGACCTGGGCACATGTCTCTCCTTGGACTCGGCTCCAGTGTGTCCAGCCGTGCACTTGGGTGCTGCCCAGGTTTGTGGCCACGTCGGATCCAGGACAGAGGAGGTCCCCATCAACTGCCAAACGAGACTTTGTCCCCCTGCTGACCCCAAGCCATGCTCTAGCCTGGCAGGTGCCAGAACATGGGGGGTTTCTAGTGTGATGACTACCGTTTCCGGAAAAAAAGCCCATTTCACTGGAGAGACGGAAACACAAGCAGACAATGGCCAGACCATCCACATATGCAAACAGAACCCTGACAACCTGCAGTGACCAGCCCAGGAAACCAACCCGTTCTCTGCAGTAACCAGCCCAGGAAGGCAGCTGCTGTAAGTCAGACTCTACTATAAAGGAAATCAGACAACTGTCTCTAGGAACCAGTCCAGGAAGTGAAACAATAACCCCTGTAACAACTGGCCCCAAACAACCAGGACATGTTTAATAACTGACAGCATCTCCCCCATACCGTGGGGTCTCCCGAACTCAGTCTCTAATGTTTTGGGAGGCAAGCTGTGGCTTTGTAGGAGACCTCACTTGGTGGCACGGGGCCAGAAAGAGAGGACTTGGGCTCCCCAAGCCCCCTGCACAGCACATATGACCACTGTGTCCCAAGCCCCAGCCCTGGCCCCAGCCCTTCCTACATTTCGTAGGCTCAGCACACCTGCCTGTCACCTGCCTGTGCTCAGCGGGTCCCTCTTCAGGGATGGCCTCCTGCTTTCCCACCTGGCTACTCCTTATACCTTCCAAGACAGGCTTAGTACCCCCTCCTCCAGGAAGCCTGCCTGTGCTCGGCGGGGCTCCACACCTCTCCTGTGTCCACAGCCCCTGCACACTCCTGCACCTGGGCAAGGACTCTGTTCCTGAAGCCCTTCTCCCCCTCCAGGTAAGGATTGCATCTGCCCACTCGGCGCCTGCACCCTCAGCCCCATCAGGTCAGGGCCCAGCAGGCGTTCCTCCACGGAGGTCAAATTACATGAAATGACTCACCCCGCCAGGGGAGACGGTGCAGCTTTTACACAGGGGACGGGCCGTGGTTCAACCTGCAGATACAACTCGGTGTGGTGGACAGAGATGGAGCGGGAAGAAAAGAGAGATGGCCTTACTGTGACCCAGGTGAGCCCCAGGGGCTGGTGCAGGGCAGGGCAGGGCTCAGAATCCTGTCCTCAAGGACCTGGTCCTCTTTCCGAAGCAGACTCCGTGGGACCTTCGGATTTCTACACAAAATGGCCCGAAACTGTCCTCGTGCTTTGGTGCCTAAAAGGGTAAAGTTTGCCAGGCGTCTTGAGAAGGATTTCTGGGACCCAGGGCATGGCTGGGAGGGCGTGAGCAGAGGGGTTGAACACACCAGGTCACTCTTGAGAGTGAAAGGGCAGTAACGATTACACGGGGCCAACGGGCGAAGATGGAAATCCTGGCCACTCACCTGTTCAACCACCTCAGTGAACAGGTGAGCTGCTCCCTGTGGAGTTGTTTTCATTCCTTTTTGTTTATTCTGCAGTTTGGAGAGCCTGGTGGTGTTCTTTATTTTTATTTTATTTTATTTATTTACTCAGGCTGCACCGGGTCTTAGTTGCGACATGCAGGACCTAGTTCTCTGACCAGGGATCAAACCCCAGGCCCCCTGCATTGGGAACAAGGATTCTTACTCAATGGACCACCAGGGAAGTACCCCCTGTGGAGTTAAATTAATTACGGGAACGGTTAAAAAATAAACTCTACTTTGAAAAGTGAGACCAAATCCTTGACCTTGGCTGCAGCCGTTGCGCAGAAGCAGGGAGACGCCTGCTTGTGTCCCGGATGTTTGTGTCCCGGTTGTGCTGTGGTTAGAGGTGCAACACAGACCCAGCAAGACCAGAAGGGGAAGCTGGTCTCCCTGCCTGTCCCCTGGCTGAGCTCGTTTCCCGCCTCTGGACTTCCACCGACCGGGAAGCCCAGGTCCCCAGAGCTGCAGCCACTCAAGCTGGGTGGGGAGGAGCTCCTTTGCTCACCTCTGCTAGGCACAGCCGGGCTCTGACAGCTGGAGGCCTGGGGACCTGGAGCCCCTGGGACACAGGCACTGGGGCTAACGGGGAGACCACTCCCAGCCCCATGGAAGGAGGTGAGAACCAACCAGGGGCTGGAGCAGGAAGCGGCAACCATGGGGACAGACCCCAAGTGCACTTGTATCAGACAGGGGTCTTCGTGACTAGGGACCCTGCCCTGACCACGCCTGGAAGGAGTAGTGGGTCCCTGCAGAGTGAGGCATCTGCCGGGAACTTGATGCTCACGTGACTCTACTGGTGTCTGTGAGTTGTTGGTTCCTGGCCACATCTGGTGACAGGTTCTTAGCCTTGTCTTCCAAAATGTGATCCATCTAGAAGATGTTGTGTTATCAGAGAGTCTCTTGTCATCACTCATCGGCAAGAAACATTCCTTCATCACCTTGTTTCAAAACCTTGGGTCTTTTCCCAATTTTGCTTGAAAAAGGAAGCAGAATTTACCCGCTGGTCTCTGCTCTCTCTCCATCCCTTGCTGATTCTCATGCTGTCTCTAAATAATAATCTTGCACCTTAAATCTTCTTCAGGTTTTCTTACCCCATGATATGTACCTGAAAGAATGTTCAGAAACAAATGACATACCATGAAAATTATTTGTCCTTGAAAGGGTGAGATCAACCAGATAACCCATCAGACAAAGGGTCTGTGGGCTTGTGATCTTTTCTTATTGTAGAGCCGTGGTTCTCTGCCACGGGGCATTTTTTCCCCCGGGGACATTTGGCAGTATTGGGACGCGTGTTAGGTCGTCCCATCTGGGGGGTGTTGCCAGTAGTAGATGCTGCTTAACACCCTACAGGGCACAGGGCGGCCCTCACAGCAAAAAATGATCTGGTTCAAAATGTCAGGAGTGCAGAGGCGGGGAAACCCTGTTCTAGGTTAATTCCAAATAGCCTCTCATTTGTTTTGTTTGGATGAGCTCTTGGCTTTAGTGACTGATTTCAGCTTTTTCCATATTCAGATACGTTTATTTCCACTCTTCATACAATGTATGTTTATTTCTACTAATGTGATCTGTTTCCATTTTTATTACTTTCCCTCCAATTTCCTTAAATCTTTTTGAGATCACAGACTGTAGACTCAGTGGGATCATTTTCTTTTTTTGATAAAGAAGGCATTGCAAGCCCTCCAAGTGCTGCTATGGCCATAATCCTTCTATTTTACACGTAATTTTTTTCAGTATCTTCCAACTTAAAAAGTCGGACTGTATTTTTCTATATCTATATA
Organism: Balaenoptera acutorostrata; assembly: GCF_949987535.1. Taxonomy (NCBI): domain Eukaryota; kingdom Metazoa; phylum Chordata; class Mammalia; order Artiodactyla; family Balaenopteridae; genus Balaenoptera; species Balaenoptera acutorostrata. The sequence goes on from NC_080071.1 coordinate 92,907,216, forward strand.
TATAGTTTTATTATAGTCTTCATTTCCTCATGGGTCCACTTGCTCCCAAGGAAAGTGTCTTTCATCCCCACGTGGCTGGGTGCCTTGTTTACATTTTTGTACTAATGTGTGTTTCGGTGTCTGCGACCAGAGAAGGGAGCGTGCGCTCTGGCCTCTGTGCTTGCTGATGTGCTGTGTGTCCTTGCGTCCATCAGCTGGGGGGTGGTCTTGCCGTATTTCACTTTTCCTGAACATCTCTTCACTCTCCCCCAGCAGTTACCTTCACGTAGATGTTATGAGACCACGTGTAATGGGCAGAGACAGGGTTTCCAATCTCCACCCACTCTGACCGGGTCCCACCCAGGTCATGCGCACCCCTCCTGGGCCCCGTCTACCTGGGCCTACACCTAGGCCAGCCCTCCAGTCTCAACCCAGGTCAGGGTCCTGTCGGGAGCAAAGACAGGGGCCCTGATACAGGATGGGGACAGCCGAGTGGATGCCCTAGAAAGCATGCAGACTCCGGATTCCCGAAGAGGCAGCGCCCTCCCCCCTGCTCACCATGAGTGCTCGTCCCTGGCTGAAGAGGACACAGCGGCTTCTGCCTGCGGAGACAGCACAGCCCCCCAGGCCCTTCCCCCCACCGTCACCAGAGCAGTAAGTAGATTCAAGTCGCAGTGTCACCTGACCAGGGCCATGGAACTTGGCTAACAAGACCCACAGGTGCCGGGAGGGCGCCGCGGGAGCTGGACCACAGGGTGGGTGGTGGAGAGCAAGCGTAGTGACAGGAGGGCCTGGGAGAAGCCCCTGGCAGCCGTGCTCTTGCAGAAGCTTGGAGAAACCCTGGTCCTCACGATGATGGAGACGGGCCAGGGGCATCAAAGGAGGCTGAGGCCCGCAAAGCCACCCGGGGGCCGAACTGCACCAAAGACAGAAGGCATGTGCACCTGCTGGTGGGGCCCCTGTGTCACTGAGCTGGGGGGACTGTCCTCTGGGGGCCTGGGTGATGGGGGCAGAAGTTCCAGAGCTGGGGTCCCAGATAGCAGTGGGGATGGCAGAATCCCGGGAGGTCAGAAGCTGGGGACACAAATATGTGGTGAGTGGGACGTCAGAGGGCAGCCAGGAGGGCCTGCCCCACTGAGAGCTGCAGGCGCAGGACGTCTGGGAAACGTGACGCCTCCAGGCAAGACAGATGGGCAGCCATTGCGCGTTTCCTACAAGTCACTGTCCCTTGCCCGGCTTATGGGGTGTAGGCGGGGAGCGCTGTGCGTTAGAATAGTAAAGCTTAAAGCTGAGAATCAGAGAAGAGCGAGAGACGGCAGGTCCCACCTGACCCGGCTTTGCAGCCTGGCTCCTCCACTTCCTGGCTGGGCTTCCCCGGTGTCCACTCTGAGCCTCAGTTTCCTCGTCAGGACGCGGAGATAATAATAACGGCAACCCAACCTTCCTACTACTTGTTGCGAGAAGCATTGTCAGTGCTCCCTGGGACTGTATGATGTGACCACCACAGGGCAAGGACAGATCCCAGGGCAGCGCTAGACCAGCTGCTGGCCCACGCCCTCCAGAATCCTGACTACAAATGCCCCTGGGCATCGTCTTCCCCGAGACCGAAAGCCCCTTCCACATGTTTATTCTAATGTGAGCCCCTTCTAACGTGAGGTCTGCTGTTTGGCAGGAATTGACCTCCTACCACCCGCCCCGGGTGCAGGCTGCAGGCTCCCCAGCTCCCCAGCTGGGAAAGAGGAGAAACGTCCCAGATGGTGGTTTTGCCTCTATGAAAACTTTGTTCTTGTCCTGTACCTTCCTTGTAATAAGCCTCAGAGAATTCTCAGAAATAGCTCTCTCCCACTAGGCATTAGTGCAAAATCTGGATGTCACTGAAGGTTTTGTCGGGCAAGGCAGAGGGAGGGATTCCTCCAGTCTTCCCAGTGGCGGGTTCCTGGGATCCCCCTGCCTGCCTCGCTCTCTGCAGCCACCACCAGGAGGCCCTTTCCTTCCCTCCCTCCTTGAGTCTGAGACTTGCTGCTTATGGACCCTGAAATATGGCTCTGCCTCAACCCTGCAAAACCCTGGAGGAACCTCTCCAGCCCCCTTAAACCAGCGGCTTATGATTACCGGTAACTGATGCCGAGTTTGCCCCGGCTTCTCACTGCGCACCCAAGCTGGTTATCAATGTGTTCCCACCAGCTGCATTAACTATGTCCCCTGAGCAAAGGTTGAGTAGATACCACTTTCTCCATCTTGGCACAGAAATGGGTAAAACAGACACGCAACAAACTTAGGTATCTTGCTGCAGTGGGTTGAACAGTAATGTCTCCCCAAAATCATGTCCACGCAGAACCAGACTGCGACAGGGTCTTTGCAGATGCAGTTAAGGTAGGAATGTTGAAATAAGATTATCCTGGATGTAGGTTGGGTCCTACATCCAGTAAACGGTGTCCTTACGAGAAGAGGCTAGGACGCAGACACAGAGGGAAGGCCACGTGAAGAAAAGGCAGAAACTGGGAGGCTGCAGCCACAAGCCAAGGAACGAACGGCCAGAAGTTGGAGGAGGCAGAGAAGGACCCTCCCCTGGAGCCACGGGAGGGAGCGTGGCCCTGCCCACACCTGGACTTGGGGCTCTGGCCTCCCGGCTGGGAGACGATACATTTCTGCTGTTTTAAGCCCCCTGGCTTGTGGTCATTGGTTACAGCAGCCCCAGGAGATGAATATCCGTGCACACGAGCAAACAGACAGAACAGACGGTGCTGCTGAGATCAGGATCCTCTTCCCTGTGAGGGTCACCTTGATGTCCCAGCTTCACCCCTGCGTTCCTGATGCTTGTGGACCCAAACTGTCTCCCAATGGACGACACAGGAAATAGCTCACTCTCCTTCCGTGACCTGACAGTCTGAGTGTGCCCTTCGTTGTCACCTAAATGTCTGCAGGTTTAACTCTGGGTGCCTGGCAACCCCGCCCAGGCCATGCCCAGCAGGTGCCCTCGGCAGAGCCCAGGAAGGGTTGGTGCCTGGAGGCTCCACCCCTCGGCAAGGCGGGAGGAGCTGGACAGACCTTCCCGGCTTGAGGCAGGGACAGAAAATCTTGCGGGCCAGCACTGCCCCAGAGAACCTTCCAGATCACCCAACATCAGCCACGCAGTGGTAACTTCCCGAGTCCTTTGACCCTGCATGCCACAGCTTCCCCACCCTGGCAGGCAGCCTCCAGGGAGGTTTGCAGTGACTGTTTCTTTCCATCTCCCTGTGGCTACTAAAAGGACTTTGGCAATGTGAGGTCCCTCAGAAACACTAGCTGTTGCTGGGACAGGGTGAGTTTTCCTGGCAATCTGGGTGCAGTATCCCCTTGGGGGCTGAACGCCTGGGGGGCATCTGGCCAGCTCTCACAGATGCTGCCGCCGATTGGAACCTCGTGGGGTTCTGCTCAGGATGCAGGCTTCCATCAGAGCCGCCATCTGCAGGACGAGGGTCCCCGCCTCCCAGGTGGCTGCAAGGGCAGACCTCCACCCCACTTCTCCGGCCCCTCTGCAGCCTGACTCACTTCGTTTTTCTCTCCTCTCAGATCAGCCCTATGGCCAAAATCCTGGCGGCCACTTCTTTCGGGTCCTTTTCCTGTCGTAAAAGGCATTCCTGTTTCGTACAAACTTTGTTTCTTTTGTTTCCAGCGATGTTAAAGAACGCAGTAAAAAAGTACCTTCCTTTAAAAAAAAAATCAAAAGTAAGAATCGGCCCTAATTTCCCACCAGGGAGAAGGCCCCGAGCCCTTCCTGGAACGTTATCTGCTCTCATCTTTCCTCTAGGGTTGGGTCAGTGTCTTCTCCCAGAGGCATGGCGTACGCATCCTGGGCTCACGCTTTGGCCATGATCTGGTCCCTGGAGCCCCGAGGACCCTGAGATCGGCGTCCCTCCCAGCCTGTCCAGGCCTCGCAGGGGTCTGCAGGTTGGTGGGGCCGCTCGAGGGCTCCACGGGTGGGCACTTGGAAGGTCTCTTTACTGCAGTGATGGGGGTGCACCGTCTGGAGGGGCTGCAAGGGGGATCCCAGTAAATGGTCCCAGGCTGCAGGCACACCCACGCTCCTCCCAGCCGGGGCCCCAGCTTCAGAACCTGCCCCTCACCCTGTCCTTGGTCCCTGCGCCCACCTGCCCAGGATAGCAGAGGGCACTCCCCGCTCTGGCATTTGGGGCTTTGTGCCCTTCTGGTCCCAAAGGTGCGGATTTAAGCAGATGACTTCACTGACACCCCTTGGACTTTGGAACACCTCTGTCCTTTCTGATTAAGCCCCCAGGGGTCCCGGGAGGCAAAATGACCCCATGGAAAGCCTGCTGAGCTTGGAGGCAAGAAGCTGAATGGTTACTCCACAGATTAGTCCTCTGCTTAGGGCAAGTTCATTAACCTCTCGGACCCTCAGGTTTTTCATCTGGGATGTGGGGTGAAGCCTAAGGTTAACCTGGCGGAGGGCCTTCCCTGCCTCCCACTGAAATAGTGATGAAAGTTCACAAAAACACTAAAACCTTCTGGCTGCACTAGAAACTTTGTATATGTTTTGAGGTAAGGATAGAGCTCATTTTTTTGTATGTAGATACACAATTGTTCCATCACCCTTGCTTAAAGACTGTCTTTTCTTCCAATGAATTACCTTGGCTTCTCTTGAAAATTAAATGACCATATCTGCTTGAGCCTTTTTCTAGATTCTGTTCTGTTCTATATATCTGTATGGTCATCTGCATGCAGATGTCACAGTCTCGATTTCTGTGGTTTTATAGAAAGCCTTGAAATTAGGTCGTGTGAATCCTCCAACTCTGTTCTTTTTACCTTTTTTCAAAATTATTTGGGCTATTGTAGGTCCTTTGTACTTTTTATATAAATAGAAAATCAACTTTGTGATTTCTACCCCCAAAAAATCTGCTTGAATTTTTATTGGGGTTGCATTAGATCATTGATCAATTTGAGGAGAACTGACATCTCAACAGTACTGAATCTTCTGATTCAGAAACATGATATAACATTACATTAAGATAGATCTCCTTTAATTCATGAATATTTTCTGCTTTTTAACACACCAGTCTTGCACATTTTTTTGTTAAATGTATTCATAGTATTTCATATTTTATGCTATTGTAAGTGACACTATTTTTAAAATTTTTCAATCCCCATTTGATTCTTATAAGTGTACAGAAATGCAATTGATTTTTGAACACTGATCTGCTATTTTGCAACCTGCCAAACTTACTTCTTACTTCTAGTAGCTCTTTTATAAATCTTTTAGGATTTTCTATATAGACAACCTTATCACCTGTGCATATAGATGGTTCTTCTTCTTTCTTTCCCATCAGTATGAGTTTCATTTCTTTTGATTGCCTCCAGCAATCAAATTGCCTCATTTCTTTTGGTGGAGCCTCCAGCAGCATGTTAAACAGAAGTTTGAGAGCAGACTTTCTTGCCTGGTTCCTGATCACAGAGAGAAAGCATTCTGTTTTCTTGCCATAAATTATGTTAGCCATAGATTTTTAGTAAATCTCATTCATTGAGTTGAAAAGTTCTTTGCTATTCCTAGTTTTCTGGTTTAAAAAAAAATCATAAATACACGCTAAGTTTTGTCAAATGCTTTCTCTGCATCTATTGAGATGTGACTTTGGTGGGTCCTTCCTGGCACCCTCCTCTGGTGACCCAGTCTCCTCCACTAACTTACAAGCCCCTCCCCTGCCCAGATTTGGTCAGAGGGGTCTGTGTGATGTGGGGCAATTGTCTGACCTATTGAAGCTGGACCCAGGCAAGGGCCCACATTTCCCAGTGGGTGGGCACCTGCCAGGGAAGACTCTTCAGAACAGACCTGTCCCAATCAAGGGCCCAGGCTCTGGGCAGGTGCAACCCCTCATAGATACATCTGGGGCTGGAGGTCAACTGGCAGAAAGCCTGACTCAAACCAAAGGCTGATTCCCTGCGCCCCCAACGAGGACAGAGCCACTCAAAGCAGAAGTCTTTGGACTGAAGGGGATTTGCCTGGACCCTGCCTGAGCCCCCAGGAGCTGTTTTCCCTCCTTGCAAATAAAACCAGGGCACTCACCCATCCAGGGTGGGAAAATGTCCTGGACCCCTCCCACAAGGAAGCCTGCTTTAATAATGAATCCAGGAACCAACAGCCCCTCAGGCACCAAGCATTTCCCAGCCAGACACATACGTCTGTAAAAGGTGAGGCTTGGCTTGTGATGTGCTCACTGGGGGCGTTACGATGGGGTGGCAGAAACAGTGATGACTTCTGCTTCCTACCTTCCTTCTTTCATCCCTCAGTCGGTATCAAATAATACATTCTTGCTGAGAAAGAATCTGGGAAAAGCAGAGAAAACATCACTAGGAATATCGGGTACTGAAAATAGGTCTTATCTCATCTAATTAAGCAAAAACAATCGGCTAGGATGTGTCCTTAGCTGGGGAGAAAGCAGCTTTAAGCAGCTCTGGAATGTGGATGAAACGGGCTGATTCTGCTAAATGTAGCTGAAGTCTGGTCCAGGATGCCCCACTTGTTTAAGTTATGTTTGTGGTAGATTACTTCATCAGGTGTGATCACTCGCCCCTCCTTCCTGGCAGAGACACTGCTGACTTGAGGTGTGAGTGCGTGTCCTGTGCCCCACCCAACCTGCTCATACCAGCCCTCCTGCTCCTGGTCCTCGGCCAGGAGGATGGGTGTCCTGGAAAGGGGCTGCCTCACTCAGCCTGGGTCCTGGGCTGTAAAGACACACAGAGGAGCCTGAGCAAGAAATGAGAGCTGTGAGCATTTTGAGCTCATTTGTTATGCGGCTTAACCCAACAGAAGCTGATGAATACCACTTTGGAAACACCGTGGATAAATGTTTCACATGATTTTTTTCAGATGGGGTATTTTTTCCTTGATGAGATAGCTAAAACATATTTTCCATACATTTGATTAAACATGTATTCTGACTTCAGTTAATTGTTACCTTATCCATTTTAGAAAATTGTTCAATTTTTCTATCTTATATTAGCAAAAGGCTAAAAGAATAGTCCAGGTGTCAGGCCAATTCTTTCTGGCAATACATATTTTTCTTTTATTAAATACGAAGAAAAAGTTTGAGCACAATTTGTGAGAAAATGTTCCTTTTTTTGCTTAATAATTATCAATATTTAAATCATATTTATATAATTTTGATCATTAGTAATTAATATTAACTGCAATGATATTTGAATCTACAAGAAAAAAGTTTTAATACTAAGAGCTTCATGGTCATAGGAAAAAACGTATTTTTAAATTTCAATATATGTAAGTATCTTCATTTGTGATAGGATTAATAGGAAACAAAATAATAACAGGGTGATCTGTAAGAGGCTTTCAAGCATGAGAATATACTATATTAAGATAGACATTGGTGGAGGAAATGGAAAAGAATTAGGGGTTAAAGAAGAAAAAGGAAACATGCACATTTTCTGGTAAGTAGAGCTTACTATGTATTTTCTAAGTTGATATTAGTAGGGGATTCGTTATGTCATTTACATTCTAATGAGTACATTTGAAAGAGAAAAGCAGCAGTTTTTGCTTAAATCTATTATTTATAATATCCTGGAAATTATAGGCTTTGCAACTTTTTAATACCTCACTAAAATTTCTAGATGTCAACTTAAAACGTATGAGAGGTACCCAGTTTCTCCAAAATCTTTCAGAGAAAAGTTTGAGGACCACGGATCCACAGCTTGCCTGTCGGTGACAGAAGGAAAGACCCCAGTGAGCCAACCTTTAACCCTTTGAAAGCTTGACCCCCTGAGTCACAGTCTGGAATCTGGCCCTGAACCCTCGGAGACAGTGAAATGCACTGAGAGGTGGAAGGAGGGCGCCCAGAGGAGGTTTCAGCATCCTTGGGGACCATCCTTTCTCCTGGAAGCCACGGCGGGCTCCTTCCCTTCTTCCCCATCCTCTACCTGCATCATCTTACTGACATTTCCTTGTTTGGAACACTTCCGCAGTTTTCCCCTTGCCCTCCTGATGGAGATGCATTCCTTAGTTTGGACCGCAACCCCTTCCAACTGTGCTTTGCATATCCCTAAAGGCTTGTCTTCCACCACCCCACGTAGGTGACATGCAGAGTGGACAGTAGGAGGAGTCAGCCAAGGGCACGAGGGAAGGAAAGATGCACAGCCTAGAGGCTGATGGGGACACGAGGGGCAGATGCAGACAGGGAGGTGGGCTGGGTCCCCCAGGGTAGAGGATCAGAGAGTCGGCAACACCGCTGCCGCCTCCAGGGCTTCACGGTGCCTCCTGGCCCCATCACTTTGCAGCTTCCTGTCTGCCCATCCAGTGTCCCATGAGGGCTGACGTTCTTACTGCCACACATGCCTTAAACAAAACCCCTCTGTGCTTGATGTGAAATGAAACTTTCTTGCCAAAAAAAATGTATATATATTTTGACTAATGAACTTTAGAATCATCAGAATTCTCCTTGTGTCTTTCTCCCTGAACCCACTGGGACCTAAATTCAAATAGTAGAAAATCTACTGGTTAATTTGGGGGGATTTTTGTATTTTCAATGTGGAGTCTTCCACTTATGGACAGGGCATGACTCTCCTTTCCTTCGAGTGTCCTGCTGGCTCACAACAAAGTACTGTGATTCTATTCACAAAGGTCTTGCACATTGCTTATTATTATATTCTTGGCTTTTTCTGTCCATGGGGAACAGATTTTTAGCTCCTACCTGTTCTGATGTTTACTGAGTCAGCAAGTGAGTTTGCACATCCTTGGCACTGGGTGTTCTCATGAGAAGATGCTATTTTATCATTCCAATCATTTAACTGATTCTTTCACCTCTTAATACGGAAAGGACATAATTTGTCCACATTCTATAAAGGGTCGATGGAAAGGACACAATTATAGGTCTCTATTTTCCTCTGTCCTGGCTTCAAATAAGACAATTAAAAGTTTTCTTTCTCAGCTCTGTTTTGCAACCTGTAACCTTTTCTTCTCTGTTTCTTTTCATGTTTCATTTTCTTGCCATTAGGAAGTAAATCTGTTGCTTATCCAACACAGAATACATGCCAAACATTCTTTCCAGGCCCCGGGACCCACGGGCAGTCTCCTGACCTCCGCATCTTGGCCAGAACCAGGGATGGGACTTCAAACCTTTCACAGTTCCAGCTACGATCGGAACACCCAGGTGTCTGAGAAAGAAAATGAAAAAATATTTTTGCGACCTGTCCCCTCCTTCCTTCACTTCCCACGAAAGGCAGGGAGGCCTCCCCATCTCCCAGCGAGCATGGCTTGGGAGGTGAAGTCAGACCATGGTGGGAAAGTGCTTTGGACATCAGCTGTGCTGCGTCTGTGTCCTGATTCTAATATACGGATGGGACCACCGACCTCTGGTGCACTTAACCCCAAATGCACCCTCCACGATCCTTCCAGGTGACGCATCTATTACACAGTGGACCCGAGCCTGGACCCCACCTAAGACTCCAGGGTAGGGCCCAGCCCAGCCCTCCCAGTCCCGAGAAACACACTTCTCAGGATCCCCGAGATCAGCCCCTGCCCACCTCTCCAGCCTCATGTCTCACCACCACCAGCCCACCGTCACCCCCACGCTCCACGCTCTGTCCCCACTGCCTGCAACATCCTCCCCACCATCCCTCCCTCCCTGCTCCACCCTCTCAACACGCTGGTCCTTGTAGAGCTGACTTCAACCCCCAGACCCCTGTGGGGGCCAGGCTGAGCCCCTCACCCAGGCTTCCACTGGCTCAGCCCGCTCCCCTTTGCCCCGAGCCTTCTCCATCGCCATCACCAGTGGGGAGCAGGCAGCATCTCTCCCGTTGGACGGGGCTTGTCCACCTTTTGTTGTAACCACAGTGCCCACACGTGGTGGAGTTTGCTGATGCCTACTGAGTGTGTGCACAAGTGTTCTCACCGCATAGAATCCTCTGGGGTCGTCTGAGAATAGATGAGGATCAGCGCAGACCACCCCCCCAACTGCACCTGTCCAGCAGATGGGGACAGCCCAAGGCAGGACCACCTAACTCCCAGCTCACACTAGGGTGTGGGCCTTGTACCAATTTGGTCTAGAACCTTCTGGACCCTCCCCTGCTGAGAATCTAGGGTTCCCACACTGCACCGTGATACCTCCAACCAGGACTCACAGATTTCTAATCCCATGCATCCCACAAACCTGCAGTGCATTGAATGGTGGCCCCCCAAAAAGATGTGTCCGAGTCTTAACCTCCAGTATGTGACCATGTTTGGAAAAAGGGTCTTTGTAGATGGGATTAGTTAAGACCCTTGAGATGAGATCATCTTGGTTTAACTGGATGGGCCCTAAATCCAACGACAAGTAACTCTATCAGAAGAGAAGAAGTGGAGGAGAGACCCAGCGAGGGTGGCCTAGTGAAGTCCAAGGCGGAGATGAAGCGACACGTCTAAGGATTGCCCGCCAGAAGCTGGCAAGAGGCGAGGAAGCGTCCTTCCCAGGGCCTCTGGAGGGGTCCCGGCCCTGCTGACACTTGGATTTCAAACTTCTGGCCTCCAGAACTGTGAGAAAATAAATTTCTGTTGTTTTAAGCCACCCAGTTTTTGGTCATTTGTTACAGCAGCCCCAGGAAACTAATACATGGACCCTCTGTGGTCTTGGCCTGCCACCTCTTCTCCCCGTCCTGCTGGCCGCCTTCCTCCACGGCGAGGGGCCCACATCCAAACCCCAACGTCCCTCCCCAGATTTCCATATGGTGGCTTCCTTCCCACCGAGGCCCACCGGCCCGCCCTGGCCAAGATGCAGCCCACCTGCACTCCCTCACCTGCTCTGCTTTGCCTCTGTCCCCAGCACTCACCACCCTCTAGGTCACTGGGGCCCTTTGCTGGTGAGCCGACCCCCTTCACCCACCAGAACGCAGTTCCACCAGGACACGGATCTTGATCTGTTTTTGTTTCTTCATTGATGTGTCCCAAGCACCTGGAACAAAGCCTAGCTCATAGTAGGTGCACAGTAAATACTGGTGAATGAATGAATGAGAAGTTCCAGGGCAAAGAAGCAGGCTCTCGTGGGAGAAGCCAGAGAGAGAGGAAGGGCAGTCTAGTGGTTGGGGGCTGAAGCCCCCGACCGTGCTGGGTCGCCGGCAATGCTCTCCGACGGCACCAAGGGTTATCCCCCCTCCTCAGCCCACGTGAGGCTCCTGGAACCGCTGGCTCACTCAGATCAGACGTTCTTCACGTGCAAAGGAAAGCCTGCCCCCTTTACTAAAGATCCCCTTGTTTTTGTGTGGATCCGTTTCAAATATTAAGTGTAATAGCAGATGGGGAGGCATGTGATATTTTCTCAGTAAATACCGATCGGGGCTGGGATCGGCTTCCATGCCAGCTGACCTGCAAGTGGAAGGGCCCCAAGGGCTCTTTATGGCTAAAATAATGTGTTGTAAATTTTTGGTGCTCACTGCAGTCGGAGCTCTGTCTCCCTCTGCTCTGCTCTCCATCCCATTAATTACTTCGGTGGAGGAAGCCAGTTCAGGACTCCCACCGAGGTGATTTAACTTACAGGGTTGCTCCTCGGTATTCGGTTCGGGAAGGTGTTTTTCTTAACCACAGCATCTCCCCTCTGAAGCCAAGAAATTCCTTAGAAGGGGAAGGCAGGGGAGTGAGGGAGAAGCCGCATCTGGGGAAGCGCCTTGGAGTCCCAGAGGCAGGCAAAGCGCCCAGGTGTCCGGGAGCAATACCTGCCCACTCCGAGCCCCTCAGGGCCAGGCTCCGTGCTAAATGCAGGAAGGGGCAGGGGGCACGGTGCCTTAATCCTCCTGGAGGGGACGTGGGAGGGCACCATGACAGCCCCAGCATGAAGTTAGGAGACAAGCTTGCAGAGGCTGAGACTCGCACCGCTGAATGGCCAGCCACGACGTGGCCCCAAGTTCCCGTGGTGCCGAGGGGACAGCTGCGGGCCCTTTGCAGCCCCAGTGAGCCCCGCACGACTCCCACTTGTTGCCGCCCTCCAGGGTCTTTTGGGCTCCTGCAGGCAAGACCACCTTTGCAAGGACCATAAGTTTGCCAGCGTCAGCCGGGTCCTGAGCCCCGGGACAGGCAGGGGGTTGTCATCAGCCCTCGGTGACTGGCTCTTTGTTTAATTAAGTGTTCCCGAGGCCACCCAGGGTGCTTCGAGCCCCCAGCTCTGGGCTGTGCTTTCCAGAGCTACAACTGTTGCTGGGAAATGATTAGAAAATCCACCCGGATTAAAATAATGTCCCGTATTTCATCATGGAGACCGTGACTGCAGTCACTGTTCAAACATCTTGTCTTCACCTAAAGCTGGGGGTGTCGGCTCCTTGGACGCGGGCCCACGTGGCTCTGCTGCGTTGTTTCCAAGTTCTCTCTCTAACCCGCTCCGGTCTGTGGCCTCTGGCCCCAGGGTTCCCCCTCCGAATCCCCATCACCTCACCCCCATCGATGGGCCCCGTTCTCGGCACTTTCTCACCAGTTGGCGTTTTCTTTCCTCTGCAGCTTCCTGAACTGATATTTGTGTTACGTACACGTGGACTTGTTCACGGTTGGTGCTTGGAGCCTGTGACTGGCTTATGAAGACATGTGATTGTATGTCTGTCTCTCTCGTCTACCTCCCATCCCCCGCCAGCACCACTAAAATAACTAGATGTTTCCACTCTCCCCAACCACAGAAGGCTTTATACTCACCGACTCTCAGGCGAGCCACTCAGCCTCTCTGCACACACTCGCATACACTCAAAGTCCGGGCAAGTGTTTTTTTAAACCCACTGACCTACATTCTCCTATCACGCCGCCATCCAGTGGAGAACGGATCCAGCAGCTATGCTGCCAACAGAAACAGGCTTCTCAGGGCGCCCGCTCTGCCCTCGCTCAGCGCGGCTCTGCCCAGCCTTTCTCACTCTCTCTGCCTGCACAGCCAGACACCGTCGAGGCTGAGCTCCTGGGACACCTCTTCCATGAGGTCCTCCTGGATTCCTGGGGGCAGACCACCTCCCTTTTCCCACTGCAGGGCCTTTAGACCCAACTCGGCCCCAAGCCTGTGGTACGTGTTCATCTCCATAAATATTTGGTGAATTTAATCTCTTACATTGAAGAGGCCCAGCTGGCAGGGGAAATCCTTATGCCTCTCTCCTCCTGGGCTGAAAGTTCTAGGGCAGATTCAGCATTCAAGGTGAGGGACAGACCCTTTGGGGTTGTAGGGTGTGGTAGGGAAGGCCAACACCCCGGCGGCTTAACAGCCCTCTTCTTGTCGATTGTGGGCGTGGGTCCTGGGTGGAGGACGCCAGACGCACGAGCTCCAGCTGCCTCATTTCTAGTGGGGAAAAGAAGTCTTCAGTTTACGTACATATTGTAAGGTTTTTTTGTTTTTTGTTTTTTTTTAAAGAAATTCACGTTCTTTTATTTATTTATTTATGACTGTGTTGAGTCTTCGTTTCTGTGCGAGGGCTTTCTCCAGTTGTGGCAAGCGGGGGCCACTCTTCATCGCGGTGCGTGGGCCTCTCACTGTCGCAGCCTCTCTTGTTGCGGAGCACAGGCTCCAGATGCGCAGGCTCAGTAATTGTGGCTCACGGGCCCAGTTGCTCCGTGGCATGTGGGATCTTCCCAGACCGGGGCTCGAACCCGTGTCCCCTGCATTGGCAGGCAGATTCTCAACCACTGCGCCACCAGGGAAGCCCCCATATTGTAAGGTTTTATGTGCACGTAAAATAATGACTTGGGGTGAGCATTACCTGGGGAAATGCTTATCAGACAGGCAGGGGGCAGCTAGCCACTCCGGGCCCCTCTCCATATGTGACCCTGGGGACTCTCCCGGCTCCATGAGCCTCAGTCTCGTCACCTGCACAAGGGGACACTCGCTCCCGTCCTGTTTCCCTCTCAGGGCGGCTGTGAGGACCGAATAAGATGGTGTGTGAGAAAGCGCCTCGACCACGGGAAGTCCCTACAAATAGGAGGCCTCACACTTCCAAGCCACCATCTGCAGACCTTAGGGCGAAGAAGGGTTATCTTGAGGTCCTCACTGCCCCCCTCTGTGGGTCTGCACATTCAGGAAGTGGGGGGGACACCCCCGGCCCCTCCGACGTAAAACCACAGTGGCGGCTTCTCTGTCTGCAGGGTCGGCCCGGAGGCTGGGGCTGGGGGCCCTTGGTCAACGCTCCGGAAGCGCCATCCTGAGGACCCTGCAGGGCACGACCTGTGGGCCGGGCCCCCTTTGTCTTACCCAAGTCTGGCATCCAGCCCGAGCCGTAATCCGCGCCGCCGCTGAAGCCCGACCATCTGACCTCCCAGTTCCTTCTCAAAATACCCCTGACAGCTCCCTGGATGAAAGTGCAATGGCACTAAATGAAAATTTATGGGACAAGGCCTTCCAGGAAAGAGTCGGGGCTGTGGTGAGTTTGTTTAAAAGTGAATCCATCGAACTGGGGCCTGACGGGCCACCTCTGCCGCCCTGGCCCTGGCCCTGGGGAGGGGGACCCGAGGCTGTAGCCAAAGGCCCCAGCGGGCAGCCCAGGGGCCCCCGTCTCCTGGATCCCCAAGGAAAGGTGGGAGCCTCCCCAGGTTCCTGGCCGCCCGGTGGCCCCAGGCCGCGTCCAGCTTCCTCCCTGCATTCCTGCTCCTCCGGCCTCGTCTCCCCAGACCTTTCCCCGGCAGACATGTCCTCCTCGGGTGCATCCACCCAGAGGGCCCCGCTCCTGGGAGGGCGGCAGCCAGTTCATCAAGGACCCCACAGAGGTGCCACAGCTGCAGAAACCGCTTCTCACCTTCCTACCGATTCTCGATGATTTTGCAAGACAGTGAAGCCGCCTCCCAGAAATCACATGCAGATTGGATCCCACAAGGAACTCTGGACCTGAAAAAAGAGAGAGAGAAGCAGCACATCTTGTAAACTGTCCTTGCGTTTGTGACCCACCATGGGGCTGAGTACATGTGCACACGTGCACACGCACACACACACACACACAAACACGCAAGTTCCTGGTGAAAGAGGAGCCCTTCCAGACCCCAGGGAAGATTGCTCAGAGAATGAATGATTTGGACTGGCAGGTGCCACATTTCCTTGATAAAGTTGAAAGTGTTCAACAATGTGGAAAATCAGAAAAGGATTCCGCAGGATTCGTTCCAGTGACCGGAACACGGCGTGGACTTGGACGTCCTGGACGGAGGGTCCTAGCTTGTCCCCTCCCCTCCCCTCCTGTCTTTCCTTCTCCTTTCCTTTTGGGGCTTTTCCACTTTGTTCCTTTGCCTCCTGCCTCTGCCTCTGGTGCCGGGTGTGGGGAGGGGGCGCCCGGTCCCCTCCACTCTCGGGATCCTCATACCACCCCCCCTTAGTACCCCAGTCACGCCAGGACCCACAGTTAATCAGATGCCCCCAGAACACACAAAAGTTGTCCGGCGGGTGGGCCTCACCTCACCTGAAGAGGGCGTGCAGTGGGCAAGGGGCAGGGAGCGGCCGAGTCTGGAACCCTGGGCTCCCGTGTCCTCCTGGGCAGCTGGCAGGACACTCGGCCATGGCTGCCCAAGCTGGACTCTCCTATGCCACCTGGTGGCTGTCATCTGCAACTGTGGCAGGCCTCGCACTGCCCGAGGTGCCGACCCTGCGGGCCGCTTCCAGGTCTGCGAGGCTGACCCGGGGCTCCCCTGCTTACCCCAGTCTGGGCAGCGTTGCCCGCACACCCCCAGCTGCCGACAGAGGCTGTGTGGCCCTTCTGCGGCCGGGGTGGAGCCCCCTGCCTTTGGATGGTGGGCGGGGACTCTCTTGCCCCCGAGGTTAAAGCTGTCCTGTCTGCCCCAAAAGGCGCCCTCTCTTTCCACCGTCTTGCTGGCCCTGGGTGCCCTGTCCTGCTCAGCGCCCTGGTGTGTCTCAGGCTCCACACTGAGCAAATCAGAGGCCCACAAAACCTGGAGCGCCTGACAGGCCCCTCCACCCAGCACACACCCTGAGCCCTCATCACCCCTACAACCATTCCCCAGAGCCAGACAGCGCGCGTGCCCCTGGCCTCCCATCCACCTAGGAAGGCCCCAGAGAGACAGAGTTACTTCCATCCCATCTTTACTCAAAAATCTTAGTCTCGATCAGCAGCCCCAAGATGCCATCCACATCGCTCCTGCCAGGCCCAACCAGTGTCCGTGCGCACAGAATTCCCGACACGAGTCCCCTGATGACCCTGGCCCTCCATGGTCTTCGTTGCACATCATGTGTTTCAGGAACTTGCAGGCTATGCACTGCACACCCCATGGGTCCTTGGCATCTGGCACGGCCCTTGTGCGCTGGGGGCCAGTGAGTGTGCAGTTAGCCCGTGCCTGACCCAGAGCCCACCGGCCTCTGCTCCCAGAGCTTGACGGCCATGCCCCTCCTCTAGGACAGCGACCTCAAGGTCCTGCAGCCTCGGCCAGGACAGCTGGAGGGGCTGGGTCAGGTTCCAGTGGGACCACAGTGGGTACAGATCTCCTGCCAAGGCTGGAGGCAAGTGAGGAGACACCCCCTGCCTGGTGCGAAGCTGAGGACGGCCCTGTGCTCACCCACAGCTCACCCCCTCCTGTCCACACAGACCAGGCCGGGGTCGCAAAGCCCCTGCAGTCTGCCCTCCCCGGGGACCATGAGCTTCGTGTGAGGCTGTTAGCTGACTCTTGGTGTCCAGCAGCCCTTGTGTCCCTGACCCCAGAGTCCAGAGGAGGAGCATGCAAACCCCAGCAGAGGCGGCCCCCAGGACCCCTCCGTCGCCCTAGGAGCAGGGAGGATGAGAGGTCAGGGCGTGGGGAGCCCGGCGGTTGCCCAGCGCCAATGACCCCAGGACCCCCCTCAGACCCTATAACCTTGCAGCCTGAGTTTCCTGTCTGGGGAGGACCTCTTCACCCTAGCCCAGTCCCTGGAAGGTGGAAAAGCCCCCAGCCCCTGTGTGCACGCCCCATGCTGCAGAGACACAAGGAGACCAAAGCAGGGCTGTACCAAGCTGCCTGTGGTTTTTGCTCACAGCTCGCGACAGCTGCGGGTCGTGTGGTGGGGGCGGGACGACTGCCTTCTGTAGACAGGAGTGGAGAAGGTAAGGTGAGAACACCCGGCCAGCAGGCGACCCCAGATCCTGCACGGCCCCCAACCATGAAGGTGTCAGGGGCTGCACACATGGACATCTCAGCAAGGATGTCCCACCACACCACCTGGGGAATGAGAGCTCAAAACAGCCTGGGTGTCCAGGCGAAAGGCAGCCCTCCCCGAGGCCCCTCTGTGGGCCCAGGGCTCTGCCTGCCTGGGCCCAGGAGCACGCACGCCCTTTCCCTGTGTCCGGTGGTTGGGCTGAGGCGGGCGGCCAGCACTCGTTCCTGGCCATCACAGCCCTTGGCACTGCTGGTTCTGTGCAGATGGAGGGCCCTTACAGCTGCTAACCCCACGACTTCCTCTCCCCTAAGAGCGCCTTGGAGAGGACCACCCTGGCCACTTGGCAGCTTTCCACTCCCTTACTCCCAGGAAGAGGGGAGGAGGGCCATGATTCCCTCCCTTCCAGAAGATGTCCACAGCCCACTCAGCTCCAGAAGCCTTTAAGTTCCCCAGATCAATGTTTTCTTTCTTTAATTTAAAAGAGAGAGAGAGAATTTCAGCTGTTACACCAGGGGCAGTTTGCCTTGGATATGTATGTGCATATACCATATAGCATGAGACTCTCACAAGTCCTGTAGCAAATATAGGGTTGGCCAAAAAGTTCATTTGGTTAGTGAATACGTTGTTCAATAAAGTTCTTGGTGAAAATGAAAAACGTGTCTTTTATTTCTACTTAAAACCAAAAGAACTTTTTGGCCAACCCAATATATCTGTGTGACTTTGTCCAGTCCAGTATTTTGCCAACTGGTATGATCCTGGAACCATTTTCAAGTACTACTTATGAGCCTCCCACTAAACTAGAGATTCATGAAACTAGGGAGACCAACTCCTTCATCTCAGGACTTGGCCTGGGACCTGCTGATTTTAGCAGTAAAATTTCTGTGTTCTAGAAAAACCCAATCTCAGGCAAACCAGGACGGTTGGTCAACCTACACGGAACCCACTTTGGGAAATTATTTCCCACTCTGACAAATGATTCCCACAGAATATTCCATTTGATTCTTCCTTCCCCTTCAGACACTTTAAATAAATAAATAAATAAATAAATAAAAGGATAGAAACACAGGAGGACAGCCCTGGACCACTGAGTGCAGCCGAAAGCCCCCCAAATCGGGGGGAGGGAGTGGAATTGGAGTAGGGCTGGAATGGGGTGGTCACCCATTATCATCAGGAAGGGAGTGCCCCTGCAGGAGATGTGGGCCTCCATCAGAAGCCTCGGTGACCCTGTTCAGACACTGAAAGATTCCTGGATCCCCAGAAGACCAAATAATTCATGAGGCTTATATTTCATTTGAGACTTCATAGTTATTAATTGGAAAAACATCTCCTCTGCTAGGAGGGAAGGGAAGAGGACTTTCTCCTCCTCCTCCTCCTCCCCCTCCAAGCAGCTTGGCAAGGAGCTGCACTCCATCCCATCCTGGTCCCTGGGGCCCATCTCTATAGCTGAGGAGGCAGAGCTCTGTCCCCAGGTCACATCACAAAGGAATCACCTTGGCCTCTTGCAGCCCCTGCCATCGACGCCTCTGACCTGTGCCACGTCCAGCATGGAAGTGCGGTGGGGAAATAAATTTTTCTATTAGACATGCTGACCTATTTTTTTAAACTTCATATTTATTGCACTCATAGCACAACAGTAAGACGGAAAAACATCTAATTTAAAAACACCCACAGTTCTCTCCACCCTAACAAATTGTATTCATTTTTCTCTCTTCCCTTCTGGCGATTGTACATGCACATATATAATTGTTCCAGAGTTATAACTATGGTGCAAATAGGAGTTTGCGCTTTGCTTTTTCAATAAACACATCCTAAAACGTTCTCCATGTTACTCTTAGTCTTCATAATTACTTCAGAGAATGGGTACATGCCATTCCAGTGAGAAAATGCAGGGTCATTTAGCTACCCTTTCCCCTAACTCAGACGTCGGGATTGATTCTAGTTTTTTACTTTATGACTCATGTTGAAATGAGCATTGTTGCACATATAGCCTTTCCTCTGTCTGGATTATTTACTGACATCAGTATCTAACAATGAAATTTGGATCAACTACCATACGGCATCGCAGACTCCTTTGAACACCCCGAAGACAGAATGACATTATTTATTATTGTGACTGAGCACAAGAGGACAACACGTGGGTTTTGTTTTTGTTCTTCTTTCTATAAACACAGATGACTGCATAAGCCATATGCAAAATCGAGAATAATTGCGGAGTGATGTCAGTGGGAACATCAGCACGGGACCTCTGAAAATTTTCTATATATAAGCCATGAGAACACTGGCAAAATGGTCAAAATCAACTTTTTCAGAACTCTGGAAATTAACCAAAGACTTGCAACAATCTAGGGGGCATTTATGCAAGAACATAGCTGAATCTCAGTAAGAACAGAGAACTTGGTGGCATTTTCAATTGCCCTATTCCTGTCTCCCTCGTCCCAGCTCTGTGGTAGCTTTGAAAGTCAATAGTCCCACAATCCCAGTGAAAACCAGCAGCCTGGCAGCTACTGCAGGTGGCAAAATTGAGTTGGAGCTCCTCCAGAGCCCCATTCCCTGAGAACTGTCCTCACTCAGCCTGTTTATTGCAGTTTCCTGGAAAATGGTAATAGTTTATCATCACAACAGCCTGAGGTGGTGATAACAATTAGGACAAACAATAAGATGACTGAAAAACGTAAAAAGAAGAGCTGGAGAGAGAGAAGTTCAGAACAGGGCTTTGAAAAACTCTGACATGTTCCTGGGAATCTGAAGGCCACATGCGTGTGCAGGGTTGTGTGCACACTCAGAGCTGGGCACATGCCCAGGAGAGACCTGACAAGGACTTAGGTCTCATCCCTGGCTGCACTGAGGCTCTGTGCAAGCAGGAAGTGAAGTCTTATGCAGCGTGTAACCTGCTTGCCTGAGAATTGAAGGATTGCCCCCAACACACAGAGTCCCTCGAAGAAGGCTGTGAGACTTATTGGTTACAGGGAGTTAAGAAAATCTCTGTCCAATTATGAGCTGCCCTCTAAGCTAACTGAGCACAGGCTTCAGTGGTCACACGTGATAAAGAATATGGAATTAGCTCAGGAAAGTCACTAAACAAGCAAATAGAAACACAAACCCTGAGGAGGAGATTTTAACTTCCAGACTTGCCATATTATATTATTTAAAAATTCACTTTTTAACAACAAATAAGTATGAGGCAAGCAAAGAAACAAATAAGTATGACCAATACAGAGAGTAAAGGCAGTCAATAGAAATTGCCCTTGAGGAAGCCCAGATGTTGGACTTACTAGACAAAGAATTTACGTCAGCTATTTTAAACATGTTTAAAATACTAAAGGTAACCATGTCTAAAGAACTAAAAGAAAATATGAGAACTTTGTCTCACCAAATACAGAAGACCAATAAAGAACTACAAAGTATTTAAAAAGAAGAACTGCATAAAAATTCTGTAGTTGAAAAGTACAACTGAAAAACAGCACATTCAGGCTATAAGCAGAGAGACTCAACCAGCTTGGAGATAGGTTAATAAAATTTTTCTGGTCTGAGGACAGAAAGAATAAAAGAATGAAGACAAATGAACAGTGCCTCAGAGACCTAAGGAACACTATCAAGCATAACATTTGCATAATGGGAGCTCCTGAAGAAAAGGAGAAGGAAAAAGGGACAGAAAGAACCTTTGAAAAACAATGTGCAGAACTTCTAAACTTGATGACAACCCTCAGCCTACACATCTGAGAAGCTTAATTAACTCTGAGTAGGTTAAACTGAAAAAGATCCACACCTAGCCATGTCATAATAAAAGTGTCAACGCCAAAGATAAAGAGGAATCTTGAAAGCAGTCATAAAGAATCAACTCATCACATGCATGGGATGCTCAACAAGACTGACAGCTGATTTCACATCAAATACCATAGAAGCTAGAAGGCATTAGGATGATATACTCAATGTGCTGAAAGGAAAAGACTGTCAACCAAGAATTCTATATTCAGCAAAACTAACCTTCAAAAATGAGAAAAAATTAAGACATTCCTAGATAGAAAAAATTAAGAGAATTTTTCACTAACAGAACTGCCCTACAAAAAACACTAAAGGAAATTCTTCAGGTTAAAATGATAGGACAACACACAGTATCTGAAATACACATGAAAAAATAAACACCAATAAAGGTAACTACATCAGTAAATATAAAAGGTGGTATGCATGTGTCTTTGTTTGTAACTGTTTTTTTTCTATCTTAAAAACAACTGCGTACAACAATAATATATCTGCATTACTGTATGAATAGTTAATTTGTATGAGAATCATAGCATAAAGGAAAGAGAAAGTAATGGTCCTATGTAAGAGCAAAGTTTTTGTATACTATTAAAATTAAGTTTGTAGTAATCTGAACTAGATTGCTATACATTAAGATGTTAATGTAATCCTCAGTGTAACCACCAATAAAATATCTCAAAAATATACACTAAAAGAAATGGTAAGAGAATTAAAATGGTACACAGAAAAACACCTCTTTAATACATGAAAGAAGGCAGAAATAGAGAAACAAAAAAGACATTAGACTTATAGAGAATGATGGCAAAACAAATCAATGGGAAAAGAATAGTCATTCCAACAAATGGTGCTGGGACAATTGGATAGTCACATGCAGAAGAATAAAATTTTACCCTTACCTCATACCATATATAAAAAAATTACTAAAAATGGATTAACCTAAATGTAAGAGCTAAAATTATAAAGCATTTAGAAGAAAATACAGGTGTAAATCTTCATGACTTTGGATTAGGCAATGGTTTCTTAGATATGACACCAAAAGCACAAGCAACCAAAGAAAACAATAGACAAATTGGACTTCATCAAAATTTAAAACTTTTGTGATTTAAAGCATCCTATTAATAAAGTTAAAATGCAGCCCACAGAATGGGAGAAAATATTAGCAAGTCATCTATCTGATAAGGGACTAGTATCTAGAATATATAAGGGATTCTTGCAACTCAACAACAAAAAGACAAATAAATTTAAAAAGTGCAAAAGATGTGAATATACATTTCTCTAAAGAAGATATACAAATGGTCAATAAGCACATGAAAAGATGTTCAACATCATAAATCATTTAGGAAATGCAAACAAAATCACAATGAGATGCCATACCTACTAGGGTGGCTATATCAAAAAGATGAAGAATAACAAGTATTGAGGAGGATGTGGAGAAATTGGAACCTTCATATGTAGCCGGTGGGAATGTAAAGTGATGCAGGTACTTTGGAAAACAGTTTGGAAGCTCCTCAAAATATTAAACATATAGTTACCATATGACCCAGACAAATTCCACTCCTATGTATATACCCAACAGAAATGAAAACATGTACATATAAAAACTTGCACATGTACGTTCATAGCAGCATTATTCATAATAGCCAAAGAGTGAAAACAACCCAATTTCCCATCAACTAATGAACAGAAATATAAAATGTGGTATATCCATACAATGGGATATTATTATTTTTTAAACATCTTTATTGAAGTATAATTGCTTTACAATGGTGTGTTAGTTTCTGCTTTATAACAAAGTGAATCAGTTATACATATACATATGTTCCCATATCTCTTCCCTCTTGCGTCTCCCTCCCTCCCACCCTCTCTATCCCACCCTTCTAGCTGGTCACAAAGCACCGAGCTGATCTCCCTGTGCTATGCGACTGCTTCCCACTAGCTATCTATTTTACATTTGGTAGTGTATATATGTCCATATATACACTACCACTCTCTCACTTTGTCCCAGCTTCCCCTTCCCTCTCTGGGATATTATTCAGCCATAAAAAGGATGATGTACTGATAACATGCCACCACATGGATGAGCCTCAAAAACATTATACAAAATGAAATAAGCCAGACACAAAAGGCCACGTATTGTGATGCCATTTATATGAAATATCCAGAATAGGAAAATCCAGAGGCAGAAAGTAGATTAGTAATTGTCAGGGGCTGGGGGAGGTGGAAGGTGAGTGTAGCTACGAATGGGTATGAGGCTTCTTTTTCAAGTGATGGAAATGTTCTGGGATTAGATAAGAGTGATGGTTGCACAACTTTCTGAATATACTTAAAAACCACAGAATTGTGCAATGGATGGGTGAAAACATTATGTACAGTATGATCTCAGTTGGGTAGAAAATGCATTTGCGTATTACGCATATTTAGAAAAATGTGGAAGGATATAACAAACTACTAACAGTGGCAATTTCTAGATGATGGGAATATAAGGTTTCTGTTTACTTATTTTTGTTTTCTAACTTTCTACAATAAGCATACACTGTATAAGAAAAAGAGAGAGATTAGTTCTAATTAAAAAAAAAATGTAATGGCAAAAAATAACTGCAAAGCTAATTCCTATGTCACCAAGAAATAGAGCATTGTCAGCCCCCGGAAGCCTTTCCTAATTACAGCCTCCTCCATCCACCCACCTGTTAGGGTGGCCACTGTCCTAACTTTTGCAAAGACCATCCCTTGCTTTTCTGTTTGTCCCCAAACATGTACAGTTTCACCTGGTTTTGAACTGTATATTAATGGAATCGTATCATATGTACTTTTTTGGTTCTTGCCCCTTTAGTGCATCATGTTTGTGAGTTCCTCTATATTGTTGCATGTAACTATAGTTCGTTGAGTATTTTACCTATTGAATGAATATACCAAAATTTATGTATCCATTATACACTGAAGGACATTTGGGGTAATTATGAGGAATACTGCTCTGAAAATTCTGGAACAACCTCCTAGGACCCATCGGCACACGTTTCTCTAGGGCATATAGGGAGTGACACAGCAGTTCACAGCGATGCATAGCCTCAATAGTGGGCCACACCCTCAGTGACATCTGGCATTGTTGGGCTTGTTTATTTCTGTCAGTCTGGTGGGTGTGTGACGGTATCTCATTGTGGTTTAATTTGGATTTCTCTAACCACTGAGGAAGTAGAGCACATTCTCATTAATTTATTGGCATTTGAATGTCTTCCTTTATGAAGTGTCTCTTATGAATTTTGCTCATTTTTGTCTCCTGGGCTCTCTGGTTTTTAGTATTATTACTTCGTAGAAATTCTTTATGTATCCTGCATACGAGCCCTTTGTGAATTGTGTGTGTGTCTCCTGAGCATATATCCAGAGAAAAATCTAATTCGAAAAGATACATCACCCTAATGTTCATAGCAGCACTGTTTACAATAGCCAAGACATGGAAGAAATCTAAATGTCCATCAACAGATGAATGGATAAAGAAGATGTGGTACATATATACAATGGAATACTACTCAGCTGTAAAAAAAGAGGGAAATAATGTCATCTGTAGCAACATGGATGGACCTAGAGAATATCGTACTAAGTGAAGTAAGTCAGACAGAGAAAGACAAATATATGATATCACTTAAATGTGGAATCTAAAAAAATGATACAGCTGAACTTACTTACAAAACAGAAATAGACTCGCAGATGGAAAATAAGCTTATGGTTACCAAAGGCAAAAGTGGGAGAGAGATAAATTGGGAATTGGGGATTAACAGATACATACTACCATATACAAAGTGGATAAACAACAAGGGTCTACTGTATAGCACAGGGAACTATATTCAATATCTTGTAATAACCTATAATGGAAAAGAATCTGAAAAAGGATAGATAGATATAACTGAATCACTTTGCTGTATACCTAAAACACTGTAAATCAACTCTACTTCAATTTAAAAAATTATGTGTGTGGCACAGATCGTGTCACTTTGCAGCTTGTCTTTTCACTCCCTTAGTGACATCTTATGATAAAGTAGAAGGTCCTACATTTATTGTAGAGCAATGTAACTATCTTTTCCTTAATGGTTAGTTCTTCCTGTGTCTTATTTAAGAAATAATTTCCTACTCCAAGGTCATGAAAATAATTCCTCTATCATCCTCCGAAAATTTTATAGTTCGTCTTTTGTTTTTAGCTTATAATCTATCTGGGATCGATTTTTGTGTATGATAGGTAGGGAGTCTATCTAGTTACTAGGGCAATGTAACAAATTATCCCCAAACTTTGTGGAGTAAAACAACCATATATTATGCTCGCAGATTTTGTGGGTGAGGAATTCATAAAGAGCCAGCAGAAAAAGATTTTCCATTTCTTTTTTCGTTTGATGTCCTGCAATGTCTGGGTTTGGAGGAACTTTGGAAGGCTGAAAGCTGGAACCATCTGAAGGCTCATTCACTCACATATCTGGCATTTGATGCTAGAGCTGGAGATTTCAGTTTCCCTTCGCATGGGGTGGGTTTTTTCTCCGTACAGGCTAGTTCTGGCTTCCTCTCAGCGCAGTGGCTGGGTATCAAGGGTGAGCACACTGACAATGAGAGAGCGACAGCCAGGTGGATGTTGTGTTGTCTATTATGACCAAGCCTCAGCAGCGCCCCCTAGAGTAGCTTCTGCACATGCTGTTGGTCAGGGTAATTACCAAGGTGTGCCCTGGTCCAAGGGAAGAGAACATAGACCCAGCTCTCAGTGGAGGAGTGTCAGTGTCACATGGAAAGAAGAGCATGTGGGGTGGGAGATATATCGGTGCAGCCATCTTTGAAAAATGGTATCCAGTTCCATTGTTTCATATGACTATTCAGTTGTCCCAGGACTATTTGTGGAAAAGTTCATCCTTTTCTCAATGATCTGAAATGCCACTTCTTGCATATACCAAGGATGGGAGGTTCTGTTTGGAGATGTTGCAGTCTATTCCATTGATCTATTTATCCATCCCTAGACCAGTATTACACTATATTAATTATTATTGCTTTATAATAAGTATAGATATTTCATAGGTCAAGTACCTACTGTGTGGTTGTTTTTTCAAAAATGTCTTTATTTTTCTTGACTCTTAGTGCTTTCATATATATTTTAGTGTTATTTGGTGTCAAATTTCACAACCACCATCCCCCACCAAAAAAAAAAAAAAACTATGGACATTTTTATTGGGATTGCCTGAAATCTACATTACCTATTTAGGAAGAATTTACATCTTTACATGTAAGTATTTCAGATCCATGAGCATAATGTATCCTTCCCTTTATTTATGTCTTTTAAAAAATATCTTTGTAAAAAATTCTATTTTTCCTCCATAAAATTCTTTTGCATTTTAAACTTGTTCCTAAGAATATCACTTTAAAAATGCTATTTAGAAATGCATCTCTTTCTGTGTCTTTTTCTAAAAATGTATGTAGGTAGAAATGTAATTGATTTTTGTATATTGATTTTATATCCAGCAACTTTGTTAGATTCTTATTGATTCTAATAAATTTATCTTAGATTCTTTTGTGTGCTTTAGGTATGCAATCATAACATCTGTGAGTTATCAGTTCTGTCTCTTGCCTTTCAGTCCTCTTATTGCTTGTCTATTCCTGGCTTTACCACACTGGCTAGGACTCCCAGGTCAGTGTTGACCAGGAGTGAAGGGAGAGAGCATTTTTGCCTTCTTCCTGGTCTTAAGGAAGAGGTTTTCATTTTTTCATCATTAAGAATGATGTTTAAATATAGGTCATTTTTTTATCATGTTAATTTTTTCCCTTCTATTCCTAGTTTGCTAAAGGTTTTTAATGGATGCTGGATTTTACCACAACCGTTTTCTACACTATGATGTGGTCCTCTGTCTCCTTTAGTCTGCTCATTAATTTTCTACGTTAAACTTTACCTTACTGAAATAAGCCTACCTTGGTATTCCCATTTCAGAATGGTGACTCCTAAGGACACTGTCCAGAGCTCAGTGTCTCTGCCCAGGTAGGCCTTCCCCCCATGGCTGCCTCAGCCTACCTGAGGATGCTCTCCAAGAAGTGCCTTGGTATATCTGTCAGGGTTCTCCAGAGAAATACAACCAGTACAGTGTGAGGCTGACAAGTCCCAAGGTCTGCAAGGTGAGAAGATGAGCTGGAGCCCCAGGACAGCCAATGACGTAAGTCCCAGTCTGAAGGCTGGTAGGTTCAAGTCCCAGGAACAGTCAAAGGCGTGGGGAAAAATGTTACCAAGTCCAAGCTTGTACTGCTCGTCCCACGACAGGCCAGTAAATCTAGATATGATTTGTTGGGGCAAGGAATAGTGACTTTATTCGGAAAGCCAGCAGACCAAGAAGATGGTGGACTAGTGTCCCAAAGACCCATCTTCCCCGAGTTAGATTTCAGGCTTCTTTTATACTAAAAGGGGAGGGAATGTGGTTGGTTGCTGTGAACTTCTTGGTGTCGGAATCCTTTGTTCTTGCAGCTGTCCAGGTAGGCCAGGTCACGATGTTCCGGTAAACCTCCAGCAAGACAAATGCTACTCTCTGTTCTGCAACTTTTTATCTCTATATAGATGGAAAAGTGTTATACCTTTAAAGGTCAGAGCCTTGAGAATGGGTTATTCTGTATATGTCAGGCTATAGGCAACATTCTTAAATTGTAACAAAAGCAATAGAATACAAAGGTTAAAGTAAAAGAAATATGGAGTCAGATTTGTTCTTCTCTATTACAAAAATGATGCTCCAGTTTGAAGGCAGTCAGGCAAGAGAAATTCCATCTTTGTGAGAGAGGGTCAACCATTTTTTTCCTATTCGGGCCTTCAACTGATTGGATGAGGCCCACCCACATTAGGGAGGGCAGTCTGCTTTACTCAGCCTATTGATTTAAATGTTAAGCTCACTGAAAACACTTTCACAGAAATCCCCAGAATAATGTTTTATCAAATATCTGGGCACACCATAGCCTAGTCAAGTCGGCACACAAAATTAAGCATTATGCTCAGGCAGTTATTTTTACTGCAATTGTTTTTTGACCTGTCAACTCTGCTCTTAGATGAGCCCCAAAAATGCTGTTATTTTTAGCCAATTTGTCCCCCTGTTTCCTCAGAGCACTTTCTCCTGTGGAAATAAACAAAGACCACCCAAATGAAAAAAGTAAAGGCTGGCTCTAGCAGGACAGTCAACCAACGCCACCTGGGTTTGGCAGGGGCTCACGGCAGGCAGAGGACTGGGGAGCTTTACGGTGGACAGAGGGATGGCTCCCGAGCGCCCTGCTCAGAGGCTGGGGGCCCAGGGAAGTAAGAGTGCACCAACTACAAGTGGGGCGTCCCATGTCATTGGTCGGGGTGCATATTTGGTTCCCTCTGGGTGGTCTTAATTTTGAAGCCGGGACAAAAATTAGGGAAGCTGTCAGTTATTAATCCCATCCTGGTCATTTTGGGCCGATTGTTACAGGGGTGGATGTTTCACTTCCTGAATTGTCACTAGAGACAGAGGTCTGATTCCTAAGATACTTGTGGATGGCAGCTGCCTTCCTGGGCTGGTTTTGGTAGAGAAGGTGTTGGTTGCCTGGGCTAGTTGCTGCAGGTTGTGGGTCAGAGTTCTGTTTTCATATATGGATGGTCAGGCCATCGTCTGCTTCTATAATCAGCCTGTCACTCCTTAGCAGGTAACTAAGGAAAGTACGAAGCCCACTTGGCGTCCAGCCTGGTTTATGGGTTTTTAGCTGTAAAATTAAGTCAGGATCAGGCATCTGACTCAAAGGTGGGGAAGATAAGTACTAAATGATCCGTATTTGCTTAAATGTTTTTCACATGACTTCCAAAAAAGGGTCTGAATGATTTGAAGATAGGAACTTTGGTTAGGGAAATAATATTTTAAAATAATGTAGATTGAAGTTTGAGAAAACCAAATATTCAAGGTCTCTCACTTTCTGAAGTAAGCTTTAATGTGGTATATCTCCATCGTGACACCAACATTCACTTTTTTTTGGCGGGGGAGGAAAGCTGCTTTTCCTAAAAACAAAAGTACAGGAATTGCTGAGACTGGTACATTTCAGGTAAATGAGTATTTACCTAACCACGATTTTAAAATACATATTTTGATTTGTGCAAACGGTTTTCATCTTTGGTTCTTTTCTAAACATCACACAGCAGTTTTCTACAAATTTGGATTGAGTTCATTCAGGTTAGCTATCATCGAACTTTCCTGGAGTTTATCAGCCCAGAAAAGTCCCCTCCACAACTCTTCAGAGGTACCTCCAGAGCAGTAATCAGGGGTAAGCTTAATTAGAGAGTGGTGTATCCAGAGAAACTTCCAGAGAGGGCAACTTCATCCCCTCTCATGGCAAATAAACACAGTTCCAGGGGGGGCCTTTCCTTCCATTTCATCCTCTCTTTGTGGCAGCTGCTTGGGAGTTATTTCTATGTATGTGAGTTTAAGAAGATGTATGTACATAGAGGTGACATCACATCTGGAGTGACCGGCGTTTCTAAGGCCAGGTTTATGAATTTAGTGCCTTGCAAGCCAGCTACCTTCATAGCAGAAAGAAATGAAGTCGGCCTCTGAGCCTCCGACTCCCCAGACCCAAGCATTTCATAACAACAGGTGGTCCAGTCGGGCGGACCTTGTGAGAAACATACGGACAGAAACTTTCCATCCAGAAACTGAGCAGGAATGCGGGGGATCTGGGCAGCCTGTCCCTGACCTTCGGGCACGAGGCCCCACCACGGAGTCTGGGCCCAGAACTTAACCTCCATAGGCGGGGGCAGCCCTGGGGTGCGGTGCTCAAAGCCCGTGTGCTCCTCTGGAGAGGGTCCTGCCCCTCCTGCTCTCACCTCCACTGTGAGAGCCACATCTGGGGCTTCTCCACCGCACCCACCAAATGACGGGACCCTGGCGCCTGTTCCTAAGGGGCTCGCCAGGGGCCGGCCCGCGGCTGGGCTCCAGGAGTTGCTGAGGCTCCAAAACCTACGGCGCTTTACCCTGCGCTCCTTCAAGCATTTCTCTGCAAATATGGACTGGGTTCATTCAGGTTAGCTCAGGTTAGCAGACACGAATTTTCTTTCTTTTTTTTTTTTTTAAATGGATTGTGCTTTTAGTAATCTTTATTTATTTATTTATTTATTTTTATATTTATTCTTGTCTGTGTTGGGTCTTCGTTTCTGTGCGAGGGCTTTCTCTAGTTGCGGCGAGCGGGGGCCACTCTTCATCGCGGTGCGCAGGCCTCTCACTATCGCGGCCTCTCTTGTTGTGGAGCACAGGCTCCAGACGCGCAGGCTCAGTAATTGTGGCTCACGGGCCCAGTTGCTCCGCGGCATGTGGGATCTTCCCAGACCGGGGCTCGAACCCGTGTCCCCTGCATTGGCAGGCAGACTCTCAACCACTGCGCCACCAGGGAAGCCCCAGACACGAATTTTCTAATTTAACTCTCCTCTCTCCCATTTCCACCAAATGTTAGCGTCCAGGGGCCCTCCTATGGCTGTCGCGTAGGTCATCATCTGAAGTCACCTGTGTCACACCGGGAGCTCAGGTGGGGGTCCAGGGGATGACCCCCCAACCCTAATCATTCCCCCCTCTGATGAAAGCAGCGTGAGGAAGGGCCCCCCTCTGGCACACCTGCACTCCACAGCCTGCAGTGCGATAGCGGGCACCTTGACCGCTTACTAGCAAACCTGCAGGGATTCCACGCGCACGGTCCCCGGGGAGCCAGGGTGCCCCTCCAGGTGTGCGGAAGGCTGCCTGCCACGGGGCCTCAGTGGGACTCCAGCCTAAAGGGGGCCATTAGGGACAATGTTCCCGGGAAGCTTCTAGGACCCAGGACACGGTCCGCAGCCTTGCACTTTGGACCCCCTAGAAATGTCAGTCCTCCCCACAGCCTTCCTGCTGTCCACCCCCCTCACCTCTGCCATCGCTGCCACTCTTACCTCCTCCCCTGGCCTGCGGTCCCACCTCAGCCCCCTCGGGGCCCTTCCCCTCGGGACTTAAATACAAGCCCTTCCCATTAAAACAGCAGGTGGCGGACAGGGGGCGGTGAGCAGTGTCTGGCGGTGGTCAGCCTGCCCAGTTGGTGGGAGGTGCGGGAAGGGGGGCCTTGAATGGACCCACCAGGTCACTATTCCGGAGGACGTCCTTGGCTGGCCCCGCCTGACACCACGCCCTCTCACTCGGGACAGGTGGCCCTGCAAAGCCCTGGCCGCGTGGGCTGCGCACGGGGTCCAGTCTCTGCAGGTACATGTGCAGGTGCGCCTCCCTTCTCCGCGATCCAGATGGGCTCAGGTTACCCCCAAAAGCCCCCAATTAAAGAGGACCTCGGGTAATTTAGGGAGAAACGCTGGCCAGGGCCGCATGGGACACCCCCGTGCAAGGGCAAGGGGCGGGGTCGGGCGAGGGGCGGGACCTGAGGCCAGTGAGGGGCGGGGCCAGGGTGAGGGGGCGGGGCCATGGTGAGGGGGCGGGGTGGGGCAGACCTGGGGGGAGGGGCCCGGGCAGGCCCAGAGGGCACCCTACACGCAGGGCGCCCGACCAGCAACGAGGGTGGTGTGTCCAGGAGTCTCCCCCAAGGGCCCCTTTTGGACTCCTGTGCCACGGGGCCTGCAGCACTGGTTCCACGTTTGTCCTTTCGAGTAGGAAGCCAAGCGCTCTGTCGTCTCTGCCCCACGCCCTGCGCCGCCTTGACCGCCCAGCCCCAGGCTCAGGGCAGGTGAGGTTTGGATTCGAGCTGGGTGGAGGCGGGCACAACCCTGAGAAACCCTCTCCTCTGCAGCAGGGCCTGCGTGACACTGGCACCTGCACCATTTTCCAGGTGTACCTGGGGACTGTCACCTGGGCGGGACCAGGAAGAGGGAAGCAGGCCATCTGATGATGCCTCAGAACCCACGCCTCGTGCTTTAGCGCCCGCTGGACTTTAGAGCCAGCTCCTCGATCACCTTGCAGGGGCTCTGCCTGTCCCTCTGGGGAGACCACTCGTCTGCCTGGTTTCCGGGGTGGAGTCGAGGGCAGGCAGGGGCCACAGAGCAGCTGACCTCTGAGATCCCCCAGCCCCTCTGATCTTGGGAAATGTGTGTCTGCTTTAAGTGCAAGAAGAGCCCAAAGATAATTAACACGCAGCCCGCTCCAACCACCGTATATGGTCCCCACCATCCCCAGGGCCCCCCTGAGCGGTGGGAGAGGCAGGGCACTGTTGAAACATAATCTGGCAACATAAAATACAAGGTGAAGCTGATTGCTTAGCTTGTCCAGTGGAGAGAGGGTCAAAACAAAACAAAACTCCCAAGCAAAATAGATTTCGCAACTGGACGAGGAAGCAGCTTTGTAAGTGCCCAACAAGGGTCTAATTAGAGACTTCAAGTGGAGTTTTGCAAATGAATTATTTACAGTTCTTCAAAGGGCAATGATTATAATAATAACCTTCGCAATTCCAAAATTAAGCTTATCCTGCTCTTTTCCTCTGCTCCAGAAACTCTCTGAGATCTGTCATCAAGCAAAATGTGAGGAGTGAAGCCAGCCTTCTCCCTCAGGGATGACACCCGTGGGCCAGCATTGGGCCCTCTCAGGGCTGCCATCCCTCCTCCCCCCAACCTGGGGAGACCAGTGCAGCCAGCGTTCAAAAGGGAAAGCTGCGTAAGTGTCCTCTGTCCCCACCCCCTCACCCCCCGTTTCTTCTGTGACTTAAGGATGGTCTGCTTGTTCATTCAGGACTCAAAAATTGTAGTGGCTCAAAGAAGAAACCAAAGCCTCTATTCCCATCAGAGAGAGACCCTGGAACTGCCAACTTTAAAACAAAATAACACAGCTGTTATGAAAAAGTAACCAAAAAGTGAATGGCGATTGACTGCGTCTTCTTTGGCCCCTAGCGGCGGCTGTCTGACTGGAAATTAAGGGTTTGTCTGTTTAGGATGCACAGCTGCAGAGTTGTGGCATCAGGGGGGTGGGAACTCCTGGCTCATCTGGATAGACACCTCCCAGGGCTGCAGAGCCTTCTCTGGTCCCCAAAGGGTAACCTCGCCCTCCCTGCAGCGGTGACAAGACCCTGCCGGGCACACCTCAGGTCCTGCGGTCATGCCTGTCCCGTTGGCTCCCTCATGCCCCATCCTCAGCCCACTTGCACACGGAGCTTGTTTGGGGCAGGCCCCCGGCTGCCAGCAACAGACTCTACCTACACCCAGCGTCAGCCCAGGGTCACCTTCGTAGGCCCGAGAACTTCCCATGATGGTACAGAAGCCTCTGGCAGGAGGAACTAGGGCCCTCTCGCCCGTTCAAGCCAGAAAACCTGATGGGCCCCACTTCGGGCGTGCCTAGGGCACCCTCGCCTGCGTCCTGCCCCTGGGGCAGTGAGATGGTACCACGGATGGGGATGGCCCTGTCCTGCCCAGGCCATGCAGCCGGCTGGGGGCTGCGGGGGAGGAGGGCATAGCACAGCCCCGGGGGAGCTGCAGCCAGCCAGCTGCACAAGTGTGCCCACCTCCAGCGTTATTCCAGGCCCTGCACGCCTCTCTTCTGCTGTTTCTTTCTCCCCCTTTCCCTGGGAGTCCCCACCGCACAGCACCTTTCCACCCAAGGTCCCTACGTCAGCCTTAGGCTGGCCGCGCACACCCTGCTCTCCCCGGCCACACTCACCTGTGCAGGATCCAGGGTTAACCTCATTGGACCCTCACCATTTCCCTCTCTTGCTACCACGCTGCCCTCTGCCCCAGTGGTGACCCTGCACATGTGGATCTGCCCCCTGAGCAGGTGGGTGTGGGCACTGACTTTTGGGATCCGTTTCTCCGGCTCTCGCCATTCACGCCACCTGTCATCCTTGGACTGCCCCCACCGACCCGAGAGGGAAGGACATCTCCCGGGGGACACCTCCTCTCCCCAGACGTTCTGCACTCGCCTCTTTGAGCTGCCTTTCCTAAATGCCGTTGCCTTCACGTCTTCTCTTTGCAGTGGTGTCCCCTTGGAGTGGCCGCACTGTAGCCCCTAAGTTAGAGAAGGTCCCCTTCTGCTGGTGCTTCCAGAGGCCGTGGAGGTAACGGAGGTAATAAAGGTGAAGGATGAAGGATGTGATGACCACAGGACAACGTGGATGACGGCTCGTGAAGCAATATCCGTAAGACATAGGAAATGAAGTATGTTTACGTGATGACCATGATACATGGAAGCTATGTACTCCTGTGGACAGGAATTGGGACAAAACATGAAAACCGGTAAGTGAAGGTGCTATGTTTGCTTCCTCCCAAAATTTATATGTTGAAATCCTAATGCCCAGTGTGATGGTGTTAGGAGGTGGGGCCCTTGGAGATGCTTAAGCCTTGAGGGTGGAGACCTCCAGAATGGGATTAGTGCCCTTATAAAAGTGGTTCAGAGAGCTCCCTGCTCCTTCGGTGTGTGAGGACACAGTGAGAAGGAGCTGGCTGAGCAAGGAATCGGGCCCCCCACCAGAACCTGACTGCTGGCGCCTTGGTCTCAGACTTCCCAGCCTCCAAAATGGTGAGCGATGAATTCATGTTGTTTATAAGCCACCCATCAGTGGCATTTATTATAGCCACCAAAATGGACTACTACAGAGAGTTTTCTATGTTCAATGCCATTATTGTTGTTATAATGTTGTTTGCACAAAATAGAAATCATCTCTTGGCTCTGATCTGTAGCTGGTGGGCGTTGTTCTCTCACATATCAACACCGAGCAGCTGGCATTGGTTTATTTTCTGTTTGTTTTCTGGTTTTGTTAGTTTTTTCAATAGAAACCCCAGGCCTGTCAGAGGATAACCCAGAAAACCAGCATTCATTCCAAACCCATAAGGGCAGGAAGAGTGGACTCAGCAGCTACAACGGGTCCCAGGTCTGCAGGGAACCAACATGGGGACACCTCGGTTACTCTGGAACCCTCTGCAGTGAGATGGATTCCAAACGGCTGGGCATCCATCACTTTCAGCATCAAAACTGTGTTGGATTTTGATAGAAAACTTTCTTTCAAAAGGGAATTTTTTTGCTTCCCACCTCTTAAGGGAAGCAAACTAAACAGTATCCTTTTCTCTGAGGACTCAAGGTCGCCAGCATGAACACAAGTCCTCTATAGGACTGGGACCCAGCACCATCATGACCTCAGGGCTCAGTTGGGGATTCACCCAAGACCTTGGGAGACGTCGGGCGCTGGGAACCCTGGCAGGGAGCTTCCTGAATTTTTCTCTCTGTGAATCAGTATCACAAAGTAGAGACATTTGTTGAAGCTGGGTGATGGGTATGTGGAGGTTTGTGGTATTCTCTACTTTTACATGTTTGGAATTTTTCATAATAAAAAATTTTAATTCTTTTTCCTGTTTTGTATAGTTTTTCATGCCTTCTAGGGAGAACTGTGGTGTCAGGCTGGTCAGATGTCACTTGCTGTTTCCAGCATATTCCCCTTCAAACTTGCTTCTTCTCATCAACCAGGAGGCGGCAACCTGGATATTCACATCTGTGAGCATCTCACAGGCTCTGCCTCAAAGAGGGATTGGTTCTTGCTGCCTGGACTTTCTTCCATCTCCCCAAGGGCCTTTCCTGGTTCGCCAGGATTCCAGCTGGGTGAGGTGTCCTTAAACTTCCTTCCTCACCCTAGGAGGGAGGGATGGAGAAGAGGGAGTGAAATCAGCAAGGATCGAAATGTCCTAGAAAAGAATACATGTGGCTTTCTTTAGAACTGTGGGTGGGAAAAGGCTTTCTAGCCATGACTAAAAATCCAGATACAATTAAAGAAAACATGTTATTAAAGAAAAGAGGAGGGCTTCCCTGGTGGCGCAGTGGTTGAGAATCTGCCTGCCAATGCAGGGGACATGGGTTCGAGCCCTGGTCTGGGAAGATCCCACATGCCGTGGAGCGACTGGGCCCGTGAGCCACAACTACTGAGCCTGCGCGTCTGGAGCCTGTGCTCCACAACAAGAGAGGCCGCGATGGTGAGAGGCCCGCGCACCGCGATGAAGAGTGGTCCCCCGCTTGCCACAACTGGAGAAGGCCCTCGCACGGAAACGAAGACCCAACATAGCCATAAATAAATAAATTAATTTAAAAAAAAAAGAAAGAAAGAAAAGAGGAGTTGAAAAGATAAATAGAAAACTGAGGGAAAATATTTGCAACATATATCACAGATAACGGACCAATATCCCTGATGTATAAAGAACTCTTAAAACTCCCCAGGGAAAAAAGCCACAGATCTGGTGGAGCAATGAGCAAAAACATAAACAGATCATTCAGAAGAAGATAAACAGCCCTTAATCACAGGAAAAGATGTTCAGCTTTATACAAAGTTATTTACTATAGGAGGGCCGTTATATTTTTTGCTTTTATAATTACAAAATATTGGAAACAACCTAAATGCCACATAGGAAATGTTTTGAAGAAACATCTGTACAGTGGAGTTCCATGCAGCTGGGGAAAGAATGAGGAAGATCGTACGAACAGACGTGGAGCAGGTGTCAAAGGTGTTGAGTGATAAAAGCAAAGTGCAAAGCAGTGTATGTAGTACGCTAACTTCTGTGTGAGAAATAAAAGGAAATACAAAAAATACCTATCCTTATTTTTGCAAAAAGAAACCAAAATAAGACAGAAACAAACGAAATCAATTTCCTAACGGGCATTTGGGCTGTGGGGGTGGGATCAGGAGGGATCCAGGTTTCTCTGAGGATACCATATCCTTTTGGCATAGTTTTTGACTTTTGGAATCAAGTTAAGTTTTTTACATATTCAAAAAATTAAATTATGTCAATAAAGAAGGAAGGAAACAACTTAAAATTGTATGCAAACAGACAAATGAATTGCCAGACCAATTAAGGCATATTTCAGAGCTGGCCCAGCATCACTTCTGCCATATTCTATTCAGACAAATGAACCCAACTGCACATCATATTGCTGACATAACAGTGGCAGATTGTATTT
The DNA here is from genome assembly GCF_949987535.1 of Balaenoptera acutorostrata. Taxonomy (NCBI): domain Eukaryota; kingdom Metazoa; phylum Chordata; class Mammalia; order Artiodactyla; family Balaenopteridae; genus Balaenoptera; species Balaenoptera acutorostrata. The sequence goes on from NC_080071.1 coordinate 92,943,889, forward strand.
TCCAGGGATGACTGTGACCTTCTCCCTCATCCCACAAACCCTTCTGTGATGGACCTTGACATGGCCCCTATCAAGAGGTGGCATGTATTTGTCCACCCCCTTGAATAGGCGAGGTTCCTGTGATTATTTGGATGAACAGACTATGGCAGAAGTGATGCTGGGCCAGCTCCAGAATAGGCCTTAATTGGCCTGGCAGCCTCCACTTCCTCTCTCAGAGCCCCGAGACTCCGTATAAGAAATCTAGGCTCCTGTGCTGAAGAATCAGGCCACGAGGAGGGACCCTGAGGGACCAGATGTGTGACTGATGAGGCTGCCTTGGACATCCAGCCCAGGTGGAACCTAGCCTCAGCCCCTATCCGGCAGAAGGGCTACCAGATAGGGGCTAGTTCCCTATGTAGCTGAAAATTCACCTGGCAGCCTCCACTTTCTCCCTCTTAGAGGGCTGAGCTGCTATGTGAGAGAGGCCAGTAGAGAGTATGCCTGTGTTCACCTGAATCACTGAAGCCACCTTGGACAGACAGCCCTGTTGAGTCTTTGGATGATGCCAATCTCAACCTCTAATTGATCACCTGCAGGAGAAACCTCAAGCCAGAATCACTCAGCTGAATACCGGCAATTCACAGAACTGTCAGGGACAATAATAAAGAAATTTTAAGCCTCTAAGTTTTGGGTGGTCTGTTATATAGCTGCAGATAATCAGAACAATAACCACATGGAAGGAGAAAAAAAGAACTTATTTACGTAACTTTTGAGGATAACCTCAGTCTAAAGACAAAAAGATATTTTTGCTGGGTATAAATCTTGAACATTACTCAGTACATTTATTGCTGAAACTGTTTTGTATGTATTCTATATTTGTGTAAATGAGTAATTATACTGATATCGTGGGGAAAGGCAGGAACAAATGTGGAATAGTAGAAGGCAAAGAAGAGCTCTGTGGTGTTGGACTTACATAGAAGTGTCAGAGTGAGATCATGATTTTATTTTATTTTTATTTTTTAACATCTTTATTGGAGTATAATTGCTTTACAATGGTGTGCTAGTTTCTGCTTTATAACAAAGTGAATCAGTTATACATATACATATATTCCCATATCTCCTCCCTCTTGTGTCTCCCTCCCACCCTCCCTATCCCACCCCTCTAGGTGGTCAAATCACCGAGCTGATCTCCCTGTTCTGTACGGCTGCTTCCCACTAGCTATCTATTTTACATTTGGTAGTGTGTATGTGTCAATGCCACTCTCTCACTTCTTTCCAGCTTACCCTTCCCCCTCCCCGTGTCCTCAAGTCCCATTCTCTATGTCTGCGTCTTTATTCCTGTCCTGCCCCCAGGTTCTTCCAAACCTTTTTTTTTTTTTAGATTCCATATATATGTGTTAGCATACAGTATTTCTCTTTCTCTTTCTGACTTCACTCTGTATGACAGACTCTAGGTCCATCTACCTCCCTACAAATAACTCAATTTTGTTTCTTTTTATGGCTGAGTAATATTCCATTGTATATATGTGCCACATCTTCTTTATCCATTCATCTGTCGATGGACACTTAGGTTGCTTCCATGTCCTGGCTTTTGTAAATAGAGCTTCAATGAACATTGTGGTACATGACTCTTTTTGAATTATGGTTTTCCCTGGGTATATGCCCAGTAGTGGGATTGCTGGGTCATATGGTAGTTCTATTTTTAGTTTTTTAAGGAACCTCCATACTGTTCTCCATAATAACTGTATCAATTTACATTCCCACCAACAGTGCAAGAGGTTTCCCTTATCTCCACGCCCTCTCCAGCATTTATTGTTTGTAGATTTTTTGATGATGGCCATTCCGACTGGTGTGAGGTGATACCTCATTGTAGATTTGAGTTGCATTTCTCTAATGATTAGTGATGTTGAGCATCCTTTCATGTGTTTGTTGGCAATCTGTATATCTCCTTTGGAGAAATGTCTATTTAGGTCTTCTGCCCATTTTTGGATTGGGTTGGTTTTTTTTCTTTTGACTCTGAGCTGCATGAGCTGCTTGTAAATTTTGGAGATTAATCCTTTGTCAGTTGCTTCATTTGCAAATATTTTCTCCCATTCTGAGGGTTGTCTTTTCATCTTGTTTATGTTTTCCTTTGCTGTGCAAAAGGTTTTAAGTTTCATTAGGTCCCATTTGTTTACTTTTGTTTTTATTTCCATTTCTTTAGGAGGTGGGTCAACAAAGGATCCTGCTGTGATTTATGTCATAGAGTGTTCTACCTATATTTTCCTCTAAGAGTTTTGTAGAATCTGGCCTTACAAATAGGTCTTTAATCCATTTTGAGTTTATTTTTGTACATGGTGTTAGGGAGTGTTCTAATTTCATTCTTTTACATGTAGCTGTCCAGTTTTCCCAGCACCACTTATTGAAGAGGCTGTCTTTTCTCCATTGTATATTCTTGCCTCCTTTATCAAAGATAAGGTGACCCTATGTGCGTGGGTTTATCTCTGGGTTTTCTATCCTATTCCATTGATGTATATTTCTGTTTTTGTGCCAGTACTATACTGTCTTGATTACTGTAGCTTTGTAGTATAGTCTGAAGTCAGGGAGCTTGATTCCTCCAGCTTCGTTTTTCTTTCTCAAGATTGCTTTGGCTATTCGGGGTCTTTTGTGTCTCCATACAAATTGTGAAATTTTTTGTTCTAGTTCTGTGAAAAATGCCATTGGTAGTTTGATAGGCATTGCATTGAATCTGTAGATTGCTTTGGGTAGTACAGTCATTTTCACAATGTTGATTCTTCCAATCCAAAAACATGGTATATCTCTCCATCTGTTTGTGTCATCTTTAATTTCTTTCATCAGTGTCTTATAATTTTCTGCATACAGATCTTTTGTCTCCTTAGGTAGGTTTATTCCTAGGTATTTTATTCTTTTGTTGCAGTGGTCAATGGGAGTGTTTCCTTAATTTCTCTTTCAGATTTTTCATCATTAGTGTATAGGAATGCAAGAGATTTCTGTGCATTAATTTTGTATCCTGCTACTTTACCAAATTCATTGATTAGTTCTAATAGTTTTCTGGTAGCATCTTTAGGATTCTCTGTGTATAGTATCATGTCATCTGAAAACAGTGACAGCTTTACTTCTTCTTTTCTGATTTGGATTCCTTTTATTTCTTTTTCTTCTCTGATTGCTGTGGCTAAAACTTCCAAAACTATGTTGAATAATAGTGGTGAGAGTGGACAGCCTTGTCTTGATCCTGATCTTAGAGGAAATGGTTTCAGTTTTTCACCATTGAGGACGATGTTGGCTGTGGGTTTGTCATATATGGCCTTTATTATGTTGAGGTAAGTTCCCTCCATGCCTACTTTCTGGAGAGCTTTTATCATAAATGGGTGTTGAATTTTGTCAAAAGCTTTTCTGCATCTATTGAGATGATCATATGGTTTTTCTCCTTTAATTTGTTAATATGGTGTATCACATTGATTGATTTGCATATATTGAAGAATCCTTGCATTCCTGGGATAAACCCCACTTGATCATGGTGTATGATCCTTTTAATGTGCTGTTGGATTCTGTTCACTAGTATTTTGCTGAGGATTTTTGCATCTATGTTCATCAGTGATATTGGCCTGTAGTTTTCTTTCTTTGTGATGTCTTTGTCTGATTTTGGTATCAGGGTGATGGTGGCCTCATAGAATAAGTTTGGGAGTGTTCCTCCCTCTGCTATATTTTGGAAGAGTTTGAGAAGGATAGGTGTTAGTTCTTCTCTAAATGTTTGATAGAATTTGCCTGTGAAGCCATCTGGTCCTGGGCTTTTGTTTGTTGGAAGATTTTTTTTTTTTTTTAAACACTTGACTGAGACCTTTTTTTTTTTTAATTTTATTTATTTATTTATTTATTTATTTATTTATGGCTGTGTTGGGTCTTCGTTTCTGTGCGAGGGCTTTCTCTAGTTGCGGCAAGTGGGGACCACTCTTCATCGTGGTGCGCGGGCCTCTCACCATCGTGGCCTCTCCCGTTGCGGAGCACAGGCTCCAGACGCGCAGGCTCAGCAATCGTGGCTCACGGGCTTAGTCGCTCCACGGCATGTGGGATCCTCCCAGACCAGGGCTCGAACCCGTGTCCCCTGCATTGGCAGGCAGACTCTCAACCACTGCGCCACCAGGGAAGCCCCTGTTGGAAGATTTTTAATCACAGTCTCAATTTCAGTGCTTGTTATTGGTCTGTTTATATTTTCTATTTCTTCCTGGTTCAGTCTCGGAAGGTTGTGCTTTTCTAAGAATGTGTCCATTTCTTCCAGGTTGTCCATTTTATTGGCATATAGTTGCTTGTAGTAATCTCTCATGATCCTTTGTATTTCTGCAGTGTCAGTTGTTACTTCTCCTTTTTCATTTCTAATTCTATTGATTTGAGTCTTCTCCCTTTTTTTCTTGATGAGTCTGGCTAAAGGTTTATCAATTTTGTTTATCTTCTCAAAGAACCAGCTTTTAATTTTATTGATCTTTGCTGTTGTTTCCTTCATTTCTTTTTCATTTATTTCTGATCTGATCTTTATGATTTCTTTCCTTCTGCTAACTTTGGGGTTTTTTTGTTCTTCTTTCTCTAATTGCTTTAGGTGTAAGTTTAGGTTGTTTATTTAAGATGTTTCTTGAGGTAGGATTGTATTGCTATAAACTTCCCTCTTAGAACTGCTTTTGCTGAATCCCATAGGTTTTGGTTCATTGTGTTTTCATTGTCATTTGTTTCTAGGTATTTTTTGATTTCCTCTTTGATTTCTTCAGTGGAGATCATGATTTTAAAATGTCTGTGTGTGTTTCCTTTTTTGTATCAGTATTTTGGCTCTGTACAGTGAAAAGGCCTAGAAACAGTGACTCCCATCAGCAATAAGCACACTAGCAGTCAGACTTTGTCCCTAACTACCATCCATTCTCCAATGAAATCAACTAGGTTTACCTGGGGAAAAGTTTGATTCCAGGACTGAAGCAAACCAGATGAGCCTAGAAAGTCTTGTTCTGCCAGCAGGTTAAAAAGGGCTCAAAATATGATGAAAGTGGAGTAGAAGGAAGGGGCTCCCACTGGTTGAATCTAAGACAATTTGAACATGAAGATGAATAGTGACAGCAAAGGACTATAATGCATTACGTTTTTAAAGAGAGTGAGAGAGAGAGACCAAGTTTCCATATTAATTTTAGAAAGCAAACAAACGAGGAGAAGGGAAATTTCCTCTTTACAGTAGAATATCAACCAATAAATGTGGAAGGAATGACAAGAGTTAGGAAATCATAGTTTTGCAATCAATATAGTAATGAATGATTCATGCAAGAGTCATCAATGAATGCTAAGACCACTGAATCAAAGAATATTAGGAAATAGTTTATTTCCGTCATTTCAATGTACCCCCCACAGGCTATGAACTACCAAGGGGAAAATGTCTTTTCATAGTGGGGAAATCTGGAAATGCCCCCTGACCAGGTGATGGAGGTCCATCATTAACCACGGGACAAGGTGAGTTCACGTGTGTCCTGAAGTGATGCACTGAGGCCACACCAATCATGTTGTTTCCTTGCCAAAAACGCTAAACACACATGGAATCATAAAGAAACCATCAGACAAACCCAAGTTGAAGGACATTCTACAAAATGGCTGACCTATACTCTTCAAAAATGTTAATGTCATAGAAAACAAAGGACACGTGTTCACAGCAGCATTATTCACAAGAGCCAGAAGGTGGAAGACCCCCAGGTGGGCCCATCCAACTCTTTGCCGCCCTTGGGAGGCTGATGGATGCTGACAGCTTTAGAGAGACACCTGCAGATCTCAGCTCTTTCTGTCTCTGATGAGCACCCTGTGTGTCTGTTTAGAGCTTCACATCCTTGAACTTATGGCATCCTCACAGCCCCCAGGGAGGAATGAGAACAGTGAGGCTGAATTTCAGAGGAGGGGGTCTGCCCAAGGTTGAGACATCTACCCAGTGAGTGATGGGGCTGACTCTGCAATCAGTCTCTGAAACCCCCAAACCTCCTCCTCCTCCACCCCATTCCTCCAGGTTGGAGATCAGAGCTGGCGTCTGAGCAGAGACCCAGGGCCCCAGGCTGCCCTCTCCATCTCCCTGCAGGTTGGCAGGAAGGCAGGGAGGCAGCCTGGAGGGGGGAGTGTGTTCCCGGTGCTTCGAGAGACTGCTTCCTCCTAGGCCTGGCCAATGTCAGCCCTCCAAAGATTGCCTTGTGGCTTGAATGTTGCTGAGGGCATCTGTGGGGTCTGCTCCCGGGGGGACCTGCACATCCCTACACAGGGGAAGTTGAGTGACCTGGGTTCCCTGGGAGCAGGACATGCCCCTGGGTTTCTTTTCCTAAAAACACTGTAATAAGGAAGAACAAATCTGACTCCATGTTGGATCTATTTCTTTTACTTTAACCTTTGTGCTCTGTTGCCTGGGCTTAGTCATGCTGGCTCTGCAACTTTTGTACAAAAATGTTGCCTAGAGACTGAACTATACAGGATAGCCTATTCTCAAGGCTCTGACCTTTAAAGTGTAACACTTTCCATTCATATAGAGATACAAAGTTGCAGAACAGAGAATAACATTTGTCTTGTTAGAGGTTTACAGGAACAGCGCGACCTGACCAGACATGGACAGCTGCAAGAACAAAGGATGCCGACACCAAGAAGTCTGCAACAACCAGCCACGCCCCCTCCCCTTTTAGTATAAAAGAATCTGAATTCTAACTTGGGTGAGATGGTTCTTTGGGACACTAGCCCACCATCTTCTTGGTCTGCTGGCTTTTCGAATAAAGTCGCTATTCCTTGTCCCAACAACTCGTCTCACAATTTATTGGCCTGTTGTGCGGCAAGCAGTAAGAGCTTGGAGTCGCGGTAACAACACCACACTGGGAAAGCTGTCACTTGTCTGTTTGTCCCCTGCTCTGCGGTCCCTGGTCCCCTCAAGGTCGGAGAGCTGCAGCCTGCACCCCTCCCCCCACGTCCCCGTTTGTCACCTCTGGAGGCTCAGCGCGGGCTGTTTGCCGGCTCCTTGCCCGCTGCAGGTGCTCCGCTTCAGCAGGCTTTCATCAGTGGTCCAGCGAGAGCTGCTTCCTGGGGCGCTGGGCTGAATTCCTTTTAAGGACAAAACGGGGGAAATGTGGTATAAGAATAGAAGATGGCAAAGTGCTGGTCCCCAGAGGCTTCCTGGCTGCCTTGTAAAAACCATGCCAGCCTCTTGGCAGACTCGCCAGGGCCCGGAGGCTCAACGTTCTACCACGTTTAATAGTAAGAATTTCTGAACTCACAGAAGATCATCCGAGGCTTGATTTCCAAAGCTAGCTGTTTTGGTCAACGTGCACAGCAAAGAGATTTCATAACATTTCTATTGTTTTGGAAAGGGCCCACTTGACCCTTCTACGACCTATAATTAACACTCGGAGAGCTCAAAAGCTCTTTAAAATGTTACCTTTCTCCTCCAACCCTGAAACTTCGGTGGGCTTCTCTACCAAGGAAGGCCCCGCGCTTAGACCTGGAGCCCCGTGTGGCTGGAGTTCCCGGAGGACCCTGCAGGAAAGCACTTCTCTCATCTACACCCAGTGCCTTTGGAATTCTCTAGTAACACCAAAGAGATTAAAACTGTTAATCCCATCCTGGACCCAAAACTGCTGCCCTTGGCTACAGAACAACAAAGTGAGAGTAATTAATGGAGGGCCAGAGACTTAGGAAAACAAGCTCTGGTTAAATAAAGGCGGAGAGGACCCTTCCTGAGGGCCACGGTACCCCTCCACCTCCATCTCCCAGAATGGCCTGCGACTGTTCCTGACACCTGCTGCAAAGGCACAGGAAGGGGCTCACGGTGCCTTTAAGCCAAAGGCTGGAAGCATTTGTAAACTTCGGGCAATTAAATGGCAAAACCTCCCATGAAGGCAGGAGCCCTGGAAGGGAGGCCAGTTCAGTCAAAGTTGAGGGAGGAGGTGGGAGGAGACAGCCCCTCTGCGTTCAGGGGGGTCACCTGCTTTAACTTCACCAGAACTGGACGCGCTGTCGGCTTGCGGGGTTGGGGGAAAGGGCCGGCGGTGGGGGGGTCCTGGCAGCACGTCCCCACGAAAGAGCAGCCTCTGTGTGTGTGTGTCCGCTCCCCACCAAAGCAGCCGAGGTGTGGCTTTATGGTTTTAAAATAGGTATTTTAAAATATTAGATTATTTAAGTGCTGTGTATCTTCTAAGTGTAGCCATTGTTCAAGTGTGGGGAGGAGAAGAATCTGGCTGTGGGTTCTGAGAAGTGGAGGCCGTGAGGGAGGAAGGCCCCAGAAGAGAGAAATCACGTGACTGTGTGACAGCGGAGCCGGGAAGTTGTGGTCTTGGCTGGCTCTGAGGCCACCCAGCTTCCCGATCCCCAATCAGCTCCATCCCACCTGTGTCTGCACAATGCTTGCACACATGGGGCTCCTCAAGCCGGCGGGGAAGGTGTTCCCATTACAAGAAGAAAATGAAGTTGGGAGATTAAATCCTGATTGAGGTCACAGGCTAAAAGCTGGAGGAGCCAGAATAAAAGTCAAGTCCGGCAACTCCAAGCCCTGGGCTCCTGCTCCAGCACCAGGCTTCCAGAAACCCTGACCTTCTGCTGTGAGACTATGAAAAGGGGAAGAACTTTTGAAGTCCCCTGCCCACCAGGAAGCCCCACCCTGAGCCCCCAGGGGATGCATTAAGTGTGATACTGAGATCCTGAAGGGACCGGGCTTGCTGTTTGCAGCCCTCGTTCCTGTCTGGGAACAAAGACGAGCTCCAGTCACCAAGATAACGAGGGTCCGTGCTGGAGGGACACAGGCGGTTGGAGAAGAGACAGGGCTCCAGGTCAGGGCAGACCTCTCAGAGGACCGACGGTCACCTAGGACACGCTTGCTTGTCACTCGCTGGGGGGACGCCCGGGTCAGGCCCTGGCCACCGCAGACTGCCCTTCTCCCCGGCCTGCAGTCTCCACACACGGCCTCTGTGTGTGTTTTGCCTCTGCTGTGTTCAGCTTCTGATTTGTATCTTGAGGTCTTACTCCCTCATGAAGGTCTGATGGCCTCTGTTGTGACCCATTATGTGATGTCCCCTTCGAGCAGAGCTCTCAGGCCAGGCCAGTGGTCATCCTGGTCCGGGTGGCCGTAGCCGATGTGATTCTGTCATGGGGCCAACACCCTCGGGAGGAAGATGTGGGCCAGGTGGGCCCCAGAAGGAAATAGAGTGGGTGCTCTGACTTCCTCTGATGGTGACCTTCAGAGGTCAGCGGGAGGAACAGGAAGGGGGGAAAACCTCCCAAAGTGCCAGGCCCCATGGGGTGACAATCACGTTGGTGCACGAATGCTGGTTCTTAGGTGCGTGTTCAGCCTTCGGGCCGGCCGGGCTCCCTTTCTGCGTGGTGGTCCTGGTTGTCACTGTGGGGTGAGCCATCACTGTTCACAATCCTTTGCTTCTCCTCTCCAAGGTGAGTTAGAGGGTCCCACCTGCTGACCTCAGGAGCGCTGGTGACCTGCTCCGGCCAGTGCCATGTGGACGGTGACATCGGACCCTTCTGGACAGAAGTGCTCAGAGTCAGCCTGTGGTTCTGGGTGTCTCTGTCCAGCAACGGCCCAGGTAGAGGCCACTCCGACCACCTGGGTCCTGGTCCCGGGGCCAGGATGACAGGGAACAGGCTGCCACCTGCCAAAGCAGCCACAGAGGTTGACTGAGAACAAGCCTTGGGGTCTCAGCATAACTTGGCCCATCCTGTCCGTGGGCCTGTGAAGGTCTCGCCTTAAATTGAACTGTCTTATTACTGATCCATCAGCTTTCTTTTATTTGTGTTTGCTTTATATCCTTTCTTCATTCATTTTTTTGACCTGTCTCTGTCATTTGTTTTATGTGTATCTTTGTAAGAGGCATTTAGCCGAATTTGGGGGATAGAGATTTAGTCCTAGAGTCTAAATTATACATGAATTTAATACCTTTTATTTACAGTGAATACTAAATTAATAGAATTATTTCTCCCATTTTATGTGATATTTCATGTACTGTGAATTTCCTTTGCTTTCTTTGATTTTTTCTACCTCTTCCAGGCATGATGATGTCTTTTGAATCCTTCTTTTCTTCTCTGCAATGGTGTGGAGGCTATAGGTTTTATTTCCAGCCTTGTACTGGCTACCGTTTATTTTCAGTCTACATTCCTAACTCTAAATTGTTTCTAATGAAGTCTAAAGTATTTACATCTTTCTGAACAAGGAAAGAGATTTGATATCTTTTACTGTATCTTTGTCATTATGATTGTTTACAAATGCAAAAAATATTGAATAGTAGTCTTACAATGAACAGTTCATTTTTTCAAATTAATGAATTTATTTATTCTTGGCTACGTTGGGTCTTCGTTGCTGCATGTGGGTTTTCTCTAGTTGCGGCGAGCGGGGGCTACTCTTCATTGCGGTGTGTGGGCTTCTCATTGCAGTGGCTTCTGTTGTTGCAGAGCATGGGCTCTAGGTGAGTGGGCTTCAGTAGTTTTGGTGCACAGGCTCAGTAGTTGTGGTGTACGTGCTTAGTTGCTCTACAGCATGTGGGATCTTCCCAGACCAGGGCTCGAACCCGTGTCCCCTGCATTGGCAGGCAGATTCTCAACCATTGCACCACCAGGGAAGTCCCAGCAGTTCATTTTTTGGATGTATCCTACAATGTACAGCAGAGATGGATGAAGGTCCATTTTATTCTCCTGCTCGATTCTCAGAGGGGGCTGCAGTCTGAGCACTTGCATCTCTTTTCAGTCTTGGCTCATTCTTGGTGTCTGTTCAAATATGACCTCTCCTCTCTTCCTCCTGCTCTCCCCTCCCTGAGCTCCTCTCCTCTGGCCAGAGCTGCCCAGCCACGCCCACATGGCTCTGAGCTGCTCTTTCACGTTGGCTGACCTCTGAACCTCTATTTTTCTGAGACGCATTCTTGGTGAATCCCTTGCATCCATCTTCCAATTCACCTACTATCTCTCTGACTGCGTTTAACTGGATTTTATTCCATCTACTGGTTCTTGTCTATTTCAGTGACCATCTTTTCCATTTCCACGTTTCTAGGTAGATCTTTTCCATTTCTATCCGTTCAGATCTTTTTTGTTTCTGCCAATTTTTTTGTTTCTGCCAATTTTTTTGTTTATAGCTTATTGCCCTTCGTAGGCTGTTGCTTTTTGAGACGCTAACAATTTACCTTGAGATTGCTCTAATATTTTCATTTAATAGGGAATGAGTTTGTGGATTTTATTTGGCTACTTGGGGGTGGGGTGTGCTAGTTATTTCAACAGATTTGTGCATGTGGGTTTCCAGATGCATCTTGAGTAGAAGGAGGTTTCCTCTCTCCTTCTCTGTCTCTCACTCCCCCACCTCTGTCTACATATCTCCTTCTCTCTCCACCCTTCCTCCTTCTCTCCCTATCCATGCCTCACCCCACCCGCACTCAATCCTGTCTGCCTAGAGGTTCTACATGTTTCTGCCCAGCCTCCGGGGACACCCTCCCTGACACAGGTCTCACGTTACTGGCTCTGGGCTCTCATCCACCTGAGCACTGAGTATATCACAGGCTCAGGTGGTCTCCACCCAGGTTCTCGATATGAAGCTGCTTCCTGACCTTGGGTCCTCACCGCTATAGAAAGCAGTCAACTGGAACTTTCTTTCCACTTCCTCTTATGGGTGGGGGGGCTCCGAGCAGTGGGCCAGCCTCTGTCTTCCCACCACCCCCCTGCCCAGGTGGGGCTCTTTCAGTCACTGTTACTATCTCTGCTGATTCTGAACCTGAAGCCCAGCACACACCCAGCCTACACCCCACTCACTGCATTATGCCTTCTATTTCTGTCTCCGAGATGTTTGTCTTGTTTTGTAGTGTGGCTGTGACTTTTAAAGATATGTTTTATCTATGGTTGCTATGGATTTGGAGCAGAGAAGAGGCCTCAAAACACCAACTTACAATGTCATGTTGTCCAGAAATCCAGAAGGTTCATTTCTTTATCTTCTTATGTCAACTTAAGCCCAACTTTGAGCCCCACCCTATGGGGCTGGCAGAAAATGCAACCCCTCCCCTCCCCTCCCAGGGTCACTCCAGAATCAAAAGGCTTCCATGGTGCCCAGAAGAGCACAGAGAGCCTTTAGTGATCGTCCACTGTGGAGGCCCCTCACCAGCACCCTTCTTCTGCCCTCGGGTTAGCAGCTGTTCCTGTGCCGTGCTTGGCGCTCAGGAATCCTCACCAAGACCCACAGTGCCTGGGTTTAGCCTCCCTGGGGGCACAGTGTGGCCAGCCCGCCCCCTTCCTGGACTCTTCTCCTGGGCTCTGCTCGGATCCTGGGCCCTCGAGACTGCCAATGTCTCTCCTCTTCCAAATCTCAGGGAATCGCTCTTTCTCCCTCCCACTCAGCCTTTGGGATTAGGGTTTCATGAAATGGGTTTAGGTTTTTATAAAAGACAGAAAGAGCCTTTGGCTTCAAGCTGCTTTGGCTTTCTGCCTGGAAAAAAAAAATCCCTGGGGCAAAAAAATTACAAAGAGCTGAGTGATCTGCTTGAAATAGGATGAAGATGAGAAATACAGAAAGCAAATAAGGATTAATATCCCCCCCCCAAAATATGGTGTGTCCATGAATTTTACGGCTCATTGAAGCTTATGTCTGTAAGAGACGAATGTCCTACGAGAGCTGGTGATGAATGAATGAGCTGTCTTTCTGAGAATTGACATTTCTTGGGGAAAGGCCTGACAGGCACCCAGTCGGGGAAGCTCAGGAATGTGTAGGGCCGCAGCCCGCCCGGCCGAGCTGGATCTGAAGGTATCACCTCGTTGCAACCTCACTTCTTAATGCCTCCTCGCAGCAATGACGAAATGACCAACAAAATGACAAAATGGTGATGGACTTTTTAAAAAATTCTGTTTAGTAAGTGGGGGAGTACCTTTATATGGTTTAGAATGCTTGTCTTCAAAACAGTATTTTTTTTAGAAGTTTGTCTCTGAAAAAGGTAAGCTTCAGTCATCTGAGAATTTCACGGAAACACCAGCAATGCAGGTGTCACCGCATCCATCCTGCGGCCTCATAGCATTGCTGTACAATCCCCTCACTAACTCGCTGGGGACACCCCGGCAAACCCCTTCCTTTCATACTCCACTGGATTCATTTGTAAGGTACAGAGGAGTAGTGGGGTGAACAGGGTCACCTCCAAGAGCTGTGTCCACCAGCAGCATCAGAATGTGACCTTAGTTGGAATAAGGGCCTTTGTAGATATAATTAAGGTAAGGATCGCAAGATGAAATCCTCCTGGTTTCAGGTGGGCCCTAAATCCAATGATGAGAGTCCTCAGAAGAGAAGAGAGGAGCAAGGACACAAAGAAACAGGGAGAAGACCGTGTGAAGAGCTGGAGATTGGAGCGACGCCCTACAAGCCAAAGGATCCCCCTGAATTGCCAGCAGCTTCTGTGAGCTGGAGAGAGGCCCGGAATGGCTTATCCCCAGAGCCTCCAGAGGGAACCAACCCTGCCATGACCGTAATTTTGGACTTCCAGCCTCCAGAACTGTGGGAGCATCAATTTCTGTTAAGGCGGCCCTAGAAAACTAAGACCGGAGGTTGAACTAAATAGTCTTAAAGGGTCCTCTCGGGTCCGCAGTCTGTAAGTAGGAAATGGCGTCGTACTTGGGGAACACCTCTGAGGGACCTTGCACAAAGCTTGCTGCTATCATCAGCTCATTTTATCTTGGTTCTTTTTATTTAGCTCTCTATGTGACTTTATTTTTTAATTTTTATTTTATGTTGGACTATAGTTGATTTATAGTGTTGTGTTAATTTCAGGTGTACAGCAAAGTGATTCAGTTATACACGTATCTATTCCTTTTCAAATTCTTTTCCCATTTAGGTATTACAGAATATTGTGCAGAGTTACCTGTGCTATACAGTAGGTCCTTGTTGATTATCTATTTTAAATACAGTAGTGTGTGTATATCAATCCAAAACTCCCAATATATCCCTCCCCCCAACCTTTCCCCTTTGGTAACCATAAGTTTGTTTTCTAAGTCTGTGAGTCTGTTTCTGTTTTGTAAATAAGTTCATTTGTACCATTTTAAAAAATATTCTGCATATAAGTGGTATATGATATTTGTCTTTCTCTGTCTGACTTAACTTCACTTAGTATGATAATCTCCAGGTCCATCCATGTTGCTGCAAATGGCATTATTCCATTCCTTTTTGATGGCTGAGTAATATTCCATTGTGTATATATACCACATTTTCTTTATCCACTAGGTTGCTTCTACGTTTTGGCTGTTGTAAACAGTGCTGCTATGAACACTGGGGTGCATGTATCTTTTCAAATTAGAGTTTTTGTCTTTCCTGATATATGACCAGGGGTGGGATTGCTGGATCATATATTAGCTCTATTTTTAGTTTTTTAAGGAACCTCCATACTGTTCTCCATAGTGGTTGTACCAGTTTACATTCTCATCAACAGTGTAAGAAGGTTCCCTTTTCTCCACACCCTCTCCAGCATTTACTGTTGGTAGACTTTCTGATGACAGCCATCTGACTGGTGTGAGGTGGTATCTCATTGTGGTTTTGATTTGCATTTCTCTAATAATTAGTGATGCTGAACTGGCTTGGAGAAGAGGCTGCTCTTCCTAAGCTGCTGCCCCAGAAGGCTGAGCTTCAGCCAGTAAAGCTCATAAAGAGAAATGGCTGCAGGTTTTGAGGACATTCAACCAGGAAAAGAGGAGGATTATGGGTTGTGGTAAGTGAACTCACGTGGCTGAAATCTTCTCGTTTGGAAAAGAGATTCGTCTTATTTTCAGGAGTCCAGAGGAAGTACTAGAAAAGGGATCAGATTCCAGTTCAATACAATACAATCTCTTATCTGGGAAGGGGCTGTCCTGCAGGAAGTCCAGGGCCCTCTGCCAGAGGGTGGGAGGGGTCTCAGGCTGCTGGAAGGGGTTGGACCAGATGAACTTGAGGCCCTTAAATCTGAGCTTCTGGAAGCCTGTGTCCCTTGGGCTGTTAGATCTCATCAACACTAATGCAATCTCATGAAATCAGAAATCTCCAGCAGGCAGGGCCCAGGAATCTGCATTTTTGCCAAGAGTGCTAGCATCACCCTGGGTGTGGAGACACGGGACCAGTGACCGGGCGTTCCCTGAGACGGACACACCCCGACCAAAGCCAGCTACAACTCCAGGGGCTGCCCCAGCAGAGGACCACCCCGGGGACCATGTCCCCACACTCGAGAGCCCCTCACCTTCCACAGCTCGGGTACCGTCCCATCCCTTCAGTGATGCCCTGGTCAGTCACAGGTGGATCCCCCATCTCTTCCGGTTCTGACTTTTGACCAGTTCCCTGTAACCAATGCCATGTTCTCCTCATCCCATTTTTCTAGAATCCACCTCCTTTAGGCAGACTTCTCCAGCTGCTCTCCCGTCTCTGCTTCTCTCTAACTTTGCGAGTTATTTCCTTACTTTCTTGAATCTATCCGCATTTGTAAAGATGCATCTTTGCTGCTTTGTTACCTGGTCTTTCTCTGTGTCTCTTGCTTGAGTGAAAGCTCCCTGGGAGCAGGAACTGTCTCTATCTTATTTGTTCTCATGGCTCCAGCCCTTCATACGGCGTCCCGACACATAGCAGGTGCTTTCATTAGAATTGGGTCTATTGCAAGCAGCAGGGATCCACTGGGATTGCACTGGCTTCACCACGCGCAGCTTTCTTCTTTCAGGCCAGAGCTCCAGGAGTCCTCGTCCAGGCTGTTTGGGAGCTTTGCTGCACGTGGTCACTGGGGACCCAGGCTCCTTCCTCTCTGCTCCAGTGTTGCCAGGCAACCTTCATGGTCTAAGACAGCTGTCCAAGCTCGGACTAGTCTGCCCCTGTGCTGGCCGGCAGGAAAGGGAAAGGGAAGGTTTAGGGCCGAGGCAGTTCCCTGAGATCACCTCTCAGAAGGTGACGTCACACGCCCATTCACACCCGCCGGGCAGGCCCTAGTCACAGAGCCCTGCGGGGATGCACGTGAGGCCATGAAGCGTGGTTTTATTCCAGGCAGCCATGCGTGTGGCTAAGAAAGGTTTCATTTCTAGGAAATATGGGACAACTGGCAGGCTCTGCGGTGGGACTCCGCAGTTACCTCTTGAATGAATCATTGAATCAGAGCCCGTTCTGAACCAGTAGAATTTTTTGGTTCTGTTCTTCATTCGTCTGGGAGGGTCCGCTGTTGATCACAGGTGGTCCCTCTGCACATGCCTTGCCTACACCAGGGGATGGCAGACTCCTGAGAACAGACATGTCTCTTCTCTCTCCTCTAGTATGTCCTTTCTGCCCTTACCCCTCTTTCTGTCCCCACTGTGCCAGGCCCGGCGCCTGCACACAGCGCACACAGTAGGTGGCTGCAAATATCATGTGCTGGTGATAATGGTGGAGGGACAGTGTTCATGGCGGGAGTGCATCGGCCTTGAATGGTTCCAGATGGGCTTTTACTGTCCTGTAAAGTCCAGGATAAATACGCTGGAGAAACGGGGCAGGGCTGCCGTCACAGTCCTCTCAGGAAAGGACTTTTATATCCTGGCAACAGTGCCCCATTAATCACTGCATCAATAAACAGATGCTCGGGGAGAGACAGAAACACCACCAATCTCAGTTCTTGTTGATAAATAAGGGCAGTGTGGCCCCCTGGGCCCCCGGGCAAACCCTCTCTGGTTACAGAATGATCCATCTTCTTCGCTCTGGCCCATGACTATGTGTTCATCTTCCCCACAGCCATCTCCTCCCTGCTGTTCATGAATCAAATACTTTTTTACAAATAGACTTCTCCGTTTGCCCTGAAGAGGATTTGTTACTCCATCATAACAGGCTTGGATGGGAGCACATTTAAACTTTTACTGCCTAGGGCTTCCCTGGTGGCGCAGTGGTTAAGAATCCGCCTGCCAGTGCGGGGGACACATGTTTGAACCCTGGTCCGGGAAGATCCCACATGCCGCGGGGCAACTAAGCCCGTGCGCCACAACTACTGAGCCTGTGCTCCAGAGCCCGCGAGCCACAACTACTGAAGCCCGCACGCCTAGAGCCCGTGCTCCGCAACAAGAGAAGCCACCGCAATGAGAAGCCCACGCACTGCAACGAAGAGTAGCCCCCGCTCGCTGCAACTAGAGAAAGCCCGCGCGCAGCAACCAAAGCAGCCAAAAAAAAAAAAAAATTTTATTGCCTATGTGGATAATGTGTATGTATTTTTAAAATCTCCACAATAAGGAGCTCTGCACGCTTGGCCCCGAGTTCCCTGGTTCTCTGGGCTCCTGGGGGCCCCACCTCCGCCGCTCCATCCCGCCCCACCAGGCAGTACCTCAGCCTGCGCCCATCAACGGCAATCCCTCCAGGGCCCTCCGCTGTCTTTCTGGTGTCATGCAAGGGGAAATCCAGGTGTCCACGTGACCGGACTCAGCACGCATCCCGGAATTCCTGCTTTGTTCAGCAAATGATGGTGAGCCTTTGTTACAGGTCAGGCAAGGCGCTGGGCCCTTGGACACAGCAGTACACACACTGGAGGTGGCCTCTGCCCTCCTGGGTCCCACAGTCCAGTGGGGAGGACCGGTGCTCCCCAAGCAAGACATAGAGATGTAGGGGAATTTGAATGGGGCTGAGTGCTTGTGGGGGGGCATCTGAGACTAGGGGTGGGGTGGGGGGAAGGCCTTCCAAGGAGATGACCCCGCATCTGAGGCCTGAAGGTGTTAACGAGATGAAGGGCCCTGGGGTCGGGGTGGGAGCAGTGCTGCGGGGCCCTCAGGGGAGGCAGGCAGGACCAGAGTTGCTCGGCGATGGCAGCAGGAGGCCGAGGTGTCTGTGGGTGGCTGGCGGGGGCGTCCTGTGGGCACTTCCTAGTTTAGTCGGGGTCATCAGAAGCCGCCAGGGGATTAGCAAGCAGGGGAGGAACAAGACCCAGCTGGCACTTGTTCAGTGTCCAGAGATACAGCTCAGAGAACTGTCACAAGAAAGCGGCTTCCAGGCAGAAAGCGGAGGGGTGGGAATGCCCAGAAGAGCCCAGGATGGAAGGCAGCACACCGGGCACACCTGAGACCCGCATGGACACCGAAAGGAGGATGAGGACAGGGAGGGAAACCGCCTGCTTCACGGTTGTCCTCGGCATCTCTGGGAGCCCGGCCACGTGCACCTGCGGCTCAGCCTTGCTCTCCGCTGGTCCCGGGGCGTCTCCTGAACTCGTACGGCGGGGTGGGGTGCATCATTTTGTGCTTGGAGGGCTACTAATCAGCTTCCAACCGCCCCTTATGCGAGGAAGACAGATGAAGAAGGGCCTGGGTCTCTCGGACAATGTGCTTCTCCACACTCTGCCCGCTTGATGGGCGTAAAACTACATTTCACGGCTTTTGCTTCGATTTCTCAAGACTCCCTGGGCTTTTCACATTTCTCACTCTCTGAAGGGCAGCATGACACACCGCGTAAGCAAGCAGGCTCTGGGTTCAAACCCCCTTTCCCGCCAGCACCTCAATCTGCTCGCCTGTGCGGAGG
Source organism: Balaenoptera acutorostrata (assembly GCF_949987535.1). Taxonomy (NCBI): domain Eukaryota; kingdom Metazoa; phylum Chordata; class Mammalia; order Artiodactyla; family Balaenopteridae; genus Balaenoptera; species Balaenoptera acutorostrata. The sequence continues at coordinate 92,962,334 of NC_080071.1, forward strand.
GCTAACAGTCCGCCCCTCCCAGGGCAGCCGTGGGTCAGGGGGTCTGGCGCGTGGGACTCCAGCCGTGGTGCCCAGCCTGGGCCATGACAGAGCTCAGCTCCAAGTGTTAATGTTGTCCTTTTTTATTGGAGTGCGCTTTTGAATTAGTTTTTAGAGCCAACTATGGATTGAGCACAGTGCCCTTTGTCTATCATAGATTTTGCAAATAATTTCGGTTTTTAGGTTGCCAGTTTTTTCTAATGTATGCTTTATTCGTTTTTGTAAATTGAGATATAATTGACATATATTAGCTTGCCAGGTTTTATTTATTTATTTATTTATTTGGCTGCACCAGGCTTTAGTTGCAGCGTGTGGGCTCTTTTAGTTGCGGCTTGCAGGATCTAGTTCCCCGACCAGGGATTGAACCTGGGCCCCCTGAATTGGGAGCACAGAGTCTTAGTCACTGGACCACAAGGGAAATCCCTAGCTTGCCAGTTTTAGTTTCTTTAGATATAAGGGAGTTTGTTTTTATATAATCAAATATAGTAATCCTTTCCTTTAGAGAAAATCTTAGAAAGAATTTTCCTACTTGATATCAGGTAAGTGTTCACATACATTTTTTCGAGTTGTTTTAGGGTTTGAGACCATTTGTTGAATGAGTTACCTTTCTTCATTAGTCTATCAAATACTAAATTCAGGCATATTATGATCCATATCTGGACTTTCTTGGGCATTTTAGAGTTGCCTCCTTCTAACTGTGCACTACTATCACACAGTTTAATTATTACAGTTTCACAGTATATTTTAATAGATTTCAAATTTCTATTCTCCAATTATCCTAACTTTAAACAAAGCTGTCACTCCTCCTTTCAATTTTTCATTCCAGTGGGCACTGAGGATCATTCAGAAGTATTTTATAAGTTTCCCTCAGGAAAAATAAAGAAAGAAAGAAAAAAGTTCTATAACATTTTAACTGAAATTTAATCAAACATATAGATCAAGAAACTTGGAGGAATTTATACCTTTACAATAAAGACTTTTTATATCTAAGAATGTGATATGTTTCTCCACTTATTAAATTTTTCTTTAATATCTTTCATAAAAATGGTGTAGTCTTCTTCTTACAAGACCTATATGTTTCTAATGGAATGAATTCCTACTTTCAAAATATTTTGTTGCTGTTGTCAATATACTTTTTTGATTATTATAAAATATTTCCTGGTGTAAGAAAGCAAATGATTTTTACATATTCCATATGTAACATACTAAACTGTCTCTTTGGTTGTAACACCTTTTAGATCATTTTTTGGATTTCCTTCAGACAGCTAAATCGTCATCGAGTGGTGATTATTTTCTCCTCTACTTATTCCTATTTAGGCTGCTTTATTTTTCTTGTCTTGTTGTGTTGGCTAAAATTCCAGAACATACTCATGGGCAGGCATGGGCACTCACGTCCCGTTCCTGACTTTAACAGAAAACCTCTAATAATTTCCACATATTAAATGTGATATTGTTTATTGGTACAATATATACTTTCTTGATCAGATTAGGAAAGAATTCATCGATGTTAACTAGACTTACTGTGATCATCATTTCTCAGTACATACAAATACTGAATCATTAGGTTGTTTTTAAAAAAAGAAAAAGAGGTACATCCCTGGAGGTCCAGTGGTTAAGACTCTGTGCTCCCAGTGCAGAGGGCACGGGTTCGATCCCTGGTCAGAGAACTAAGATCCTGCATGGTGTGGCCAAAAAAAAAGAAAAAAAAGAAAAAGAAAGAATCTTTTCTAAGAACTTCCATATTAATAACTGTATCCACTCAGAATGCTTCAACAGCAAGTAACAGAATATATGACTAATAATTTCTTAAATAAATGGGAGCTTATTTTCTTAGATGGAGTACTTAGGTGCTAAACCCTGTGAGATATTTTTATATCTTTGTGTATCTTTCACTCTGATGACAACATAATATCACTGCTGGGAACAGGGGCTGCTGGGTCATGGTCTCTTTGCTCTGATACCTGTCAATGCTGCCCCACTGTTGTTAGCATCTAGTGTTGTGTCAGATGAGATGTCTCACACTCTTCTGATTGCTTTGCTTTTTTAGGTAACCTATTCTTTTTGATTGAAGATTTGTTGGATTATTTTCCTTTATGGAGAAACCCTAGAATTTGTCATTTTTATTCATATATATTTAGGTAAAGTTTGCATACAACAAAATCGACCCATTTTAATTGTACATGTCAATGATTTCTGATAAATTTATGCATCACATATTCATTAAAATTTACATTACAATCCCCTGGCCCCTGACAATGACTGGTCTGCTTTCTGTTACTACAGATTAGATGTGTTGTTTCTAGAAATTTCATATAAATGGAATAATACCATATGTTTGCAGAGTCTGTAACTTTTCACGATACAGCACAGACTGTGTTTTTTCTCACTGGTTGAGCCTGGAACTGATGAACACTTAAGTGTGTAGACTCCAGACTTTCCTCAACTCAGAGTTTTCTAATGTTTAGCTGTTGCCTTTCTCCCACCTGCTAGTTTTCTCTACTTCTAGAACTTCTATTGTTCTTGCATTAGACCTCCTGCTCTATCTTCCAAGTCAATCGTATTTTCCTTTGTTGCATCTCTTTATCTTTCCGCTTTGTCTGTTGAGATATTTCTTGTCCTTTTCTCCCAGGGCCACTCATTTAGGTCTGCATCACAGTCTCTTCTTTAATCAATCTGCTGGAGGTTTACATTTCAAATCGTGTTTTTAAGCTTCTGGCATTCTTTTCAGTGCTGGAATTTGGATCTTTTACATATAAACTTGTCATGCAGGTGCCCATCTGTCTATTCTCACTGCTCTGTTTTGCTTGTCACATTTTCGGATGGTTCACCCTGATAGCCTTCTCTCTGGTAGCTAGGGTCTCCCTCCCACCCTATCCCATCCTCCCTCACCCCATCCCCATACAGGCAGCTCTTTGTTTTTACCCTCTGTCAGAAATTTGGGGCTCAGATCTGCTGCTGGAATAGCTTTAATATCCAACTGGTAGAAAAAGCAAAGGAATCTCCCATCCTGTGGCTCTCAGCCCCTCTTGAGCCCCCCTGGAGGAACTCTCTTTACTCCCCTCACTTCAAGGGTAGAGAAGACCCAATACATTCATTCAGCTCCTGGGTGCTCTGCGTGAGGCCCTCTTTCTCAGGTGAGCTGCCTGCAGACCCTCAGTTCTTCCCCAGGGCTCTGACTCTGCCAGTGCTAAACACTCAGTTCCCAGGGGGTTAGTGTGCCCACCCAGCTCACAGCTCAAAGCCCCAGGGCCAGCGGCCACTGCTTTCTGCAGAGGAGCTGGGGGAAAAAGGGGACTCGTTCAGGCCTTAGTCATCCTTGAACACCCTCCTAACCTCCCTCTCCACTGTCGGGATGATGTGACACCCTTTTCTTTTAAAAAATACAAGTGTTTTCTATTTGCTGACCTTTTCTAGAAGACAAGTAGCTGACAGCTGTATGCTATTTGTAGATATTTTTGGAAAAATACACACAGTCTGCCCTTCAAGGTAAAGTTGAAATTTTAGTAAAGAGTGAGAAAAATAGTTTCTTTAGAAAATGATTCTATGGTGACTGTACTTAGAACAATAGTGTTTTGAAATTTTTCCACTGTTATGTAATCCTGAGACTTAATATTTGTCATCTACAAAAATTCTTACATCTGAATGCTTTAAAAACTTAAGGACAGAATTTTCTAACCTGTTTGAAAATCTTTCAAAATGATGGGATTGAGTGAGATTTAAATCCATTGGCTAAATAATGTAAAAACACAACTCCACCCGATTAATTTACACGAGCAAATTATTAACACCAGGGGAGAGGAACATTGACCAGGCAAAATTTTAACAAAAACCTTTGCATAATTGATGGATGGCATTGAAAATTGATTGCATGATTTAATAAGTACAGCCAATTAATGCACTATTCCGCTTGGATCTACATGACTTTGTAAGCAATACGATGAAGTTAGAAACAGACCTTGAATCATGATGTGACAAGCTATTAAACCAGACACAGTCGACAGCACCACTCACGCTGAAGATAAACATTCCTGTGATGTGTTTCTAGAGCACAGGAGCACCACCGTCTATGTGTGTACAATAATAAAAAATGTATTCGCCGGGCATCGCACAACGGCCCCTCCCTCAGCTCCAAATCCACCCTTGTTGTTCTGGCTTTGTGATCCTGGGGCTGCACCCTGCAAACACATCCTTTTTCCACTGGCACACGTTAGGCTTTGTCATGCGGGAGCCGTTGGGATGCCATGAGGCTCAGCAGAGGAAGCGGTTTCTCCTCCTGGCCCCAGCGTGTCCTTCCCAGCAGGGCGTGGACACCACCACAGGGGGGGTGCCTCCCAGCCGGTCGGCGAGCCCCCTGGAGCGCAGCTCCCCTGGGAACTGCCGTGCCCCCTCCCCACCCCCCGTCCCCCACCGAAGGCAGGTTCTCTGATTCCTGCTCTCTTCAGGGCTCTCGCGGGCCCTCAGTAGTTCACCCCTTTACCAGGTAATAATTCCTCACGGTAAACTTTCCCTTCTCAGATCACTGCGGCTGACGCTTCCTGACCAGAGTGAGTGCGCACGCAGGCCTGGGCGGGGAAAGGCCTGGCAGGGCTGCTCGAGGGGACAGACAGGTGCTTGGGTGGGTGATGGCTGGTTTCTTAAGGAGCTTTCTTCCTGTGCACGTGTGGTCTGGTCAGAAGGTGGCTGGGCCCTCACACCAGAGACACATGTTACACAGACACTGAGTGCTTTGGGTTCAGGCCAGGAATGTGCTCCTCATGTGTCTCTGGCCGACTTTGGCCCAGGCATTCCACCTCTTCTCCAGGGCTCCCCCTTCTCTGCAGCTTTGGCAGGAAATGTGAGCACCGGAGAGTGGGTGCAGGGGGCAGAGCCGTGGAGAGACTGCCCGTGTGGCACAGGCTGTTCTGGCCTGCACGGGCCTTTAAAGGGACCTGGGTGCGTGGGGGGAGGGCAGAAGTGGGCAGGAGCCGGGCTCAGGAAGAGGGCACAGGGCACGGGCAGAATAGGCTGGTGGGCAGAGCTCTGTACACCTGAGCTGGGGCTAAAGGATGAAGCGGCTCTCTAACCCCAGGTGCCCGCGGCCAGCCCTCTGCCAGCCAAGTGCAGGTTTCCCAGGGCTTGGGGAGCGGCCAAAACGGAGAGGTGGCAGAGTAAGCCCAAGCTCGCTGCAAGGACCACACTGGGGTCACCTGTGACCACTGTGGGGCTCACGGCGGGCTGGGCTGGTCCAGGGCCACCCTCCCTCCCAACTGTAGAAAGAGCCGGAAGACGCAGACCAGCCACTGCTGGCTAGCCGACCGTGGGTGAGCTGGGTGCTGCTGGATGTCGCTGTGTACTGATGAGTACTGACGCTTGGTGCTTAGTGAGGACTCATAGGTATGGCCAAGTACTTGTAGGCACTGCCAGCTGCTGCGGGGTATGGTTGGGTGCTGCTGGGGACATCTGGGGACTGCCAGGTACAGGTGGGTGGGTACTGCCCACAGCCATTCTTGGGGGGCTTCCAAGGTGATTTTAAAGGCAGCACACTTGTCAGGATGTCAAGCTTGGTCCCAAGAGAAGCAGTTTCTTTCAACCTGTCAGGGACCCGGTGCTGTGCGGGCATCTGAGTCGTGAGCCCCTGGCATAACGCATCTTCTCGAAGTGGTGTGTCTGAGCGTCACCCAGTGTATCTTAGGCCACTCTTTTCTACGCCAGATGCCATGGGGCACTGTTCTGGGAGATGCCGGTGGACATTCCCCTAAAAGCAGGGGAGGTCAGTCCTTGTTCGAAAGCACAGGGGATGCCTTGTGCTGCATCCCTGGGAGGCTGCCTCGGCTCACCACGGGGCGCCAAGGGTTCTGAGAGGCCCTTCAACCAATACCATAAACCCTTTCGGTGTAGCAAACCTGTGTGAGCAAGAAAACTATTAACCACCAGTGGACCGGTGCTTCAGGGAACCCCAAGTTTGAGAAGCCCTGGTTTGGATCATCTATCTTTCTCAGGGGAGAACAAATCATTTCATATGTTTGGGGAAATTCTTTAGAAGACCAGGCAGTGGGGGATGGTAAGTAGATTCAAAAATACAGTGGGCATGACGTCATCTGACTACCAGCTCCTTCCCTTGAGCTTAATGTTTTCCTCTAGTATAGATCCATTCACAATGATTTCATCTATAAAGAGAGCAGGGAGGAGGCAGAGAGAGAGAAGGCGCTGCTGAGAAGGGGAGATTGCACGTCCTTGTGGAGCGAACTGATAGCCACGGGAGGCCCGGACGGTTCTCTCAAGCCCCGGGTCTTCTCCGGCAACGCCTTCCTCAGGCCCCGCCTGCCCGAGTCACACAGGTACCCACGCCGGTTCCACAGTCTCGTGTACTCAGTGAGCACGTCACCATTGCTCTTCCCTCCGCTGGGAAATCTGCCCTTTCCTCTAGTAAAATTCCGCATTCAGATTGTTCTCAGGGACCAGAATCAAGCCGGACGTGCCCCCCAGGTCCCCACCCATCCAGCTGCCCCTACCGCGGCCCCGAGCCCAGGCCCTGCCCTCCAGCTGGCTGTCTGGTAGCTGGCGGGTCAGGACGTGTACACCCAGAACATCAATGCCAAGTTCATCACCGTGCAAGACAAAGGGAAATATGGGGAGGCTGGAGGGAGGGTGCCCAGGTGAGCCCCGAGGATGGGGCGGCCTTGGGCTGGGCCTGGGCTGTGGCCCTTCGGAGATGGCCATTCCCGGCAGAGGGAAGAGGCCCGGCCTGAGGGGGATGGAGGGTCCCGGGGGGGCGCGGGGAGCCCGTGGCAGGGTGGCTGCTGGCTGTAGACCAATGAAGTTGGAAAGGAGGTTGATGCCCTGGTGACGGTCAGCCGGGCTCAGAACCCACAGCCCCTAGGCTTCCGACCAGCGGGTGACCTGAGGCTGCCCCGGGTTACCCCCCTGGGTCACAGCTTCCTTAAGGCGCAGAGCCTGGTGGGGGGGCTGAGCTGGGTGGGGCGGCGAGCTCCTCCATGTTGTCAGGGAAACCTGCGGATGTCTCACCACAGAGCCCGGGCGTGACGTCACAGGGGAAGCTCAGCCAAGGAAGGACCTTGGGCTGGAGAGCGGCCGATCAGAGCTACTCCTGGGGATGGCCAGCCTGGGCCGGGGCAAGCCAGCGGGGAGTTGGGGGTCCAGGGAAACCGGGGGGAGTTGGGAGGCTGGAGCAAGCCAGGGGGGAGTTGGGGGCCCAGGGAACCTGGGGGGAGTCGGGGGGCAGTTCAGAGGTTCTGTGTGACCCATCTGGCCACCCTGCCTTTTCTGATGACGAGGCGAGCCAGCCGCAGACGGGGCTCTGAAATGACCCCTTTGCTGTTTCCTCGCGGGAGTGGCTCTTCCCAGCCAACGCAGGTTAGTTAATCTTGAATCATTTTAATACGCTCAGCGAAGTATTTCCACCTTTGGGATTTGGATGATTCATAAAAGAGACAGAACTCTCCCCTCTACAAAGAAGAGCTGTGCATTAAGCATCTGACTTATGGGGGCAAATCCAAACATACATAAATTTTCTGCTAAAATTGGGGATGGAGGAGGAACATATGTGACCTCAAAGTTGCTTTATTTTCGTCCTCAAGAACAGACATTTATTTGGCTGTTTTAAAAGTCTCTTTTAAAAAAATGATGGGAAATGTGTATGTATGTAAAGCTTCAATGAAAAGTTGAAAAAGGCCGGGGGGTGGGACTGGAAACCACTCACATCTCCAGCACTGAGGGAATGGTCACACAGGTTGCGGTGTACCCGCGCCAAGGTGCGCCAAGCAGTCCTCAACAAGGATCAGGGTGTTTACTAGAACCAGATAAGCAGCATCAGGAACTAATGGTGGACGCAAACACACAACGCATAGCAGTGTAGCCTGGGGCTCTTCAGCCCCTGTGCCGGGACCCCAGCAGGTCCTGGGCATGACCTCAGGGATGACCTTCCTAGTGGGGGCGGGGCACGGCAGTGCCTGTGGTTGCCTGTCCCCTGCCGCCCTCAGCAGCAACGCTTCTCTGTAAGAAATGTGTCCCTCCCTGCGGGAAATGATGTTCAGCCCCTGCTGGTTGGTGGGAAAGCACTGGGCTTGCGGCACCGAGACCCGAGCTCCGATGGCAGTGTGACGCGTGACATGGGCTGGTCACTGCCCCAAGGAGCCTCTGTTCTGGCGTGGCAGTGGGAAATGGTGTTGAGTGCAGGGTCCTGGGGGTAGGGACATGTCGTAACCGTAGACCAAGGAACCCCTTCATGTTGACAGCAGCTTAAGGAATTGGGGCTGGGGCAGCTTGGAGATGAGGAGACAGGAAGGGTGTCTCTGAGTGGGAGCAGAAGGGACGATCCGGGCTGTGTCTGGTGCAGAGGGACAAAATGGGTCGAAGGTACCAGACAGAGGCTCGTCGCACAGAACCACACTGGCAGCCGGCGCTCTCTGGTGACGGAGTGGGGCCCGGGAAGCGTGTGGACCTGCTGCTGGGAGTGTGGACACGGGGATTCAACAAGGCAGAGCGGCCGTCTCTGTGGATTTGAACTCCGTCCCTCCGGTGAAGATGGCAGGCCTCCAAGCCCTGGCCCTCGGGTTACCGTGATAACCCCGGAAACGGATGTGCAGGGAGGGGACAACTTGTGTCATCTCTGTGCACAGCACCTGCCACACGTGGAAGGACGGTAGCCATGCCCTGTCCGGTCCTTAGAGGAAGAGAGACCATAGGCGAGGTGCGTCCTGGGAGGGGCGAGGGCCACAGGTGGCGAAGGGGCGAAGGTGAGTGCTGTCCCCTTTACCTCTCCCTGCATGCGGCCCCGCACATTCCTTCTCCTGGCACAAGGCTACAGCACACTCACAAGCTGACAAGGGTTTTTGTGACCACCTAGAGGGGTGGGATAGGGAGGGTGGGAGGGAGACGCAAGAGGGAAGAGATATGGGGATATATGTATATGTATAGCTGATTCACTTTGTTATACAGCAGAAACTAACACATCATTGTAAAGCAATTATACTCCAATAAAGATGTTTAAAAAAATAAAATCAAGTAAACCCTGAAACTTCTTTACTCCCCTCCTCCCTCCCAGCGGAAGAGCCCAGGGCCCTCGCCGAGTCCCTGCAGCCTCGCGCCCGACCTCCACCTGCCACACGTTGTCTCCCGTGCCTTCCCGTGCTTCTCCCCCATCCTCGCTCCCCAAGGGGGAGTCTTGGCCCTGGCCTGGACTGTTGCTTTTCTGAGAGGATGTCAGAAATCTGGCCGGAGGTCCCGGCAGCCTCCCTTGTTGCCTGCCCTGCCGACGCCAGCATCCCTCCCCATCGCGAACATCTGGCTGTATCTGCAGGGCTGAGTGCGGGCAAGCTTGCATTCCAGGCAACTACCGCCCCAGCCAGGGTGGACCCCAGCCCCCAGTAGTTGGCCTGACCCTGAGGTTTGGCCGTGGGAGATGCTGCTGCCCGCACGCCCACCTCGCCCCATTTATCCCCATCCTGCACGGTTCCCATCCAATCAGACAGCTGCCCTCGACTCTCCAGAGCTGTTGCAGGGCGCCGGAGTCTGTTTGGGCCATGAGGTAATCACTTGGATGGCAGCTCCAAGTTTGAGGTTCACCAGTATCGACCCTGCAAACAGGTCAGGACATCGCAAGGCTCCCTTGGGAAGCCGTTCCTCTGCAGGAGGACTTCCCAGGAGCAAAGGGTGCGGTGGTGGGGGCCCCGCAGAGGGCCTGCGATAGGCCTGAGCTGCGACGGTCACCGGCTGCCCTCCTACAGGCCCCCCGAGCATTCTGGGAGGGCGCTGGGCCTCAGGGCCTCGGACAGCTCCTGCTGCCACTCCAGTGTGACCGGGCTGCCCCCGCACCCAGGCTCCCGGGAGGACGTGACCCCGCGCTGAATGGGCCCCAATGACCGCCAGCTTGACCCTCTAAGGGAGGAGTGAGCGACCATCGGAGACGAGTGAATCACCGCACAGGAGAGGCCAGAGGCCAGATTCAAACCCGGACCGCATCTGCCCCCCTGCACCACATGGGGAGGGGTCAGAGCACCAGGGCCATGTCTCCAAGTGTCTGTCTGAGCTCTTCCCGGGTCCTGCCTCTCCTAAGGGCACCCCCAGCCCACAAGGAGGAGAAACAGAGACTCAAAGAGACCACCGACCCAGGGATGCTTCCCCAACCCCAGCCAGGGGAGGGGGGCAGGATGTGCTTCTGCTGCAGACAGGGTGGGGCAGGGGAGGGAGAGGAGGGTGCGCAGGTGGGCGAGGGGTTGGAGAGGACAGTGCAGGTCTGGACACACAGCTGTCCTTCCTTGGGGACCCCCACACGGACCCCTCCCTGGGGACAAGCCACCTCCAAAGGCCCAGGATAGGGCTGGGGGACCTGAGGGACCCCTCGCTCTGGATGGGGGTGAAGGCAGAGCTCATCCCTCCCAGGGAAGCTGAGCAGCCTTTTGGGGATGCCCCCAATCCCCCCGCCAAGCTCCATGGGCTTTGATGCAAACATGCATCTCCTGCTGGGGAGGTCACAGCCTCACAGGCACACACGTGCAGTCACACACACGCACATGTGCATACACATGCAGTCACATAGGTGTGCACGCACACACAGGTGCCCACGCACGTGTGCACTGCCATGTACAACCACAGGCATTCACACGTGCGCACACAAGCACGCTCTTCAGAACACCACCCTTCCCAGAGAGCAAACCTTCTCCAGTCACAGCCCCACGCCCACCCTGCCCTCCCCACCTTCCTGCCTCCTTCCCACGCTGATTTACCGCCCCCAAGACGGCTCCCCGCAGAGTGTGAGGAAGCCCAGACGCCCCATATTTCCTCGTGGATTTCACTTCCTTGCCAGAAAAGTTCAGGGTTGGGTCAGATGCTTCCCCTCCGCACTGTGAGCTGAGTTTTCCCAGCCCCCTACCTATCCAGGTCTGGGTGTCCCTTTGGGGGAGGCAGAGCCTACGAGGGGAGGGTCCCAGAGCTGCGGACAGTGATGGCCCACCCTGCGTGGTGACCTCTGTGCAGTGCCGTGTCCCCTGCGTAGCCTGCAGCGGAGTCCCGTGTCCTCACGCGTGGTGCACCCCGGCAGACGCCGAGTGTGGCGGGCAGGGAAGGTGGGGGGGTGTCCATCGGTGAGTCATTCAGCAAACGTTTCTGAAGCCCCTTCTGTGTCAGCCCAGGCTGGATACTGGGCGTGAGGATGGACAGGACAGCATGGCCCTGACCTCGTGGGGCGTGAGGTCTCTGCCTGGGACCGCCCGTGCTGGCCCCTGCCTGCCTTTCTCCACAGGGCGGCCGCCCGGGCTCTGTTCTTCCTGCAGCTGGTGGCTCCTCGGGCTGGACGTGTCGCGAGGGCAGGCTCCGCGTCCGTCTCTGCACAGACGTTTGTGGCCCCCAGTGCACTCTGGTCTCAGCAAGCGCTGCCATTTCCAGTGGGAGATTTTTTCCCAGAAAAGTCCTCAGAGGTAGAATCTGAGAGCTCTATGGTGACAGAGACGATCTCCAGCTGGCTGTGGGTCAGTTGGATTTTGCAGGTGAACTTGGTAAAGCACTATTTAGGGTCCAGCCCCAGCCCTGCCATCACCTCAACTTAACACTGGTTGTTTTGAATGAACAACATTTTTTCTTATTAAAAAGCAAGATGCATTTATTGTTGAGATTTTAAGAAGCACAATTAGATAAGCAAAAATGAAAACACTCAAATATACTAATAAACTCACCCTGCAGAGGTAAACAATGGTAACTTAAAAATAATTTTTTCTTAATGGTAACATTTTGATGATTACACATTCAAACTTTTGTCAATATGGAAATCACTATCTATCTTGACACTCCCTCCATATCATATCTTTCTGTAAAACTGACATTTTGTTAGATATTTAACCCGCTTCGTTTTTTTACTAATAGAAGCAAACTTCCTTGTAAGTGGATTGTACTCCATGCCCTTAGTTATTTCCTTGAGTAATATTCTAGGTGTCGGCGTCACTGGGCTTCTTGTGCCCTTTTCTGTAAACGTCTGGGGTCGCACCAGATACCCCCCAGCCTCACATTCATGAGACGAGGCTGGAACACCTTCGTAAGGTGGGAGGATTATTTTTCCTTACTTTTCAAGGGCTGAGGACTGTATTTCCACAATACAAGGCTCAAGACCAAGGCCCTGGTGGGTGATACACCCAGGAAGAGAACCCCTGTCTCCCCAAGAGCAAAGGCAAGAATGTCCCTTCGAGATAGCGGGCTGTGTCCACGTGTCCACTCCGCCTCCTCCCCAAACCCCAGTGAAATGACGGAAGAGTGCTCGAAATAAGAGCCAGCCCAGGGCTAGGCTGGGAGAATCTCCCCTCCCAGGGATGGTGAGGAATTTCTAGAAACAAGAGTGGAGGGGATCCACCTGGAGAAGAATTGATCCAAGTTGACCAGCTGACGGTACCTGGAAGGCAGCTTCTCTGTGAGGCCCAGGAGCCCCAGGAACGACTCCGCAGCGGCCACCCTGAGCATGCGAGACGCAGGGCTCAGAGGTCAGACCACACAGACTGGAATATGGCCCTTGGGGAGGCAGGGTGGGTGTGGGGTTTGCCCCCCCCCGGGAGGGCCGTGAGGCTGAGAGCAGAGGGGAGCCGAGCCCCAGGGACCCGAGGGCCACCCACCAGCAGGGAGAGCTGGGCCCACCAGGGGTTGCCTCTCAGAGACCCTCGTTCTGCCTCCATCCCAGGGCCCCCCTCCTGTGTCTCAAGGCCGGGGGACACCCCTCCCTTCTGCCTAATCCGGGGCCCGGTCTCTTCTGGCCCTTGGACAGCTTTTCAGCTTAGACGTGGTTTTCTCTGCCGTCGATGGCTGTACTTTTTACCAGCTTGTGAAAGTCCTCCAGGATTGCTAGTGCACACAGGGATGTGCAGAGAGCAACGAGCTGCGAGGACACGTGGGTGTCGGGGGCCAGCTTGGCTCCCTCCCTGGCCCAGTGACTCACGTGGAGCAGCACCGGGCCACCCGGAACCTGGTCTCATCCCCGAGGCGACAGCGTCCTGCCTGCCTCCGGGGTCGCGCGTGAGGGGTGAGCGGGGATGGCGGCGCCTGAGGCCCTGGGGTCCCGTCCCCTGCCCTCCAGCACCCAGGGACTGGCCTATGGTTCGGGGGTTCGTTCCTGCTGCCCATTTTCCTCTCTCTCCTGAAAATATTCCGAATACAGATGTCCTACGTTTGTGTGCATGTCTTACAAATACAAAAAGCCAAACTTGGGAAGGAAAAACATTTGAAATCCTACCACTTACAGCTCAAGTTTGCCTTTTTCGTCACAGACTTTGCTTGAAGCCCGTCAGCACCACCAAATCAACCTAACATGTTTCGGCCGATGAGGTCACCCCAAAATAACCGAGTGTGCCCAGCGTCCACCGAGAGAGGCAGTGGGGGGTCGTGGAGACTCACCATCTACTTCCAGCCCGTTCCCTGGGTCAACAAGGAACCGTCACTCGTGGCCAGCTGACGGTGCTATGGGGGTGGGGAGCACAGCCCTTGGTCCAGAGGCCCCATTACTCCCCGCAGAGTCAGAAGCTCCGCTCCCCAGAGCCCAGCAGCCGTGGCCGTGAGCCATTCACCCTGAGGTTGGACAAAACCAAGAGTAAGCCGTGGGTGCTTTGTCAGCTTTTGTTTTGGCCGTGATATTTCGGTCCCCAGAGGATTGGTGATTTTAAAATGCTGGTCCTTCATCACAGACGGTTTGAGAAACACTCGTTTGAAATACAGTAAATAATAACAGAATCAACCCCAGTAATAGTAATAGTATCATGTGCACTTGAGCTGCCCATCTTTGGCAGAGCATCTACCTCGGTGGGCATAGCGGGCGAAGAAATCCATCTAGATCATTTCTCATAGCGTCGTGGAAACGTTGCCCTGAATTAACTGATTCACCAGTAGATAATGCCCCCTCTTGGTTTTATCAATGATGATTTATAAAGACAAATTTGACCCTTGGATAAAAAATAATTTTTACGTTTCAAAGAATAAGACGACAAACCAGTAGACACGCGCTCTCGAGGGGTACTGGGCGCCTCCTGCCGGGGGACTCCCCTCTGCATGTCCTCCTGTGGTGGGGGTCAAAGGCTTCCCTTCTAGGAAGGAGGTGCACTTGCTGTCTGCACCATCCTCCCCTCTTCCCCAAATCTTGTGGCAAAATGGCTGTGGAAAGCTGTCAGGTCAGGGCTAAAATATTGGATGGTTTGGATAACTTGTCTGAGCTGAGACCTGGGTGTCAGGAGACGTCAACCATGCACTGTGTGGGGAAGTGAGGTCCCCGTGGGGTGTCTGAGCAGTGCAGGCAGACAAGGGGAGACCGCTTAGGAGATGGGGCAGACACACTGCTGACGGGGGAGGCTGGCTTGGACAGGACAATGGAGGAGATGGAGAGAAAATCGACTTCCAGAAACAGTTATGAATCACTCCCCAGTTGTGCAACCCTGTGCCGTGACTCTGGGGGGTACAAGATAATTACAAAATGCCATCCTTTCCCAAGAGTATTAGTCTTGTTTCTATGTTAAGTAATTTCTTTCCTTTCCCTCTTTCTTGTTTTAAACCCAAAGCCCAAGAACAATGAACTAAGAGCTTAAGGTCTCTGTGGGTCATCCTGGAGGCTTCCAGGGAAAAGGGGCAAACGCTAGTTTCCCTTTTTGCTTTGACTGCTAGGAAGCTCAGAGCCAAATCTGCAACCTCCACCCTCACCCCCAGCAACTGTACAGGGATACAAAGTATTCATTCTGGATTCTGTTTGGACTCTTGTCTTCATCCTTTTCTCTTATTTATTCCCTTTGCCCCAATTTCACTCCTAGCATCCATGTTCTTGGCTGGTAGTGCCAGGACAGTCTGGGGAGGGAGGTGGAGACATTGCTCAGGACCCCGTGGCAGCCTTGGCTTCCCTCCCCACTGCACGAGGATGTGGTGCCGAGTTCGATTCAAGGGCCAGGGTGCTCGATGTTTGCAAACATTCCTCAGAGGGAAGCCTGTGGATGGTCACCTAGGTTCTTCCAAATGGCTATTGATGCCGAGTCTGAAGGGCGGTGGGGGCAGGAATCCCACCTTTTCTCAACTCCAGCAGCCCTACCTGTGGTGGCCAGCGTGGGCCCCAAGGGGAGCCCCGTCCTGGGGGCCCCTGTCTGGGCAGGGCTCCTCATCCTCCGTGGAACAATCTGAGCTCAGAGCAGGAGCGTGGCCGTGCTGTCTTCTCTCAACCCCAAAGCCATCCCGGCTGCAGGGCAGGGTCAGGGAGCCGCCTCTGCGTCTGTGCATTGGGACAGGGCACATTGATGACTATGAGCTCTTGTCCCTCAGCTTGAAAGGGGTCCTGAGGGGAACCCCAGCTCTGGGTGAGGGGACTTTCACCACCAGCACAGTTCATGGCTTGGTTGTTCCCAGAGAACTGATCGGGCCACCCAGAGCCCGCGGGAAGGATGCTCGGCCGCTTCCAGCCCTCGGAGATTGTGCGAGGGACAGACGCCCTCATCTTTCCCGATCACCAGGTCTTGTTTCACGGTCCCAGCCGTGCCTGGTGGCTGGCAGAGAGCGTAGGCTGCCCAGGGTGTTCACAAAGCTGTCCTGCAGTTTAAAGCCTTTCACCTCCATGCGTCTATGCCTGGGAGACGGCCGTGTGAATGCACGAGTCTGTCCCTGGCCCTGAGTGACTGTGCCTTCCCGCTTGCTCCGGCCCCACTGGCCCTGGCCACGGAACGTGGCTGCAGCCTCGGCTACACAGGCTAATTTTTGGTCACAGGATCTGAGATAAGAATACATCCTGTAAGACTGTGAACCTCAGTTCTATAAAGCTTCAGAGTATTTGCTTTCCTGCGTGTTGTTTGGGAATTGGTTTTGTCTCACCCCCTAACTGAAGCTTTTTTAAATGCCCAAGAATTCCTTGGGGTCTTGGTCAGATGCTGTGTCTGTGTGTGAGGTGTGGTTCCCAAGCTCTTGCTGCAGACACACCTATTACAGCTATTAATCTGAGGGTACGTTATTTGAGAAGAAATGGGTCCTTAACTTTGGCACAAACCTATAACCTATCAAATAGAAGGAAACCCATGTCTCTAAGTTAATTGCTGGTCATAAAATCTTACCTTAAGAATTATGTTTATGATCCACACTTATAATCACCGCAGATAAATAGAGCAAGTTCTACACAAATAAATGAAGCCATTTCACGGAGAAGTTTAATGACTTTTCTCCCTCGACGTTTCCATGGTGAGTCATGTGATGACAAACTGAGTCAAGAGGAACTTTGCTGAATCAAGGCTTTACCCAGATAATATTCATCATGATACAGACCTGTTAACACTCTCAGGCTTTCCCAAAACAAGAGTTTACAGGCAGTTGTAAAAGGCAGCCAGGAAACCCAGCCCCGCTGTTTCCAGCATCATTCGCCACCACATTCCGAAAGGCCTGCCGGTTCCCCCCACTGGCCTTGCTCAATACCTGCCCCTGCAACGGCAGCACCCCGGGCCCGCCCGCTCCGAGGCCCAGCGGGGAGACGGCTTGGAGGGCCCGGAGCTGCTGCCCAGGGCGGCCTCCCAGCCAGGATGGCCCACCACCCGGCACCAGGCTCCCCAAGGGCACCGCCTCTCACAGCTGGCGTCCTGGCCGTGCGACGTCTGCCCTGCAGTGTCCTGCCGTCGGGCAAGACGGAGGCTCTTCCCGTTGCCCTCTTTGACGTCGTCTCCCCATAGTTGGAGAAAGAGACGGGAGGCTTCCGTTGACCAGCTCTGCTCGGGAAACCTGCCAATTCCAGAGCCCCCCACCCGGCCAGGCCTTATCAGCTGATCCTCCATGAGGTGAGGTCCTCGGGGGTCTCCCAGCTCATCTGGAGGGGACGGGGGAGGGGAAGGACACAGCAGCTTTATGCAGCTTCCTGTGCTTTTCATAAAAGAAAAAAATCATCTCCATCTCCATCTGTTTTCTTTTTCAGATAAAATCTATTTTAGGACAGAAGTATGCGCTCCACTTTACCACGCTCGCCTCCCCAGCGTTTGGACGTGGCCTCCTCTGTGGGTGGCTGCAGCTGCGGCCCGTCTGTCCCTCCAGCACGCTCAGAGCCGGGCAGGGGGTCAGTCCCAGGGAGCGCGGCCCGCGCAGGCGAGCCCAGGAACGCTCATAAATAAAAGTGCGTGAGCCCTCACAGGTGGCCTGCGCTGTCCAGGGCCCCCTGCCCCCAAATCCCCACGGGCTCCGGGACCCCCGTGAGCTCCCAGGGCTTTGTCTGGACTGATGAGTCCCCCAGCAGGGGTGTCCCAAGGGGCAGCACCCTGAGGCTGGGAGCTTTCGACGGGTACCACTTCCTGCACCAGCACTTTCATCTCTTAACTCCAGAGCAGAGTAGGTCAGGGCCTCCAGTGAAACAGAATCTAACTCAAATCACTGTCTTAAGGGCTTCTCAACAAGAGTGATGGGTTCCCTGTAATTCCAAGCCTGAGGTCTGGTGGTTCTTCTGGACCACGATTCTCAGACAGAGGCTGGTCACACACGCAGAGCTTCAGGACATATTTGCCTAGAGCTGAGGTGGTCACACGTCCCGGGTGGCTGGAAAGGAGCTCTGTGTGTGCCCAGCCCGGGCGCTCTTCACTGGTGCACCAGGCCCTTTTCCCAGTTACACCATCCCGTCCCCGCCACCATGGCCTTGGAGCAACACCGCACAGCACACCCTGTCTGCTGGGCTACCGTGAACTGAAATCAACCGCAACCCCTCTGGGTAGCGTGGCCTAAAGTCCAGCTGCACTGAGTTGAGGGGCTTAAAGCAAATGTTAAGTCAACGTTGGTGATAGGAAGAAAAATATATAGCTAAATACATGAGAAAAGAAAAAAAATTCTTCCAGCCCATTTTTAGCAATAAGGACACACATTTTCTCAGGCAGTATATTAAGGCATTTCTGGGGTCTTCCCTGGAGGTCGCCAGCCAGCGGGAACACTGGTGTGGGAACAGGAGGGCCGGAGGCCTCGGTGCAAACCCTCCCGGGGAGGCCCCTCCGCCCATTTCTATTTCTATTCTCGCCCGGAACACACGGAGCCTGACAGCCTCAGCAAGAGTTCAAGTCTGATTCAAGGTGGTGTGTTTTGAAACATTGGCAGGATTTTTAGGACACTAGGAAAAATCAGGAAAAGTAAAAATAACAAAGGGTTTAGACAATAAGTAACAGAGAGAAAAGAAAGAAGTGGCCTGAGCTACCCAGAATAAGTGTCTCTCTCTGATGATGGAAAGAGCTGGAATGCCCCGCCCTGCAGCCCCCGCCAGGCCAGCCTGGGTCTTGGTCTCCGCGCAGACGCCCAGAGTCCCAGTCACGGGGCAGAAGTTCTCGGCATCGTCAGGATGACCTTCCCCGGGGGTGAGAAGAGAATTTTCTCCCGTAGGAAACTGACTCGATTCAGGACCCACTTCTAGGCCTCAGTTTCAGGAGCCGCGTCAGCCCCGCCCTGGCCGCCATCATCAGTACCTCCGGGCCTGAGTTTCCCGGCAAACTCGGCATTTCTCGACTTCTCAGCCTTGCGTGCCGCCCAACAGCTCCCTGCCCAGCTCCCCACGTGGCCACCACACGTGGTGAGGTCCTGCCGGCCGGGTGGCCACACAGCGGATCCCTGCAGGTGGCCCTCGGGGGTCCTGGCAGGCCCCGGCTGCACATGGTGAGGATGCCAGGATGCCAGGCCACCAGGCCCAGCCCTCCTCGTCACCCCAGGAGAGTTTTCGTCTTCTAGGATGACAATCGGAACCAGATGTTTCTCCAAACAGGGGAAGGGCCACGGCAGGCCCTGTGTGCCACGCCACTGCTTTTGTCTGGGGGTGGGGGACGCGTGCCAGTGCCACTGGTGCAGCCGGGACCCTGCAGGGCCCAGAGCTGCACTCAGGCGGGCCCAGGGGCACAGACTCCCAGGTGGGCACAGGCTTGCGTGGGGCGGGGCCTGCGGCTCCACCCTCAGGTGTCTGCTCCTGGCATCTGGGCTCTGTCCCTCCCCGTCCCCTCGCCGGTCCCAGTGCGTCCGGAGCCTCCCAGCTCCAAGCCGGCCTCACGATCGCTCCGCTTGGCTTTTCCAGTGCCTGACTCAGCCCTCGGCTCCCCATTGCCAAATTCTGCCGCTCGTCACCGTGAGCCAGGCTGGGGAAGTCACGGGGTCAGGGTTGCTGGCCAGGGCGTCGGAAGGCTGTCCTCAGGACGCGGGAGCGCAGTGTGCAGGATCTGCAGACTCTGGGCCAGTGGCAGGAGGCAGCCCCCAGAAACAGCGAGTAAGCTCCCCATCCGGTCCCACAGCTGCTGCTTGCTGGCCCAGAGCCGGCTCCCCACATCGGCAACTCTCAATGCCCCTGCCTTCCCCAGCCAACGGCCCTCCAGCCGCCCCTTCCTTTGGGAATCATGGGCAAGGGCTTGCCCGGTGCCCACCAAGGTAAGACAAACTCACCGTCCTCCAGGAAGTTGTTTCTCAAAGAGAAATGAGCAAATAATTGCAGAGGCTGAACGATTGCCAAGGTAATGCCATGCGAGCAGGGAAGCCTATCATTTGGAGAAGCACTGTCCCCAGACCCCTCTGTGCCCTGTCCCTGCAGCGTCCCGTGTGACCGCCACTAGCCACATGCTGTGGGGGGCTGAGATGTGGCCCGTGTGACCAAGGAACTGGGTCTTCCATTTAGCGTCACTCCAGTTAATCTGGATTTAAATTAAATAGCCTCATGTAGCCAGTGGCCACCATATGGGACAAAGCAAGCCCTAGAGGACCCACAGACAATGCCACAAAACGTCGGAATCAAGACATTTTAAAATACGAGATTGTTTAAAAAGTGAACAGCTGTTAAGACGCTGGGAATGCTGCTACTGGAGAGTGCAGCAGTGCCAGTAACTGTGGGTGCAGCGCCCCTCGTGTCCACACTGCCGGCGTGACCTCACCGAGAGGAAACCTGTCAGGTGGGGGTGCCGCTGTGGGAGTGGGCCTTTGCCCCGGACAGGCAAAACCTTCCAGCCAGGGATTAAAGACGGAGCCCCAAACCACTCCAAGGAAGCACCGCACACCTAGAATTTGGAAACCTAAGCACAGACGTTCACCCCAATATTATGAAGGGTGTGCGACCATGCCCCGGCCCATCTGGGTGATCCGGAGGTCGAGGAGAACAGATCGAGAGCTGAGAGCTGCCTTCCCCTCATCCAGGCCACGCTGTTCCAGGAGGTCCAAGGTGCAGATCGCAGAGATTTGAGACTGCAGGTTGCAGGGATGCGTATCACAGGGGTTTGGGAGGCAAGGTGCAGGGTGTGGGCACCATTTGGGGCAGGGAGGCACTTATTTAACGAGTAAATACTTGGTTAATGTTTCCTGGAAGCATTGTTCTGAATAGAATGACTGTGTCAATACACTTTCATCACCATCCCCGCTTCCTGAAGAGGTACCACAGCACAGAGGATAAGATCGAGACCCCCGGGCGCAGAGGTTTGGCCAGGTGCCAGCGTAACCTTGGGCTGTGCTTCCAAAGTCTCACCTGTGAAATGGGGTGGTGACGGTGACACCTGCTCCAGGGCAGGTGACAGCACAGGACGAGGGGGTGCTGGACAGCTGCCTGAGCGTGGTGAACCGGGGTGGGGTGGGGAAGGTCTCCGTGAGCCTCTTGTGCCGTGGTGTTTCCACGCTGGGGTGGCGCTGAGCCAACAGCAAAGGAAGGGGGCGACCCCCACGCCTGGATGAGGGGTGCTGCACTGCCAGCAGAGGCTCCTACGGGGTGGGCTCCATCCCCTGCGAGCCTCCACATCTCCCTGGGTGGATTGGGGTTGGGATAGATTCCCCTGGGGAGTGAGGCCTGGGCTGTGAGCCCAGCACCTGGGTTTGGAAGCACCAGACCCTTGTGCTGCAGCACCTCGCGTGTGTTCTCTGCTTCCTGGGTAAGGGGTCCCGGCTGGGCAGCCTCCTGGGACCCAGGCCACTTGAGGATGGTCTCGGAGCCGGTGAGCCTGAGGTCCAGCTTGGAACATGAGACTTGAGCCATAAGCATCTCATTCTTAGTATGGACTTTCTTCCTCCTGGAAAGACCCAAGTGGTTTTGGTCCCCACCTTGAACTCTGACAGACTCCCCAGGAACACGAAATCCCCCGTCACCATGAAAAATGAGACTGGATCTTCTAATTAACTGAGGGAAGCATTCACTCAGCATTCACTTGACAGAGTCTAGAAAAACTAAAACAGAGGTTATGTTCTGATGTTGATCTTACGGAGTCTTCTTTTATAGCATGATTTATTTTCATTGAGGTATAGTTTTTGCACCATAGAATTCATAAGTGTACAATTCAATAATTTTCAGTAAATTTATAGAGTTGTGCAACCATCACCACAATCCAATTTTAAAACATCTCCATCACCCCAAACCAAAACGTTCTCTCATGCCTGTTTGCAGCCAATCTCTGCCCCAACACCTAGCTCCAGGCAAATACTGTTACGTGCTCTGTCACCACACACTTGCCTCTCTGACATTTTATATGAATGGACTTATACGATGCTTTTTAATACAATTTGTATTGGATCTATAATTGATTTACAATGTTGTGTTAGTTTCAGGTGTACAACAAAGTGAATCAGTTATACATACACATATATCCACTCTTTTTTAGATTCTTTTCCCATAGAAGTCATTACAGAGTATTGAGTAGAGTTCCCTGTGCTATACGTAGGTCCTTATTAGTTACCTATTTTATATATAGTAGTGTGAATATGTCAACCCCTCATACAATGCTTTTACTAAGCATAGTGTTTTGTTTTGTTTTTTTAATTTATTTATTTATTTATTTATTTTTGGCTGTGTTGGGTCTTCGTTTCTGTGCGAGGGCTTTCTCTAGTTGCGGCAAGCGGGGCCCACTCTTCATCACGGTGCGTGGGCCTCTCACTATCGCGGCCTCTCTTGTTGCAGAGCACGGGCTTCAGTAGTTGTGGCACGTGGGCTCAGCAGTTGTGGCTCACAGGCTCCAGACGCGCAGGCTCAGTAGTTGTGGCTCACGGGCTTAGTTGCTCCGCGGCATGTGGGATCTTCCCAGACCAGGGTTAAACCCGTGTCCCCTGCATTGGCAGGCAGATTCTCAACCACTGCGCCACCAGGGAAGCCCAAGCATAGTGTTCCTGACATTCATCTATTCTATCATGTATCAGTACTTTGTTCCTTTTTATCCCCGAATAGTATTCCATTGTACGAATATACCACATTTCGTTTGTTCAGTCACCAGCTAGTGGACACTTGGATTGTTTTCAATCTCTTATGAATAATGCCATTCTGAACATTCTCATACAAGTTCTTGTGAGGACCTGTGTTTTCATTTCTTTGGGGTGTTGTATTAGCCTACTTTGGCTGTTATAACAAATACCACAGACCGAGTGGCTTGTAAACAACAAACATTTATTTCTCACCGTTCTGGAGGCTGGAAGTCCAAGATCAGGGTGCAGGCAGATTCAGTGTCTGGTGGGGGCCTGCTTCCTGGTTCATAGACGGCTGTCTTCTCGCTGTGTCCTCACAGGGTGGAGGGGGCCAGGGAGCTCTCTGGGGTTCCTTTCATAAGGGCACTAATCTCATTCATGACCTACTCACCTCCCAAAGCCCCAGCTCCTAATACCATCACCTTGGGAGTTAGGACTGCAACATATGAATTTTGCGGGGACTCGAACTTTCAGAAGATAGCTGGTAGATACCTACGGGGACTCAATTCTCAACATTTTGAAGAGGTGCCAACCTGTTTTCCATAGTAGAAACATTTGACATTCCCACTGGCCGTGAATGAGGGTCCCAGTTCCTCCACATCCTGCTCATCACGTAGGATGGTTTGTCCCTTTGATGGCAGCCGTTCTAGCAGATGTGAAGGGGAGCATCTCTGTGGTTTGGTTGCATTAACCCTCATGTCTAATGAGCCCGAGCCTCTCTTCATGGGCTTATTAGCCATTTGTACATTTTCTTTGGTGAAATAGCTATTTATATTTTTCACCCTTTTTTTAAAAAAAAATTTTATTTATTTATTTTTGCTGTGTTGGGTCTTCGTTTCTGTGCAAGGGCTTTCTCTAGTTGCGGCAAGCAGGGGCCACTTTTCATCACGGTACACAGGCCTCTCACTATCGCGGCCTCTCTTGTTGCGGAGCACAGGCTCCAGACACGCAGGCTCAGTAGTTGTGGCTCACGGGCCTAGTTGCTCCGCGGCATGTGGGATCTTCCCAGACCAGGGCTCGAACCCGTGTCCCCTGCATTGGCAGGCAGATTCTCAACCACTGCGCCACCAGGGAAGCCCCTTCACCCATTTTTAATTAAAGTCTTTATCTTCTTTGTGAATTGTAAAAGTTCTTTATATATCCTGGAGACAAGTCCTTTACCAGATACATAATTTCTAAGTAATTTTTCCTTGTTCATGGCTTGTCTCTTCCTTTTCTTGATGATGTCTTATGACCTGCAAAAGTTTTTAATCTTGATGAAGTTCAGTTTATCATTTTATTCTTTCATAGATCATGCTTTTAGCATCAAGATTAAGAATGCTTTGCCTAAGTCAAACTCCCAAAGATTTTCTCCTGTGTTTCCTTCCCAGAGTTTTAAGTTAGGTCTACGATCCACTTTGAGTTAATTTTTGTGGATGTTGGGTGATAAGGGCCTAAATTCATCTTTTTTGCCTATGGATATCCAATTGCCCCAGCACTTTTGTTGAGAAGACTCTCTTTTCCCTATTGATTTTGCTTGGCACTTTTGTTGAAAATGAAGTGACCATAAGTGTAATCATTTATTTATGAACTCTTAATTTTTGTTCCATTGATCTACGTGTCTACCCTATGCCAATAGCATATAGCCACGATTACTGTGGCTTTAGAGAAAGCTTTAAAATCCTCCTTCAAATATAAATCCTCCTTTTGTTCTTCTGTTTCAAAATTGTTCTGGATATTCTGAGTCCTTTGCATTTCCAAGTAAATTTTATGGTCAGTTTGCCAATTTCTACCAAAAAATTCTGCTGGGATATTTATAAGGTTTAATTGACTGTATAAATCAATTTAGGGAGAATTAAGATCTTGAGGATCTTGAGTCTTCCAATCCCTAAATATGGAATATTTCTCCAATTATCTAGATTTTCTTTAATTTCTTTCAGCAATATTTTAGTTTACAATGTAAAAGTCTTGCCCTTCCTTTGTTGAATTTATTCCTAAATGTTCGTATTCCTTTTTGACACAATTGTGAATGGAATTATTTTCTTCATTTCATTTTTTATTGTTTGTTGATAGTATATAGAAATAAAAATGATTTTTGTATGTTGATCTTATAACCAGTAACCTTACTGAACTCACTGATTAGATTTATTAGTTTTTGTGGATTCATTAGGATTTTCTATCATGTCATCTTGAATAAAGACAGTTTTACTTCTTCCTTTTAATCTAGATGCATTTAATTTTTTTCCAGCGTTATTTCATAAGCTAGAACCTCTAGCAAAGGTTAAATAAGCATAGAGTGAGTGGACATCCTTGCTTTTTCCCCAATCCTGTGTGGAAAACATTCAGTCTCCTACCATTAAGTATAATATTTGCTGTAGGATTTTTTAGTGCCCTGTATAGGAATGAGGAAGTTTCTTTCTATTCCTAGTTTGTTGAGAATTTTTATCATAAACGGGTATTGGATTGTGTCAAAGGTTTTGTCTGTGTATTTTGAGATGACCGTGTGTTTTTTCCCCTTTGTTAATGTGATATATTACTGTGTTGGAAAAACTCACTGTTTCCCTTTACATACTCACACAGAACACTTCTGTGACTAGATGTGTAGGTTTTCCACACTTCAAGCAGCTCTGTGACACTAGCTGGGTGTCCTACAACTTAATTCAATTCTGACAGTAACCGGAATTAGACCCCACAGGTCGAGGGCTCAGTCCTGAAAGACTGACCCCCCCCCCCCCACTTCACATGCCAACTGCAAGTCCAGGCTGTCACCTGTGCTTCTGACCAACTGGCTGTAAATCGGGACTCACAGGACATCCTCCTCAGATACAATAACTTGCTGGAACAGCTCACAGAACTCAGGGAAACACTTACGTTCACCAGTTTATTATAAAGAACGTGATAAAGGATACAGGTGAATATCCACAGCGTAGAGATGCGTAGGGCGAGATGTGGGGCCTCCACGCCCTCTCCAGGTGGGCCACCCTCCCCATATCTCCACGTGTTCAGCAGTTTGGAAATGCTACGAACCCCATACTTTCAGGATTTTTAGAGAGGCTTCATGACACAGGCATGATCGCTTATTAATGCAATTTCCAGCCCCTCTTCCCTCTCCAGAGAATGGGGCAGGGAGCAGAAAGTAATAAGCTTCTGAGCATGGCTTGGTCTTTCTGGTGACTGGACCCCACTCCAGAGCTACCTCATCAAAACAAAAGGTGTGCCTATCATCCAGGAAATTCCAAGGGATTTAAGAGCTCTGTGTCAGACACCTCTATCACGTAGGAAATGACAAGGGTTTGAGGAGCTCTGTGTCAGGAAGTAGGGTCAAAGATCAAAAATTAGCAGGAACCGAGGGTGAAGACCAATTTATATATTTCTTACATTCCACAATTACATTAATTGATCTTTGAATGTTAAACCAACCTTGCGTTCTTGGGATAAATCTCACTTGGTCATGGTGTATAATCCTTTTTACATGTTGCTGGATTCAGTTTGCTGATGTTTTGTTAAGGATCTTGGTATCTATGTCAGTGAAAGTTATTGGTCTATAGTTTCCTTTTCTTGTGATATCTTTGCTTGGTTTCTATATGAGAGTAATACTGGCCTCATTTCCCAATAGAGTCTATGAGGAATTCGTATGTTTCTTTGTTAAATATTTGATAAGATTCACCAGTGAAGCCATGAGTTTGGGCTTTTTTGTGGGAAGCTCTGTAATTACTAATTCTTTTAAAGAATTTTGCTATAGGATTATTCAGTATGAGTGAATTTTAACTTTTTTGGGGGTAATTTCCTTTAAGATTTTAATGTTGGTGGTATGAAGTGGGGTGTTTTGAGAAATTATAAACATACAATAAATAAGTAAATAAATATGACAAATATTCCTTCCCATTAACCAGAATATTAAACTGTTAACATTTATTCATATTTGTTTCCAATAAAAACCAGGAGAGAAAAGAATATCAGCAATATGCTAATTATTGTTGACAAATGAAAGTAAGCATACAAAATAACGTTGAGTCAATTAAACTAAACACGAAAAAAGCACATACGCACTTATGGGAATCACTCAAAATATACATATCACAGGGATACAAAATAGTGCTGAGGGGTGTTACCAGGGGAAGAGAAACAGAAAAGCCTTCAAAGGAGGTGGTGCAACAATTTAAAAATATCAGGAACCCTTAAGATGAGACAGCCAAGTTTTTTGCATGGCTGATTGGCTGAATCCCAAGACTGTCTGGAAGGTTAGGGGATTTTCAAAAGGCAGACTGGACATTCCTGTATTTTGAAGTGTGTGGAAGCAAAGCCCTGCTCCAGGAAGGAGGCCTGCTTCAAATGTGTCGCTGGTTTGCTCCTCAAGACTTCTGCCAAAGTTTGAAAGTAGTCGGACAAGAGATTGTAGTGTAAAACCTACAACTGTGGAGGATAGGCTGAATTCCATGTCCACCCCCAAGTCTTTCTGGGCAGGGAAATGGGTTTGTTATTCTCATAGTCCAAAGCTCAGAAGCATCTCTTCTCAAAACACTGCAACCAGAGGTAAACTGAAACTACCTAAAGCTGTAGTCTAGCCCTGACCCACCTTGATTCTTAAGGAGATATGGTGAACAGAGAAAAGGAGGCACTCTCTCGGGATTAAAAAAACACCGACCTCAAACTCTGTGGTTCTTTTACATACAGTGTCCAGAAACAATCACAACTTATGAAACAGATAAAGAAACAGGAAAATGGCACTCACAATCAAGAGAAAAAATAGCCAATAGAAGCAGACCCTTAGGTAATCTAAAATCAATGGTAGAATTCAGACAAGAAATTTAGTATAACTACATTCAAGAAAATAGAAAAATAGATGGACAAATGTATAGAAAATATTGAGAAACCTGAGAAAGGAATTTTCCAAAGCGACAGCAAACTGGGAGGCAAGGAATGGTGAAAAGAGTCAGGATTAAAAAGTTCCAAGGAAACCAACAGTTGCTTGCCTTGCTCCCGCAGCTGGAGCTGAGGAACTCTACCCGAGACCTACTGACGTCCCTGTTTCTGGATGTGAGTGAGGCCTGTCTCCACATTCCTAGAAGCCCTTTGATTCCCAGGATGTTGCAGGTGCACTCACTGCCCCGTTTATGCCTGACCCAACAGGGCTGACCCATCACCTCTGCCGTGTCCCATCCTGCAATTGAAACAGGCTGGGACCTGGGACTGGGGACCCTTTGCTGCAGGGCTTGCACTTGGACAAATGTCTCCTCTCCTCCAGCAACAAAATACAAAGAAACTATAAGGGACTAAAACTAATTACACGCATGAGCAGTGGGGACAAATTATGGACAAGAAGACCAAAAACCCAACTGCTACTTCCGAAGAGCCGGGAGCAAAAATAAGGTACTGGGAGCAAAAACAGGGTTCTGCGCATGCGCCCTGCGCTCAACACCACCAAAGGGGTGGGCAAACCACCTAAGCTACCCCTCCCACCGATCCCTGGACCCGCCTCTACCCTTGCCCCATATAAGGAACCAGCTCACCCCCCCTCAGGGAGCAAGCAAGGGAACCTGTTGCTTGTTTTCTCTCCCCCGGCTGCAGCAGGGGCCCCGATAAAGCCTTGCCTGGATTTCGTGTCTGACCTCTGATCAATTTCTATTGATTAAGGAGGCCAAGATCCCTGGTCAGTAATACAATCACATCCATGCCTTCCCCTGGCCAGAGGCTCTTTCCACTGGGCATCTGTGTCCTTCCCTTTTCCTCTTCTTGGCTGAATCCGTCTCCCAGAGAACCAAACCCCTATTTCATAACAAGCCCAAACTGTATTTCCCATCTGGTTACCACCATGCCCTGGAAAACTGCACTTCCCAGAGTCCCTTGCAGCTGGCGTTCTGGACTCAGTTTAGGTGCAGCTCGATTGCAAGGGCTCTGGTGGGACTGGAAAGGCAGACGT
Source organism: Balaenoptera acutorostrata (assembly GCF_949987535.1). NCBI lineage: Eukaryota > Metazoa > Chordata > Mammalia > Artiodactyla > Balaenopteridae > Balaenoptera > Balaenoptera acutorostrata. The sequence goes on from NC_080071.1 coordinate 92,990,397, forward strand.
GGCCACTGCAGGCAAGGCTGGCAAACGTGTGTGTCCTGGTGGCCGGATCCCACGTCCCAGTGTCTGGAGACCAGCTTTGTAGGCACAAAAGGCAAACGTGGTGAGGGTCTTAGCAACGGTGGTGGGTTCCTGGACTCTGGGTCTCGGCTTCAGTGGTGGGACAGCTATATTGTCTGTGTGAGCAGACGCCCACATTCACTGCTCCAGGCCACAGTGATTTATAAATCCTTACAGCCTAGGCTGAGTCCCTCTCTGCTTCAAATGCCGGAAGTGATTTATTTGAACCTGCAGGTTGCTACATCCCCTGTGAAGAATCGTCTGGAAAATCCCACACTCACTTCTGCTTACCTACCATCGGCCAAACTTAGTCTCATGGCCACAGCTATCTGGTGGGAAATGGGTATCTGTGGCCCTGAATACAATCAAGGTTCTGTTTCTAAGGAGGGGATGGGGGCAGATGATTTTAAAATAGGCAACAAGCCTTGGCCACCAAGTCCCAGCTGGTTCACCCCCTTCCAAGTCTGGTCAGCAGACCCGTGGCCTGGGAGCATCTCTGAGGTCAGCCTTAAGGTTTGTCCTCTTGCCTATCCTGTTTTTTGTTTTTTTGTTAAATCAAAAAGTTGAATGAAGACATTCAAAAACTTGTTTCCTAAATGTCCAGGTGGCAAGATCAGTAACAGTTGGAAAATGGAATTGAGAGTCCAGAACGTCTCGACTGACCGCAATGGGGACCTGTAACCAGACGCTGAAACCTTAGGGGATGTGGAATAGATGCTGCGCTTAGTCAATCTCCCTGCAGAGCAGGGTCTGCGGTCACGGGGTCTCCCTCTGCTGGCTGCTTGGGGACCCGGGCTGGCCAGCAACCCCTTGGGGGTCAGTTTCCTCACAGCTGCAGGGAGGGGCTTATTGGTTTCGGGGGCTGCCGTAAGAAATGACCACAAACTTAGTGGCTTAACGGCAATAGGAATTTACTCTCTCACAGTTCTGGAGGCCAGAAGTCCTAAATCAAGCTGTCGCAGGGCCACATGCGTGTGAAAGCTCTGAGGGCGGGTCCTTCCTTCCTCTTCAGCTTCTGGTGGATCCAGGTGGCCACCTCGCTCCAGTCTCTGCCCGTCTACGCGTAGCCTCCCTGGGTGCTTCCTCTGTGAGTCTCTTATAGGGACACCTGTCATCGGATTTCAGGCCCACCCAGTTAATCCAGAATGAGCTCATGTTGAGATCCTTAATTTAGTTACATCTACAAAGACTCTTTTCTCAAACAGTGTCACATTTACTGGTTCCATGGAGTACCTTTTTGCTAGCAGCTCACGAAAAGGGGTGTAGACAATAGAATCTGCAGCTGAAGAGGAAAACGTGTCAAGTGCCTGACACAATACGTACTTGTGCCTAGGACTCCCCCCACCAAGCCTCTGCAGCTCTGTAAAGACTGACTGATCCCCACTATTTGGGGGGGCACCAGTAATACAAAGTTCCACCTTATAAAGTTCTATTATTTGAAGTTTAGGACTTACTAATAATCCGTGTGAAAAAGCCTTGAGGATTTTAAAGTCTTCTAGTTCCAAAGGAGCTGATGGGGAGCTGCAAACATCCAGATGGGGCAGAATCGGCGGCGCCTGCTTTGGAGCCAGTAGGCAGCCCTGGAACCGGAAGCAGCTCTGCGGCTGAAAACCGGGTGCTGGAATTCAGTCTCTCAGCCTCTTGGAGGCCCAGTTTGTCCTTCTGTAAAGACGAACGCCCACTTCTTTGGGCTCTTGGTAGTTTTAATTGAGTCAAATATCAAAATGGGTAGTGTAGCTCCTGGAGTATTGTAAAGCCCCAATAAATAGCTCTTACGACAAGCATCGGGTTGAAATCATAGACACGCAGCGTCCCCCGAGTGAAGGCCCGCTTGGGGTCAGGTGTGCAAGGACCATGTTATCTGAGGATTCTAGGCGCTGGGCGCTCATCGCCCAGGATGGCGGGCCCTGGGGGACCCGTGGTCGCGGGGCTCACGCTCCTTGCGGACCTCCTCGGGCTTCCTGCCGCCAGCATCCTGGGTTCTCTTCCTCCCTGAGCTGACTGGGCACCGGCCCAGGATCGCGCCCTCCTCCTGGCTGTCCCCAGGGCTCCTGGAGCCCCACGCTCTGTGGGTGCCTGGCTCTGCCCTTCTTTTTCTCACTCCAAGCACGTCTCCCCCTCCAGCACGCAGACAGGTACCTTTTTAAGTGTTGCCTCTGCCTTCCCGTCCCCGCCGGGATGCGAGCCCTGCCATCCACGTCTCTCCTCTCCACCCGACAGGGCCCGGCATGCGGCCGGCACTCGGTACATTCATACAGAGCGAGGGAAGGCGGACTTCACGGCTGAGCTGCGGGGCGACCGGCAACAGAGCCGTCATGGGGGCCGGGGCCACCGTCAGCCCTGCGTCTGGAAGAGCGCCCTGGGGGTCTTGCTGCCCGGAAATCAACGGCTGCTCCCTGGGGTGGTGGGCTCTACCTGGGTCTCCCAGCAGAGCAGGGACGTTAGGAGAACCCCACCAAAGCACCCTAAGCCTCCCCACCAGGGAGAAGCGTGTCACTTTTTTTTTTTTTTAATTAATTTATTTATTTATGGCTGTGCTGGGTCTTAGTTTCTGTGCGAGGGCTTTCTCCAGTTGTGGCAAGCGGGGGCCACTCTTCATCGCGGTGCGCGGGCCTCTCACTCGCGGTCTCTCTTGTTGCGGAGCACAGGCTCCAGACGCGCAGGCTCAGTAATTGTGGCTCACGGGCCCAGTTGCTCCGCGGCATGTGGGATCTTCCCGGACCAGGGCTCGAACCCGTGTCCCCTGCATTGGCAGGCAGACTCCTAACCGCTGCGCCACCAGGGAAGCCCGGCGTGTCACTTTTTAAGTTGGTTTTTTCCCTGGGATATCGGGGGTGGTTTGTGATGTCTCACAGGCTGCTCCACTGTCACGTGCAGCATCTAACCAGGGTCAGGGCTCGGGCCTGGGGGGCGGGGGCGGGGGCGGGGCGGGCCGTCTGGGTGGTGCTGCAGTTCAGGGAATCACCACCAGGTGGCGCCGGAACGGTAAGGCTCCCCACTCCCCCACCCCGCGCAGCCTGGGCTGGTGGGAGGAGCTCCCCGCAGGCCCCCACCCCCCTCACTGCCCCCAGCACCGCAGCCTCCTCTCCTCTGCGGTGCCCTTTGGTGGTGAGGCCTCCCCAAATCTCAGAAAGTCTCCCCTGTTGCTGCCCTCTTGCCCCACGGCCCCCAGCCCCTGGGGGGAGAGAAGCCTTGAGAAAACAGCCCCTCCCGCCCCGCTCCTGGCAGGGACTTCTGCACATCCATCAGATTAAGTTAACAGCGTGCGAAAGTGTCTTTCACACTTGGTCAAAGGGGCTGGACACATTTAATTTCGAAAACCTGTCTGGGGTCGACCTTAATCTCCACGTCCCCAAGGCCTCAGGGCTGCTCAGCTCCCGCAGCCACGTGTTCGGGGGTGGGGGAGGGCGAGGGTCCGGTGGGAGCTGGAGGTCGGCAGAGCCCGACCCAGGGAGGGGCTGTGGCTTCCGGGGGAAGCAGCGCAGAGGGAGCTCCCGTCCCTCAAGCACGAGACGGGCCCGGGGGTGGCTTGTAGGCCCCCGTGCCACGCGGTCCGGAAGGGGCCCAACAGACGGCGGCATCGCGTTGCCCCCCAGGAAGGCCCCCTTCCCCCGTGCACCGGTGTTTGCAGGACTCTCTCTACAGGGCCTTGCAGGGGTCAGCGTGCCCGTTCCTCTCCCGGCGGTGCAGACGCGTGCATCGCTGGCTACCCGGCAGCATCCCGGGTCCTGGATCTCTGCCTGGCTTCCCTGTCCGACCCACAGCAGGGGCTGAGGCACATCCATCCCCGAGGACGGGGCCGGGGGTCCAGGGGCGGCCCCCCACCTGCCTCCCGGTGGCGTCTCGTCCGGCCACCCTGCTCTGGCTCACCTCTGGTTTCCCCTTCGTGTCACACAGGCCCGGCCCTCGTCCAGGGGACATTATCTGACGCCCCGCCCGGCCCCGGGGCTTGGAGCTCCAAGGCGCAGGGCAGCACCCCCACCCCCGTTCCCACCATCACTCCAGTCCAGCAGGCCCCGCAGGCCGCAGCCCATGCTGACCACGCAGGACGATGCGGGGCAGAGGGTCCCAGGCTGGGTGGGGAGGTGACACGTCTTCTGTGCCCCAAATACTCTGTGAACCCCTCCCACCTGTCACATTCTGCTTGGACCTGGGGACATAGACCCAGGGCCCGGCCCTGTACCCAGGAGCCCCTCGGGGGGTGGAGGACGGCCATCACCCTTCCTGTGGGGCCTCCAAGGAGGGGGACAGAGGCTTAGAATCGTCCTGAGATGCCGGGGGCTGCTGAAAGCCCCCTGCCCTCCCCCCAGAGAACACTGCACAAAATGTCAAGGGGGTCCCAGAGCTCCGAAGCCCCCAGACTCCCTGGGGGGAATTAGGAGGTGGGCATCTCTTTGAGGGACCACCACTTACCCCACTGCTGCCTGTCTCAAGGTCAGAAGGGGCTGGCCGCCAGGAATGAGTGTCTCTTGGCAAGTGCCAGGCAGTGTCCCAGCCCCACCCAGCTCAGTCCAGGGAGGGGCTGAAGGAGGCTTACGACTTGTGTGGGACATTAGGGCGCAGCCTCAGGCCATGAACCACCCGCCCACCACCGTCCATCCCGGCCACTCCCCACCCTCACTGTCGGGGGAAGCAGAGCCCAGCCTTCTGGGGCTGCTGCACGAAGAACCTGAGCGTGCAGTCCGCTCCCCAGAGGGTCTGGTGCAAGGTCTCCGGGGGAAATCAGAGGGCAGGACTCGGCCAGGGGTCACTGTCCCGACAGAGGAAGAAACGCCACCCTGAGGCTGGCAAACAGCCCCGCCCTCCCGGCCACCTCTGTGTCTCCGGAGAGTATTTGGGGAGGGGGAAGGGAAGGCTTCGCAGACAAAGCTCCACTTAAACTGGGGTTCAGGAGGAGAAGAGGGGTCACGGGAAGGCGGGGGAGGGGACGGCCATTCCTGGCGGAGGGCGCAGCGGGGGCCAGGAGGCAGGGCTTGCGCCGTGCCTTCCCGGAGGCCTTCCCACAAGAGGGAGCAAGGTCCCGGGCTGATGGTCAGGGCAACCTGGTGCCTGGGATTTTAGTGGGGCTTGTGTGTGAAAGCATGTTCTGTGCTCAGGGACAGCCAACCGGGCTCCGGGCAGGATCCTCGTTCTTCAGGGCCGCGTGGGCACTTGGATGGGACTCGGGAGGCCCTTCGGCCCAGACAGCTGACAGCAAGCGGGGTGCCACTCGATGGAGGAGCAGGAGGGCGAGAGGAGGTGCGGGCCGCCTCCCCCGGGCTCAGCTCACCTGTGTCCGTGCACGGGATGCCGGGGATGCCCGTTCTCGGTTCAGCAAGCCCTCCTCACCCGCCCCTGCGCGGCCAATTCTGTCCTTCCTACCTGAGAGGCTTGACCGAGAGCAAACATCTTTCTGCTCTTGTTCTAAGATGTGCATTTGCCTTATTTTCACCTTCCTAAAATGCATCCCCCAGTTGGTACCACACCATGTGGCAGTGGCAGCGTGGGTTCCCCAGGAAGCAGACCGGCGAGGCTGGATATATTGGGAGGGGCGGGTGCCTGCACAGAGGGAGGGAGGGAAGGGGCTGGGCCAGGCAGAGGGGGACCCCGAGCTGCGACGAGGCCTCAACAAAGGCCTCAGCCGCCCTCCAGCTCTGCGGCTGGATGGCCCTCCACCCCGCCGGCCACTGGGCGAGGGGCTGCCTTCCATGGTCCCCCATGAAGGGTCCCTGGTGCGGGCTGCGGGCTGCTGCAGAGCATGGGGACACGGCCCTTCCGTCCCGCAGGCGTCCGGGTGGCACCCATGTCACCTCCCCTCCAAGAACTGGGTTTAACCCTTTTAACCATGTTGAGCAGCTTGCGAAAAAATGATGCTGCAGGACAGAGAAAATACTGTGGGACAGTAACAACGTTGGTGACAGCCCCTTATGGCCGGTCTGTGCTCAGAGCTTTTATACCTTATCAGAGGTGATCCTTCCAGCGGTCTGCACAACAGTCAGACCCTGGACCTGCCTGGACCTTGCGGCCGGGCGTCCTGCTGCGCCCCGACAGCTGGCTGCTCTGGGGGGTGTGCCCCAGGGTGGGCCCCTCCAGGGGCCTTCTGCACACAGGAGGGTGGGACGGGGATGCCCTTCTGGGCTTGGGGAGGAGCTCAGGGGAACGTGCTAGAAAATACTTTCCCTGCATTTTATGTTTTTCTCTGGAACAGCTATCTCATTCCTTGAGGAAACTGCTCTGTGGGACAGAAGTTGGGAAAGATGACTTTCAAATCAACCTTCATTAATGTAAATGAGGTGAATTCAGAGCACTATATACTCCTTTCTATCACAAAAGGGAAAAAGGACTATCCTCAGTGCGCTATTGGAGACGACCCCTTCCCTGTCCTCTTTGGATGCCAAGTTCAAAGGCACAGCTTGGCTTTCTTCATTAGGTTTATACCGAATATAATGCTTTTTCCTTGCTTTTTCCACTCGCCAGCCCCAAAAGGCGTGCTCCTCGCGGCGGCCAGCAGTGATGGTCAGCCCAGCCCCGGTGGACGCCGCCTGCACGCCCAGCACCTAGGCACCAACCGGCTCCCAACTGTTAAATATTTCCAGGTGTTTCCAACTTTTCACTAAATAATGCTGAAATGAGCATCTCCATACAGAAAACATTTTCTGTAATTAGATTTATGTCCCTGGGACCGATTCCCAGGGTGAAATTACCAGGTCAAGGCAAGGTTCTGAGTAAATATTCTCCCTTCTGTCTGTAGCCATGACCTTCCGCCAACAGCGACCTGTGAGTGGCCCAGGTCCACACACCCTCCTTTGAATGGACACACAAAGCCCACTCGCACCCCCCTCCCCCCAGCAGCGCTTCTCTTTCAGTGGGTTTTTAGGTTACTCACAGGGCTTCCCAGTTTTCTGTGTGGTTATTGAACAATTGTGTCTCATCTTCTGGGACTCATCTGTTCATGATTTTTTAAAAAAAATTTGTATGAGTTTGCATGGATTGTAAACATTGAACCTTTGTTGTATTGGCTTCCTGGTTTGTTTGGTAAGTTCAGTGTCATTGGATTGGAGGGTTTTGTATTTTCTTTAGTCACATTTATCAACGTTCTTCCTTTGTGATTTCTCATTTCTATCACTTCTTTTCATTACGGAAAAACTCAAAGAGACACGAGAGGAGAGTATAATGGGGACCCCCACACTCCTGGCTGATCTCCCTTGACCCTCTCACCCACCTGCTCCCCTATACGTGGTGGGGTCGCCGTGCAGACGGCCCTCGCCCCGAGAATCCCACGCTCTGGCTTACGCCCCCAGCCCTGCTTCCAACGAGCACACTCAGTGACTTTCAAACACATTCAGTCCCGCCATCACTGCAGAGATGAAGATACACACCTGAACCTTCTTTCAAAAAAGGTTTACGGCTCCATGTGGTAGATTTAATCCACCTGGATTTATTTTTATCATTATTTTAAAAATACATTTATTTATTTATTTTTGGCTGTGTTGGGTCTTCGTTGCTGCGCGTGGGCTTTCTCTAGTTGGGGCGAGCGGGGGCTACTCTTCGTTGTGGTGCACGGGCTTCTCATTGCAGTGGCTTCTCTTGTTGCGGAGCACGGGCTCTGGCCGCCTGGGCTTCAGTAGTTGTGGCTCGTGGACTCAGTAGTTGTGGCTCGCGGGCTCTAGAGCGCAGGCTCAGTAGTTGTGGCGCACAGGCTTAGTTGCTCCGCGGCACGTGGGATCTTCCCGGACCAGGGCTTGAACTCGTGTCCCCTGCATTGGCAGGCAGATTCTTAACCAATGCACACCATGGAAGCCCTATTTTGATATATTGATACAAAATAGAAAAGTGGTCTTTCTCTGGAGAGCATTAAGTAGTAACTCCAATACAGTGCATTCACTACATTCGCTAATCTTTTTATTTTGAATTCGTAAGAAAGAGTTTGCATTTCTACCACAGGATGGGCCTGAGTTCACATGTCTTATAACATGTTCCTGGACCTTGGCAGGTCTTGCCTCCTACTTGCCTTTCTCCAAGATTTTTTTTTTAAATTTCTATTGGAGTGTAGTTGATTTACAATGTTGTGTTAGTTTCTGCTGCATAGCAAAGTGAATTAATTATACATGCACATATATCCACTCTTTTTTAGATCCTTTTCCCATATAGGTCATTACAGAGTACTGAGTAGAGTTCCCTGTGCTATACAGTAGGTCCTTATTAGTTATCTATTTTATGTATAGCAGTGTGTATATGTCAATCCCAATCTCCCACTTTATCCCTCCCCTCCCCTTCCCCCCCGATATCCATAAGTTTGTTTTCTACATCTGTGACTCTATTTCTGTTTTGTAAATAAGTTCATTTGTACCATTTTTTTAGATTCCACATATAAGTGATATCATATGATATTTGTCCTTCTCTGTCTGACTTACTTCTCTCAGTATGACAATCTCTAGGTCCATCCATGTTGCTGCAAATGGCACTATTTCATTCTTTTTTATGGCTGAGTAATATTCCCTTGTATCTATGTACCACATCTTCTTTATTCATTCCTCTGCCTTCTCCAAGTTCTGACTGCTGTTCCTGGCTGTGAACTGCTCAGGGACTTGTAACCCCACCTCCACCCCAGGCCACTTGAACTTACTGAATCCCCACATGAACGCAGGTGGGGCTGGCATCTTTCTATCAGGGTCTTGGTTTAGGGGGTCCTGGCCTCTTCATTATCACTGCAGCCCTTCTTCTAGGGGGAAATCACAGGAGTGGAGGGGGAGGGGAGGGATGGGAGTGGGGCAGGCGGGTCGAGGTTACAGCAGGAGGTGGGAGGAGGGCAGACGGAGGAGGAAAGAGGGCGAGGTGCGACCCACACCCTCCCCATCAGTGCTGGGGGGCAGGCCTGCAAGTCAGAGCTGACCCCTCCCTGCCTGGGCAGCCCCCAGCCCCCAGGCCCACCCCCTCCCTGCCAGGGGACACTTTCATCTCCTCCTTTCGGGCCCTCTGAACCCCATCCCTCTACCTCTCCAGTACCTGCCTCCAATGTTCGCTGAAATCTTGACCTGAAGTCGCATCAGCAAGTGTGCTGTCAGGAAAGTACCGTGCGGCACTAATTACAGGTGTGGGCACAGTTGTCGCTCTGAGAGCGACAACTGAAAATCAGAAACAAGCCAGCTTCTTCTCACACGTCAGGAGCTGCCCCTTGACTGTGTGGACAGCAGAGGACTTGAGGGGCCACCTGCACCCCTGCTCCTTTTAGAAAGGAAACTGAGGTCCCGTGAGGTCAAAGGTCACACCCCCGTTCAAGGGCATCTCTGCCTGATCCCCCTTCCAGGCAAGAGCTCTGGGACGTTTAGCCGGGAAGGGGGAGGCCTAGAGGGACGTTCTCCTGGGAGGGATGGTGGGCTTTGCCCGCACCTGGTCTGCACAAGAACACCTGGGCACCTGGCATGGGCTCTATACCTGGGGCCTCTTGGGTGGATGACCTGAGCCCCCGGGGCCCACGAGGAGGAAGGGCCTTCTCCTGGCTGGGCTTGTCCAGCAGGGAAATGGGGCACCTGGAGGTGGTGAGGTCCGTCCCTGGAGGCTCCGTGCAGAGGCTGGAGCTGTGGAGTTTCTGGTTCTGAGCGGAGCTGGGAGGCTGGACCCAGGGCGCTCTGTCTCTGGGGATTCTGTCCCTGATCCGATTTCAGTGAGGATGGCTGGGTGGGGGAAGGGAGAAGCCCAGGGCCCCATCCTTTGCCACTGGGGTGGGCAGAGAGTGCGAGGAGGAGTCTGGAGGCATCTGGGGCCGGAGGCCGGGACCCTGCCCTACATCCCACTGTGCATCCTATACAGGGCGCTCCCACGGAGAACGACCGGCCCCCGACGTCCTCGCGACGAGCGTACAAGCCCTGGTCCAGACGCCGCAGTCGACGGTCCCCGTGGCGTCCATCCTGCTCCAAAGTCAGCTGTGGCCTGTGCATCAGAGTGTGGTCTGGGGAGCAGAAAATGGGGATTCAAACAAGAGGCTCGGCGTGAGGACCGGCCTGTGTCCAGGTCTTCATGCTGCCTCTCGTGGATGTGCAAACTTGGGCAAAGTATTTGAACTTTCTGAGCCTCAGTTTCCTCGAGTGTAAATGGGGGTAACCACACTACCCACCCAACGGTTCCTGGGCGGTTAAGTCAACGCAGGCCCTGACCCATGAGCCCTTGGTGAGGCGGGACCACCACCAAGGGTCCCATGTTGGGTGGGACCCGTCGTCTCCAGGCTCAGGGACTCCGGAGGGTGCTGTTAGAATAACTTACACCTTCATCTCCTAACTCCTTAAATTTGGATTTCAGACTTTGTCATGACACCGTCTGGGTGGATGTTCGTCTGAAGTGGGCCAGCCTGGGGGGCGATGGTGACAACTCAGGTCACGCCCATTGGCTCGGCGCTCAGGACGTCACAAAGCCGAGCTCCGCATTGTGCTCTGGAGATAACCAGCCACCACGTTTTCCATGGAAACAATGCATTTCACTTGGCAAAACTGTGCCAGCAGCCACACTCCCCCTTTGAGTGGAGCTGAGATGCGATGAGTTCCTGAGAGCGCGTGCTCCAAGCCTCGCGAGAGCTCGTGCTCCAAGCCTCGCGAGAGCTCGTGCTCCAAGCCTCGCGATGGCTGCTTCCCTGGAGCATCTCGCACTGCAAACGTCTTTGCACGGCTGCAGCCAGCAGTAGTTGGCACTGTCAGGACAAGCCTCCTAATATGGTGGGAACTTCCTTCTCACCAGACTTGGCTCTGGCTAACCCACTTTCACGATGGGACCCAGAGTGAGAGTAGACAGAAAATACATGACCATCCATGGTTCCTCTCTAAGCTTCTCCTTGTCTCTAACCACATGCCTGGCCACTGCCCCTCACTCGCTTCCCCCTCCCAGGCTGGCGGCTTCTCCTCCCCACCAGCCCAGCGGGGGTCGAAACAAAGACGGGGGTGTAGATCCCTTTTTTGTTGCCTCTTCGTCAACACATCACCCTGAAACTGTGTGAGAGTCAACAATTCTCATCCTCTGGATGATTTTTCCTCATTGGTGATAACCCTGGAGAGCCCTGGTCTAAAGCTCTGTGAAACGCCCTTTGTGTTTCCGTGGCGATTCGGTCTAAGCAGGCTCCATCCGCATCACAGCTCCACGTGAGCAAATTCCCAGGAGGCCTTCCGTCCTGCTCCGTCTCGTCCTCGAGTCCCCGGTCACTGGCCGGCAGGAGCCCACAGCCCTAGCTCTTGGCCTGGCATCACCTGGTGGCTTCCTTTAGGGTCTGAGTACCTCTCTGCCCATCCGTACTGGGCGCCACGTCTTCTTCCGGGGATGGAACACGCCGGAGTGATTCCAGGAAGGGTGAGCACCTCCGATTTGTTAGGGCACGGTGGTGACAGCCGCCCTCCTGTTGTCCTCGGTGGGCTGTGCCCACGCAGCCCCCAGCGGCCCCACACCTGACCTCGTACCTTTCCACCGACACAGAGGTCTTTCAGGTAGAGATACTGACCTTGTAGAAAGGCACCCCGTGCCACAAGGTCGAGGGTACGGTGGTCCTGGCGAGGTTTATGGAGACTGGCCTGGGCTCCGTGGCAGGGGTGCAGTGTCTCTCAACACCCCTCCTCCCTCCTGTAAAAACAGAGCCCGCCTTTCCAGGTTCACCTGCAGTGAAGACTGCACTTCCCAGCCTACCTTGCAGCTGGGGGCAGCAACCTTCTGGCCCCGGGGAGTTAAGCAGAACTGGTGTGGGTGATGGCCGGGAAGTGTCCCAAGGAGCCATTCTGAGCTCTGGGGCAGGCCCTGGAAGCACCTAGAAGCACCTGGGAGACGTGTGGGCTGGCCCAGTGCCACCTGCCATATTCCGCCCCGGCCAGCAGGGGTGCGGGGAGGGGAGAACAGGGCGATGTGGGCAGCAGGGCTTCTGGGGGTCTAAAAATGCCACCTCTAATCTGGCCTCCCAGGTCTTGCATGAAGTGTACTTGTCAAGAGGGGGGTTGCTGGGGGAGAAGTTTTTTTTTTGAAATTCACGTTCTTTTATTTATTTATTTATTTATGACTGTGTTGAGTCTTCGTTTCTGTGCGAGGGCTTTCTCTAGTTGCGGCAAGTGGGGACCACCCTTCATCGCGGTGCACGGGCCTCTCACCATCGTGGCCTCTCTTGTTGCGGAGCACAGGCTCCAGATGCGCAGGCTCAGTAATTGTGGCTCATGGGCCCAGTTGCTCCACGGCATGTGGGATCCCCCCAGACCAGGGCTCGAACCCGTGTCCCCCGCACTGGCAGGCAGACTCTCAACCACTGCGCCACCAGGGAAGCCCAAGGAGAAGATATTTTTATTGAATACCTTTGGAACTTGATTTATAACCTCAACTCACACATGTGAGTCTCCATTTGGACTCTTGCCTCAGGCTCTGCAAGTTACTGGTGGATGTGGTAGATCTCCAGGGATCCACCCATGCAGAGGTTAGCTGTGTTGTCATGTATCACTTTGTCATGTATTCGACTGTCGGTTACTCTCCTTTGTTTAATCTCCAAGTGGACTTTATTAATTGGGTCATTTGTAGAGACGTGGATGGATCTAGAGACTGTCATACAGAGTGAAGTAAGTCAGAAAGAGAAAAACAAATATCGTATATTAACGCATATGTGTGGAACCTAGAAAAACGGTACAGATGAACCGGTTTGCAGGGCAGAAGTTGAGACACAGATGTAGAGAACAAACGTATGGACACCAAGGGGGGAAAGTGGCAGGGGGAGGGGTGGTGTGATGAATTGGGAGATTGGGATTGACATGTATACACTGATGTGTATAAAATGGAGGACTAATAAGGACCTGCTATACAAAAAATAAATAAAATAAATTCAAAAATTCAAAAAAAAAAAAACCAAAAACTTCATTAGCCTGAAGTCCCGACTCTCTGATTTCAGAGGGTGACTGAATTCTTGTTGATATTAAGGATGTGTCAGGAAATATAACACCCTAAAAGTGCACCCAAAAGGTTTAAGTGGGCCAACTTTCTCGGTCTTTTGAATTTGAAATATTAGCTGTGTTTCAGGAGAATCAGATTTAAAAGACGCTGAGTATTTAGATTAGAAAACGATTTAGTTGCAAACCCCAGTTTTTTAATACACTCAAATATCAGATAAAGGGGTTTTAACTGGCTTAAGAAACTGGGAACTTTGCACCCATTTTAGTTTTTGTGCACGAATCCCAATACTTGCATGAATCAAAATGCAGTTTCATCCCCGTTTTCCAAATTGGAGCTTGCACTACCGGCAGAGAAATAAAATGTTACTTTTAAATTCAAACCAGCGTAGTTTAACCCATCAAAGGGTGTATTTTAAACAGGAATATTAAGTGCATTTTAAAATTAAACTTCAAGTCTTATATATTTATTTAAGCCATATAATATTACCCTTTAAATCTTGCTTAAAATATTTAGTATGAGTGAGGTACTGAATGGGAAACTTTTTCATTTTGTAACTGTAACCTTTCAGTGGTTACTTTTTTCCTGTAAGCCCTGTAACCAACCGTAAAAAACAAGCAAGGAAACAAAACAAAAAATGAGACAGTTGGAGAAGCTTCAACTTTGGCTGGATATCTGATGACATTAAGGAACGGTCCATTTTTAAAGCATGATGTGGTGTTGTGTCCTGTTTAAGAAAACAGTCCTTATCTTCGAGGGATGTCTACTGAAATATATACAGGTGGGTGATGTGCTGTCGGGATTTGCTTCCAAGTCGCCCTGTTTGGGGGGAGAGGCGCAGCCTACACGGATGTGGGAGTGTTTGTAGTGAATGAATAGGTGGGGGACACATAGGGTCTCAGTACTCTTCTTCCTGCTGCTCTGTATTTGGCCAAACTCCTGATCCAATCCATGCTGGTGGGAGTGAAAATCGGTAAACCGCTTTGGGGAGTGACTGTTCTGATTTAACAGAGCTGATACCATGCAGGGCCAGCAACTCCTCCTGGAGAGAGAGCCCCCATCGATACCCAGTGCAGTGTAATTTGTGGAGGAGAAAAACCAGCGACAGCTTACATGCCTATCATGTCAAGAGGGCTGGGTTGTGCATGTGGGGGACAGTCATGTAACAAAACAGCACATGGCCCTTGTAATGAATGCCCTAGAGTTGTGTGCACAGAGAAGTTGAGTCCCAATAACACACTATGGGATGAAAAAGGCATTTACAGTAAATACTTGCACCATATGCACTAATTTCTACTTTTATGGAGATAAAATTATGCAGCAAAGATGCAATAACATGGACAAGATGTCCACACACCAGTTTCAGGGCAGTGTTTACTCTGGAGAGGGAAGGGAAGGGAAGGGCATACTGGGCTGACCTGCATCCTCCATGTCTATTTGTGACGTTTATGGCACGTGTCACATGTGACGTGTGTTGTTTTCTCTCCTCAATGTGGTTGAGGTATTTAATACTTTCAAAAGGTAAAAAATATCAGTGCTGTATAACACACATTAAAAAATAATTTTCAGATAACATGATCCAAAAGATATGTCACAAAGAACCTACAGTGTGATAAAACTGAAGAAAAGCTGCCCTCAGGAATCTCCTTGCCATAGAGCTGGAAACACTTTTTTAAGGTTTCTTTTCATTTGTGTCCGTTTTTAAAAAGAGAATTCCTGTTAGAATAAGATCCTCTCATTGGGGGTAAATTAATAAATATATCCTCATAAAAATCAACTTAAGCATGAAAAGGCTCAAGTTACATTGGAGCTTCCTCTCTCTTCACATTGCCTGCATCAGTCAGCTATTGCTGCAATGATACTGCATAACAAATACCCCCAACTCAGTGACTCCAACTCCTAGTTTCTTGCCTGGGGCAGCTCTGCTTGTGTCTGGAGGTGGCTGTGCTCCACAGGCCTCACCCTGGGGCTCAGGCAAGGGGTCAGAGGCCCCTGGGTATTGCAGGCTGGGTTCCCAGAAAGCAGACCCTGGGTGGAGTCTGGCGAGCATGAAGTTTTTTAAGGTGTGTCCTTGGGGTCAACAGCTGAGAAAAGAGAGGAAGGGAACAGGACTTGACAGAGGGAGAGTCCAGCTGGGGGGCAGACTGACCCCACCAGGAGTAGCTAGACGGGCCCCTAAGTTGGGCCAAGGGGGCTGGAACCTTAACCCCCCCCGCCCCCCCCCCATTATTAGTCACTGGATGTGGGGGCCTGGGAAGGGGTGTGACCACCGGGGAAGTACAGTGGTCACCTGGGGGTGGCAGTGCTGCTGGGGGCCGTGTTTGCAGACTCACGGCCTCAGGGCGAGAGTGCCCGGCTGTGGGGAGGCCAGGCCTCTAGTCCCTTCCCTTCAGCCTCGTTCACCTACGAGGTCATTTCCAGACCAGGATTTTGGGGAGAAAATAGCGCAAGGACTTGAATTATTGGACATTTAAGTGAAAACACTCCTGTAGGCCGTCTGTACGGGTGGAGGGTGACGGGGCTGCAGATGGGCTGGGTCCCAGGAGCCGCCCCCCAGGGTCCCCGGCACAGAGCCCGCGAGGATGAGGTCCCGGGAGCCGCCCCCCAGGGTCCCCGGCACAGAGCCAGCGAGGATGAGAGCACACGGCAGAAACCACAGGTGGGAGGGCAATTAATGCTCTTTATTTACACCACAAGAGTGACAAGTCGTATGATGAGGTACAAACACTGGACTCCGGGTGAAGTGGAGTCGGCCGTCAGGGGAGGACACCTCAGTCGGTGAAAATCCACCCACAGAGAAGGAAACAAGAATGAGAAAACCAAGAACAAAATCTCCAACTCCACTGAGCAAAGGAAAGAACCACTGGGAGGTCCAGACAATCAGAGAACTGATTAAGTTACAGATGAGACGGGTCTCTGCTACCAGCGCGGTGCCTGCATTAGCGCGAACAGGCGTCGGGTGGGACAGGAAGTCGTCACCACGGCGTTTTCCATGACACCGCGAGGAGCTCTTGGGTGAACAGGGCCGACCCCCTCCTGTAGACGTATGGTGACATGCTTGTCACTCTCGTAAATTGGAAAATAGCGCCCCCACTGTGGAGCACACATACCCAAACAACAACAGCAACAAAAACAAACAGAAACTGTCTGCTTTCTTATTCCTTCAATAGGAGGCTTTTAATCATGTCAAAGACAGAGTGAGCTGAGCTGGGAAAGCTCTGCTTCATTACAAGGAAGAAATGGTTTCCTCTCGATGCAAAGTATGATTTTAAACCACAGTGCTGCACAGTTCACGACTGCTGAGTTTAAAGTGAAATCTTAGCCACACATGATCTAAAAGTCAGGAAAAGTCGGCACAGCTGTGCGGAAACGGCCGCTGGGGCCTCGGGTTCCCCAGCAGAACCGACGGCCACCAGGGCTGGGGTGGGGGGCGGCGCTCACCTCGCCCTGAGCAAGGAGAGAAGGGAAGAAACCAAACAGAACAAATCCCTCTAAATCAACCCGAGAGAGACAGGCAGTTCACTTTGAATTCTGCGTAGTTTCCCTAAAACACTGTTTCCACATAAATACAATAAACTCTATTATTGGTATGTCACAAGTGCTAGATAAACTTTTTTCTTAATATGACAAATGTTTAAGTAGTCCTTTTTATTTTTCTTACAATAAAAAGTACAATTTCTTAAGAATAAGTTCAATAAGATGCAAACGTTCCCCCCTCCCTCACTCTCCTTCAAGGTTTTGTTTCGTTTTACAGAAAAATTCCTATCTTTTGTGTCTGCAAATGTCATGGGAGGGGAACAAAAAGGCATTTCTCTTCTTCCCCAAGCTGCCGCGTTTGGCGTGCAAAATCCGTATACAATATAAAGACATGCCGCTCGTAACAGCCCATGCAACCTCGGTGTAGGAAACTTAAAAAAATATATTCATATGTATTTATATATATATATTTATATATGTATCAATGCCCATAAAACACGTGGGCCCAAAAGTCTACAAAAAGAAGAATGGAATGAACGCATGGCTGTGACCAGGAGAGAAGGAATGTTCTGATCGAAAATTAAAAACAAGGAATTCCATTGCTAGTGCTGCAAAAATCAGACCAGTACAAAACGGTCCTTCCTCTGGAAACAAACTTTGAAAAGAAGTAAAGAAAAACCCAAACACTTTGACAAAGTGGCCCTTCAGAACCGGAGGGGCGGCCAGTCCCAGGGGCTCGGGCGCAGCCCGGGGACGGCCGCCTGCTGGTGGGGCTTGGGCGCCACCTGGCGCAGCGGGAAGGCCCAAAGGCAGGGTGACACCACGCGTCCCGGGGCATCACGGGGTTTCCCGCAAAGGGATATAAAGTGCTCACTTGCTGACCCCCGGCCAGTGCCCCCAAGGCCTCTGCAAAGGAACAAAAAGGCCAGAGGTCCAGGGACCACAGAGGGAAGGTGTGAGGGGCCCTCCCTGAGGCGGTGGGCCTGCGGGCACTCCAGGTGGGCCCTCCGCCATCTGCCCTGGACGGCTGGCCGTCGAGAAGGGCTGTGTCTTTAAAGAAAAGAAAAGGCTACACGGTACTGCTTTAAGCACGCCTGTGAAGCTGGAGTGAGCTGACAAATGACAACGGTCCCCCTACCGGGCCTGCTGCAGAGGTGGTCTCTGTTGAATGAGATTAGAAGTAAATCCCCCCAAAGATAACTTGGCCACCAGGGTCCGTGTTACCCATCACCTGTAAAGAATGCCAGATGATGTGTTCCTCCCCGGGAGCCACGGCTGGCGGGAAGTGGGCAGGCAGCGGGGGGGTCCCCGCAGTAAAAGGGGGCCGAGAGGGCCAGAAAAGCCGGCCGGCTGGGCCCTGCCACCGCTGTGGCCGCTGGGTGGATCCAGCTGCCCGCACACTCCAGCTCCCCCTGCCAACTTGGGCCTCAGGGCAAAGGGCCAGGAGGGGAGAGAACATCCGACGTGGCCCAAGGCCTTCCTGCTCTCAACCACTCTCCCACGTCTGACCAACAGCAGCCCGGTGACCAAGCCAGCCCACGAATCTGGGTTCTCTTGGTCCAAGTCTGGCTGCGTCAGAGTCTCTTTCAGAAGCTACCCTGTAAACGTCACCAAACTTGAGACTTGGCTGGGGGCTCCCGGCTGTGGGCAAGCTGTTCTGCACTCCCTCAAGTCAGAACCTGACGTACACTTTGGAATGACACTTGGTGGCTTCAGGTGCTGGAAAATAAGTTACCAGTAAAAAGTGACTTTCAGTTACGGTCAAAGAGAAAAAGAGCAAAGGCTGGCTGTCCCAGTCAGGAGTCTGCCGTCCCTGTGGGCCCCGGCTCCTTGCAGCCACAGGCTCCAAGATCCAGGCCTCCCGGCCGGGGCCCTACCATATGGCTGCAGCAGAAGAACCCAGAATGGGTGCCGGCCACCCTCAGCCCCACACGTTGCTGACATGCTTACAAGGTCTTTGGAAAAGTGAAGTGAAAATTCTATCCTGACCATGTGGTCAGAGAAGTTTAAACACGAGCTTCATGAATGCTGATGGCCCATGGTGTCTGGCAAGCCCCCCCCACCAACTCAGCGCTGCGATGATCCCCGCCCCGAGCCCACAATGCGCAGACGGCAAGAAAGGCCCCGCGCTCTATGTCCAGCCGAGGGACGGGACCAGGGGAGCAGACCTCAGACCCTGCTGCACATTTGGTGCTCACTCTGAAAATAAACTCTGTGCTCACTGTACAAAAATAAACAGAAGGAAAATAATAAAAAAAGAAAACACCTTCCAAAGTTAAAAAAAATGTACAAGCAAAAATTCAGAAAGGAAGAAGTTTAGATGTTAATTACCATTCAGAAAACCGCTAAATGGTGAGAAAAAATGTAAAATTCACAAAACAATGCTTATTCAGGATCTTTTTGTGAAAAATTCATACAAAATCAACAGCAAATTTATATTCTTTGCTATAAAAACTCATTAGGTACACATGTGCATGGAGGCTTGGAGTGGGAAGGGCCTGGCAGAAAATAATTAAAATGAAAGTACAATCTTGCAGGGTAGTTGCCCCGTGGCGAATGTGTGATTGAAAGCTCTCCAATCTGGAGTTCAGAAATACATGAGCTTCAAACTAGATCCCTTTCCATAAGCACCTTGATAGCTAATTCACAAGTCGTTCATTCGCCAGGGACCTTTACAATTTGCATTTATTATATATATATACTTTTTCTATAAATGCATTATAAATATTTTATCAAGATTTCATAAGAATCAAGTTTCTTAGCTTGGAATACATTGGAATATATATTATACATATATATATTTATTTATACCTAAAATTTAAGCAATACTTCATGCTACTTGCTTTTAATAAAAAGCATTCCGATCGTAACACTGAAAGTGTGCCTAGGACATGCTTCACAACCAAATGGAGATACTCAATTGTTATATGATGTACGAGAAAAGAACACTTTGGATTCATTTAAAATTTGTTGGACTTCAAAACCCCCAACAGTATTTGCCACTGTTTTGGAACTACCTCCATTTTTCAACAGCAATAAAGTGAAACAGGGTGGCAGGACCTCAGCCCTCCGGAGCTGCTGGCCATGGCCGGGCTGCTTGCGGAGGGCCCGGCCAGCACGCACCGGCCTCTGGTCCCACCGGCCACAGGGAACTGTCCCACCGACTCCTGCTGTTTATTTTTTCTTAAGGCATTGTTCCTCAGACTTCAGAAAACCCAGCCACAAAAATCCATCAGAGCAATAAAAAGAAAGGCACAAACGCGCATCTTCCACCGGCTTTGAGAAACCAAAGCCGGCTCCCGCGGGCTCACATTTCTGTTTCGTCCAGTTTTTCTCCTTAAACGCTCGCCCACTCTGTGTCCCACCCCACTGTGCACCGCGGTGTTCGGAGGCCGGCCAGAGCCATGGCGACTTTCTCTTAAAAAGAAATAAGCTACAGGATGAGTTGAGTGGTTTATACGGAGACTGTGGAGTTGTGGGGAATCACCAAACCGTAAGCACCAGTTTTAATCAAGTTTGCTTTGTGTCGTGAGATCTTTGATGTTCATTTTCATTTTCTCGTGTCGGCGAGATCAGCAGCTCTGCCCCGAGCCACCACAGGCTTCCTTCCTCTGCAGCTTCCCTGGGGAGCCCAGAGCGCCTGCTTCCGCGTGTCCCTGTGTCCGCGCGTCCCGGCGTCTGTCCGGGTCCTGGCAGGCAGAGGGCCGCCCGCTGCCGCCGGCCCCGCCGCACCTGCGGCCTTGGAGAAGGCCTGGCAGGACGCAGGGCGACAGCAACTTTTTCCTGGCGGAGCTTCAAGACGGAGACAAACAAACAAGAGAACCGCAGCTCCGGGAGCGGCTACAGGGGAGGCTCCTCTTCCATGGGCTCCTCGTCGGGTCTGTGGGGCGGCCCGGGGGAGGGGGAGGGGAGGGGGGTCCACGGCAGCGGAGGAGAGAAGAGCAGACGGTGGGTGGGCGGAGGTCACGTCCCCGTCCCCTTCCGCCATGGCTGCTGCCACCCCACTGCCCCGCCCCCAACTCCTAGCTACCCCTGCCAAGGTAAGCGTTCTGGGGCCAGATGCCCTTCAAGTGTTTCTGAGGGTCTTGCACTCTGGAAAGAGGTGGCCACGCCGCCCGGTCCTGGACTAGGGCGGGGACACCTGCCCGCCCTCCCTCCTTCCCTCCTGGCCCCGGTGAGCCTGGCAGGGCCCACGTGGAGACACCACGTGCACCTGATGGCGCCCAGGAGCAAAGGCCTGGGGGTCCGCCGACCACGTCAGCACTCACGGCCGGGCGGTGCCCACGCTCACCTCTTCTCGGGGGCCTTCACGCCCACGGACAGCGAGGCCATGGCAGTGACGGTCTCGGCCTCTTCGTTCTCGCACTTCTGGGCCTCCACCAGGGAGTAGCCGGCGGTGGAGGCGAGCCGCTGCAGGGAGCGCCAGTACTGGCCTGCGGGAGGGCACGGTTACTCGGTTACGGGACCGGGACCCCGCGTGCACGGGGTCGGCCAGCAGCCTCCTGCGCCGAGGGGCTCAAGCAGAACCCGTCACTGGCGACTCTGAAGCAGCGCTCTCTCCAGAGACAGGAGCCAGGGAATCACCTGGTTACAAACTCACAGAGGCCGGGACTCTTCGGAAAAGCGTCTGCGTGGCCCGCAGACCCAAGCCCCCCAGAGGCAGGACGTCGGGGATGGGGGGCGGGCGCCCAGGAGGGCCCCTCCCTCGGGGTGCTGTGGCTGGCCGGGGGGCGCTTCCCGACTCCCACCTGCAGCCACCGAGATGACGGGGGGAGGGTGTGCTGGGAGGGCCGGGGGGTCCAGGCTGCCTCTCCCCCATCGGGGAGGCTGGGGGGAATGGCCCTGAGGCCGGGAGCTCGAGGCCGCAGCAGGGAAACCCTGGCTTCCACCCACCCACACGGACAGTCTGATGACTGGGTCACCCCGAACACCCAGGACAAGCAGCTGTGTGACGAGGGCAGGGCAGGGGTCCCGGCTGTGCGCCGGCCTCCTGGGCCCCCGGGCTGGCTGGGAAGGGGGCTGCACCCGGTGCTGGGTCTCTGCGGCCCGAGGGTCTCTGAGCTATAGGGTGGGATCCTCTGGTCCAGGGGTAGAGGCCAGACCCGAGGACAGAGGCTCACACGCAGGTCCCACCCCTGCCAGCTGGGGACCCACAGCAGGTGACCTCACAGACTCCTTGAGCCTCAGTTCTTTCACCCCATAAAGCAGAGCCGATGACATGACTGTAGCAGGTTGTGGGGAAATGAACGGGGGTAAAACGAGAGTCTCTGCCAGCTCGTTGCATTCTAGCTGAACGCAAGCAAGTCCCTGTCGCGTTGGCCTGGGGAAGCAGCTGGCGGTGAGAGAGACAGAAGCCCGGGGGTGGGAGACGGGGCCACAGGGTCCTCCCTCCTCCCTTGGGTCTCTCCCCCAGGAGGGTCTCCCAGCTGAGCACCAGATCAGGCCACTTACTGTGGATTTCAATGACCTTCTCCATCGACCGGACAGCGTTCGCATTGGGTCTCTGCTGTAAAACCTTTTCTGGGAGAGGATCAAGCTGGGAGAAAAAAAAGAATACATACTGAATTAATATCAATATCATGTCAGTATAATCCCCGTGTGTGTTAAGATGGGATTTCCAGAGTCAGCGTCTTTCTAAAGTGTACTTGCTAACTGAGTAAACAGCTTTAAAAAGCCAAATGTGGTTTTGGCATTTATTATAGAAATTTTTTACAAAAATAGATTTATTTTCCTTAAGGTATCTTTCTTAGGAGGCTATCAGGTATGTTTGTGGGTTCCTCTGTGAGCAGAACGATGGGTGGTGTCCAGAAGTGCCTGGTACAGAAAGAAGGGCAGCAGCTTGGTCTCCACTGTTGATACCACAGCATAACATCAGGGTAGATGATTATTACGTTTTGGAAATATCAGTTTCATATCCCCTATAAATAAGGGTTTTACTAATAGTGCTTGAATATCCCCCGTTCAGGGTTTTCTTCCAATAATGGGGAAAAGGGTAAACGGGAGGGAGTGAGCAGCACGTCAGCGAGGGACGCTACGCTCCGAGTTCCTCCTCAAGCCCCGCAGCAGATGGTGTCAGAAGGCGCCCGCGCGCCCGCCCATCAGCAGCAACAGAACCACCCCAAACGCGGGAGGAAATCGATCACAAATACGGTGACAGTGTAAATAACCAGGCAAGCCTACAAAACTGGGGGAGACCTGCTGGGTTCTGGAACAAAGCTGGGACTGCCCAGGGAGGTCAGATGACGGGGGACAGGTCCTGGGCTGTGCACGCCTGGCCGGGATGACCACCGCCCCGTCAAGGACGAGTGGACAGAGCAGGGGCACACGGACCACAGGCCCAGCCAGTGCTCGAGGGACGCATGTATCCCCAAGCCAGGCCGCCAGTTAGCGCTGCCTGTTCACTTCTAGGAAGCATGGATTCCCAATCACAAAAATCACAAAGCACACAAGTAAGTGAGCATGAACTTGGGTCAGGAGGAACAGACAAGGTCTCTAATACCTCTCTCCAATAAAAGGAACCAGGCTCCTTGGAGACATGGCTTGCTCCAGGGCTGGGGCGGGGAAGATGCAGGGTGAGCCTGGACCATCCTGAAGGCAGAGAGTAAGGAAGGACGAGCTCAAAGACAAAACGGCGGGCATGTCAAAGGGACACACGCAGGGCCAAGGGGAAATGAAGTACGTACAGGTATTGAATTATATCTCAGAATGTAAAATTAATATCCACTAGCCCATACTGGCGTGATAAGTGACTGAGTAAACAAATAAACAGCGAGAAGAGACGCATCTGCCTTAAGAGGGATTCCAAGTAACTTATGTGCACACCCTGTCTCAGCGCCCACGTCAGCTCCAGCAGAGGTGAGCCACGTGGGCGGCACCACGTGGCTGGGAAGGGCGCCCGACCACGGGGCCTTCCTCCTCCAGCCCCTCGCTCCAGCCCAGGCACGAGGGAGAGAATCAGACATTCTACAGAACACCTGGCCAGCCTGCCTCCAAACTGCTGGAGTCATGAAAAATAACAGGATTGAGAAACTGTCATGGCCCAGAGGGGACTAAGGAGAAGGACCCTGAAACAGAAAAAGGGGAAAATGAGTGAAAGCTCCCTCCGTCCTGGAGTTTACTTAACGGTAACGTGCCAGGGTTGGTTTCTCAGTTGTGACAAACGCCCCATGCTGAGTAAGACCGTAATAACAGAGGGAATTATTTGAGGGGTCTGCAGGGACACGTGTGCAGCTCTGAAACTTTCCTGTAAATCCGAAAGTATCCCCAAGTGAAAGTTTTTTTTTAAAAAAATGAAGATTTAGATCCTCCAAGACTTTAATTATTGAAATGATCAGCTTTAAACTATAAAGTAAGCATGTTTAATATATTAAAAATAAAAATGAGATACTAACGAATGGTGAAAGGACCAGAGATCACTGAAACTGAAACGGAATATTTGAGAGAGAGCCAAATGGAACTTCTAGAAATGAAAACATAATTTCCTAGAAATTAGGAACACAGTGAGATGAGCTGGAGAGAAAACTGGTAACCTGGAAGCAACAATTGAAGAAATGAGCCTGAACGCAGCCCGGAGACAAGGGACAGAAGGAGGTCAAGGTCCCCACGAGACTGGGGGGTGGGTAACGGAAGGTGCCGATGGCCGAGGATTTTCCGTGACTAACCGAGGCATCATCTTCAGCTGCACGTAAAACACAGACAGTCGGACAGGACATGACACATGACAATGGAATCCAGTCTTACGCTATTTGCCAAAGGACACACCTGAAACATTGGAAGAAGGCTAAAAACCACACACCAGGCGCACCCAACAAAGGGGAGGCCAGTGCACCACCTTACGTGTTTGGTCCAACAGACTTAAGGAAAAAAACCATAACCGGACATAAAGAAGGTCACTATGCAATGATACAAATTTCAACTCATCAAAAGGATACAATGATTTAAAATTTGTATATATTTAGTAAAATTGCTTTCAAACGTATGAAGTGAAAATGGACAGAACTAAGAGGAGAGATGGATAAATGTACCATCCTAGTAGGCGATTTTGACAGGTCTTTCTTAGATCAAGCAGACAAGCGGACAAAAATCAATAGAGAAAACCAAAACATGAACAGCACAGTCAGCAAGGTTGGTTTCGTGGGAATAAATGGAACACTCTGTAAAACAGACGGGGGACACATGTCACTTCAAACGGATGTGGAAGCGTCTACACAGACTGACCACGTACTAGCCCGTGAAGCAAGTCTCCACAAAGGATACCTGCCACCCAGACCACCTTTTCTTAGCACAGTGCCATTTGTTAGACACTGAAAACAAAAAGAGAGCCACGAGCCCTATGGCTGGACATTATAAACACGCCAATCGTGGGTCAAAGAAGAAATCATAATAGAAATTATGAAATGCATAGAAATAAAAAATAATGAAAATGCCACACATCACAGTGTGTGAGATGCAGCTAAACACGGCGCTGGGGGACATTTATAACCTTCAAGGTACATGTTGGAAAACAAGACTGAGAACTAAGAACTGAATTTAAGAAATGAGCACGAGACCAGAATAGCCCCAGAGAAAGAAGGTAAGAAAATACACAGAAAGGGGCAGAAATACATTTTGAAAGAAAAAAAGATACTGTAGTTGAAAGTTGATTCTTTGAAATGACTAAATCAACAAGCTCTGGCAGGGCTGATCAAGAATACTAAAGGGGGGGCCACAAATAAACACACTAGGATGAGAAGTACCACAACTACGGGAATAGCAGAGATGAAAGACAGTAAGGGAACAATATTAACTTCTGCCAATAATTCTGAAAACGTGGCTGATACGGAAAACATTCCTGGTAAAATGTAACTTACCAAAATTAATTCAAGAAGGGATAAAAAAATGACTAAATCAGCCATTTAAAATTTTCACCCAAAGGAGACCCACGGCCCAGGAGAGCCGTCCCAGTCCAGGAACAGATTATTCGGATCCTACACTCACTCTTCCAGAGAAGAGCAAAAGAGGGGGCTCCCAACGTCCATTGGTCCATCCGCCCATCCATCCACCCATCCATCCATCCCTCCATCCGATTCCTCCCCCCAAGAATAAACTGGAAAAAGACGGTCTAATAGAAAAATGGGCAAAAGACACAAAGAGAAAGGCTGAGTGGTCAAGAGACATGTGAAAAGGTGCTTGGCCTCCAGGGGATGAGGAAGTGATCCTCTACCACACCTGGGACCGTGCCACCCTGCAGACTGGCAGGGATCAAACGTGAGACGCCGTGTCGCTGAGGTTCGTCACCCACTGCTGAGGGCCCGCAGGACAAAGACTCTGATGCCACCTCGTAAACGTGGGACCCACCCCTCCCTCCACCAGGATCTGCCTCAGAGATGCAGCTGCCCTCCTGTCCCAGGAGACTGCACGGGCGTGCCTCTCGGCCGAGCCGGCAAGTCCGGGGCCAGACGGCAGATTCGGGACTGGAGCCTCCCCGGGACCAACCTGCTGTCCCCGGGCATCCCCGTGAAGACGGGCGTGTCCCTGAGTGCCCTGGTCACCCTAGGCTGAGGATGATGAGGGGCAGAGCCCAGGCCCCTCGCGGGCATGAAGCTGGAGCAGAAAACACACCTTTTAGGTTTGGGGTCCTCACTGCAGCATAACTTGCTGTGTCCTGACTGTTATGGCCCAACTCTAATAGTCTGCTAGAATTTTAGTTTCATCACTTTTAAGGAAAAACCATTCTTTAAAAAGTAACTCATTCCAGGGCTTCCCTGGTGGCACAGTGGTTGAGAATCTGCCTGCCAATGCAGGGGACACGGGTTCGAGCCCCGGTCTGGGAAGATCCCACATGCCGCGGAGCGACTGGGCCCGTGAGCCACAATTACTGAGCCTGCGCGTCTGGAGCCTGTGCTCCGCAACAAGAGAGGCCGCGATAGTGAGAGGCCCGCCCACCGCAATGAAGAGTGGCCCCCGATCGCCGCAACTAGAGAAAGCCCTCGCACAGAAAACGAAGACCCAACACAGACATAAATAAATAAATAAGTAAATAAAATTTAAGCTGTTTAAAAAAAATTAAAAAAAAAAAAAAGTAACTCATTCCAAAAATCACCTATCACTTCGAGGCAGACGGGTGTGTCAGAGCGTGGTACCAGGACTTTTCTCACATTAAACCCAGCTCCCCGTCCTGGGGGGGGATCCCCACGGCTAATCTCCCCAGCAGGACCCGCACGCGGCTGGTGGCTGGCCCTCCTCCCAGCACCCTCTGCCACGGTCACGTCCAGCGAGCACCTCGAGCCCACGTCTGCCCCCTCCCATTTCTACGGCGGCCCCTCGGTCTCCAGCCGGCCCCGGGGCTTCGCACGCTCCCAGCCTTGACTTACAACAAAACATCCGGGAAGCGGGGAGAATCCACATCTCAAAATATCAAAATCCCCTACTGCTTCGGATTTTATTCTTTCATTTAATAGATATTACTGAGCAGCCCAGTAAGAAGGAACAGGGAACAAAACAGACAAGCCTCCCCCTGGCCTCACAGAGCGTCATTCTAGGGGGAAACACAGAGCAGGGTCCCGGGTCTGCGGGGCGGGCGGGGGTGGGTGGCGATGCTCACGCAGGACTCCGAGTGGAGACGGCGGGGAAGGGGCGGGGAGGGGAGGTCAGGCGCGCTGAGCGGGTGGGGGCCGCAGAGTGCCGATCTTCTCGGGAAAGGCTGAGCAGGGCAGGTGAGACGGGGAGCAGAGAAGTGGGCAGCTTGGCGGGGAGATCTGAAGGACAGAGAGGCGTCCAGCAGCCCCAGGCGGAGAGCAAACAGGTGGCCGCAGCCCTGCTCGGCCAGAAGGAGCTGGTGGGAAGTCTGGTCCAGGCCGCGTGAGCTCAGAGAGCCGGGCCGTGTGCCCTCGCATGCCCGCCTGTGTCTGGAAGGAGCCAAGCTGGGCCCGCCTGTGTCTGGAAGGAGCCAAGCTGGGGAACCTTCGAGGGCCTCCCCTGGGAGAGAAGAGGGGGCCGGCTGTGGACAACGTCGTGTCCCGAGCGACAGGCAGGGAGCCCTCAGCCGCCCTGTGGCACGTGCACCTCATGTGTTGGACGTCAGAACCAAACTGGAAAGGAGGCTTATCCCGAGCTCCACCTTTAAGAAGCCGGCCTCTGGGGAAGTGGGCAAGAAACCACTCATGAGGAGCGTCCGACCTCCAGGGCGAGAAAGCCCTGCACCCTTGGATCGGACACACTGCCCGGGGCTTCGCTGGTCGCAGTAGGTGTGGAGATGGTTTCCTACTCTGTAGTTTACAAGGGCCCACACCGCAAGTGACAAGAATCGAGAGGTTACAGCACCAAAGAAAACAGCCCTTAGGATATCCTGGAGGAACCTAGGTCAGAGTTTGTGTTTTTCACAATACATAAAACTCCACTCTGTTGGGAATATCTGGGCCGGCCAGGAAACTGTGAGATGACATAGGCCCAGGCCCCCGTCCTCAGGTGCACAGGCCCCATCCCCACCCTCAGAGCCCCTTGGGGCGGCCGGCCACACAGCCGCTGTCCCAGCCCGGCGGTAACCTTCCCGCATCTCACAGCCCCGCTCCAGGTTCAGACCCCCGGCCACCCCAGCAGGCGCCCCTGCCCGCCTTTCTTCTTAAGGAGACGGCAGATGTCTAACAGGGCCCCCCGTAGCTCTCCAGCTGACCCACACCCACTGCCCGCAGGCCAGCTCTGCTGACCTGCTCTCCTCTGTGTCCGCGGATCCTCCGGACAGAGGCACCGGCAAACTCTCTCCCACGTAAGAGTCAGAGCAGACGGGACCTGTGGGCCGTCCCTACCTGCTCGCCCGCATCTCCCCTTCTCTCTGTGGCCCTTTTCGCGGTCTCACCAGGGCTGTTTCCCAAGGTCCGTTCCCGGTCCTCCTCTTCCCCCGCAGTCCTCTGCCCTCAGCCTCAGTCCCAGCCCTCCTGCTGGCTCCCCTCGGGACTGGCCGGGGGCCCCCACCTGGTCACTCCCTGTGGCTTCAGTGCCTGCCAGATCCCCGCCGGCCTGAGCTCTCCCGTGAGCACTCAGGACGCACAGTGCCAGCCGGGGCCCAGTGGTGACACCCTCCCCCAGAGGCGCCCTCCTCGGGGTTCCTGCAGGGCTGGGAGGTGGGGGGGGTGCCCTCCCTGCAGGAGGAGCTGCCCGTCGGCCTGCTCAGGCTCCACGGCCTCTGCACTTTGAACTGCATCCGGTGACACCGCCAGACTCGGCGATTATCTGGGACCAGTCGGCATCGTGTTTTCATAGCCCTTCTGGTGAAAACGCAAAGGCTTATGGAACTGGTCAGCTTGGTTCTCAACACAGTGTTTAAACAGCAAAAATAAACCATAAGGGGCTAAAGGTTGTGACTCCTTTCGATAAGAGGTGAAAGGACTGAGACTCAGTGGCCAGTGGAGGGCGTGGGCCCAGGACGACGTCCCCAGGGCTCAGGAGGCAGGTTCAGGCCCCTCCCTGCAGCTCCTCTGTCCCTGCAGGGGGGCTGCTGTGAGGCGGGCACTCCTCCCGCTGGGGGGGCCCCTCTCGCCTGCAGAGGGCGCAGGGCAGCTTCTCAAGAGGTGAGCGCCCGTCCCGTGGGAGAGGAAGGGGAGCCGACAAGGGGACATGCGGCCCACACCCCGATGCAGCGCAGGCTCTGGCCTGGAAACTCGACTGGCGTGGCGGGCAGCCTGGTCCGTCGTCACGCTCCCGGGAAGCCGCTGGGTACCACGGCCGGCTTAGTCTAGCCACCAAATGTTCACAGCACTTTCCAAGATGCGTCAGCCCTGCCCCCATAGCTGAGGGGGACACAGGCCCGGGTTCCCTCCCCCACGGCAGAGAGCATCCTCTGTGTCCGTGCACTGACCTCCGGCCAGCCCACTGCTGGCCCAGGGTCAGTCTCACTGGTATTTTTGTCACTGCTGAAATCCTCTTGAAAGAGGACAAGGCATTAAATAAACAAAAAAAACAACCCCAAGAGGCAAGCACTGCGAACACGGGAGCTTCTTGACACCCGAGCCCCATAGCGAGAGCCTGGCGGTCAGCGCTGGACAAGTGGGGATGCGGCCCCGGGGGCTGCCCTTCTGCTGGGCCGGGCGGTCAGTGCCTCAGCCCCGCTCCCTGTGACCGTGACGGCCAGCCCCCCGTGGGCCCGGCTCCGTCGACTTTTAAGGACAGGGGTTCGGGCCCGCCTTCTGAACATCGGGGAGCTCAGGTCTGGGGGACCAGGCAGGGAGGAGACGCCACACACCTGGGTCCGTGCGCCCCGCAGGCGGCCGCTGGGTGAGGTGTGCGCCCGTGAGCTGGAGCGAATGAGGGAGGAGAAGCCTGGCGGGCTGGGGGCGGACCACGCCTCACCTATACAGCTGCTGCAGCTTCCCTCCGCACCCTCACAGAGCATAACCACGTGACAAAGGAGCGACATTCCTGCGTGAAGGCCTCTTCCCCCAGGCTGCGGGTCACCTAGTCCTCTGTGACCTCCTCCCCTGATCATGAACTTGGGCTGAATGAAAGGGTGGCATTTATCCCTGAAAAGCCACACGACTAAATAGAGAATCGGCCCCAAAGAAACTTCCCCTTGGGGGTGACATGTAACGGCAGAAGTGACTACCCACCTGCCCAGGGCCCCTCCCTGGGCCCTGCCCAGCGGGCTCCCCACAGATCTGCACGCACCACGCACTCCGAGTAAGTGACATTTCACTGTCACTGTCACTGAGGGTTGCAAACGGCTTGAAGCTCAAACTACCCAACACAATGAGTCTTGGAGCAAGGCTGACCTTCAGACCCAGCCCCGCGGGGGCCCCTCTGCTGTCCCACCGCGGGTGGCCGGCTCTGGGGGTGGGCGCTCCCAGCACAGGCTGCCGTCCGCAGCTGGCTGCCCGTGGGTGCGAGCCGCCCTCGCGCCCGGTATCAGCTTCATCAAAGGCTGCGGGGCAGAGGGGTGAAGCGCCGTCCAACTTCCTGGCATTAAAAAGATCTTTAAGAGACCTCGATAAAACTAGTGCGTCCTGCTTTTTGATGTGTTTCAGTAAAAGAACATTTTCTTGCTAGAAGAGCAGGAACAGGCCTAGTTGAAAGCCGAGTTCTCTACTGTTATTTTAAAATAACTGGCTCTAAAAATCAAAAGGCTTCAGGATGGTTTGAATATATAAATCAGTTACCTTCTACTGGTAAAATTTACGGGGGAGATTGCTTTATACGAAGAGAGGAAAAGGGAAAAGCCGTGGACACTTTGGGACGCAAACAGGTATTTGCTGGGGCACATTCATGCGTGTGGCTAACCGGCCGACCGGGAAGGAGAGATGCCACCAGGACTTGGATCCAGGACCTGTGACTTAGGTTGAAATGAACACCAGCCATGACACACAAAGGTTGTCAGGGGAAAACGGAGCCGTCCCGGGTGCCCGCCCACTGGAGCCCGCCGCCCACACCCCGGCTGCCAGCCAGCGGCCTGTCCTAGTGGACGGCCAGGAGCGCGAGCCCAGGCTGTGGACAGCCACGGGCAGGTGGCCGCACAGGCAGTGCCTCACGGGGAGCTGGGCCTGCGACTCTGGCCGCGGGTCCTACTCTCGGCCTCCGTGCCGGGGGTCCAGCCCTCCCCGTCCGCCCCTGAGTTCGGCCATCGGGCGGTGCTGCTCCAGAAAGCACACACCTGTCCTAGGGCTGGACTCGGCCACCCCCACTGGGCACCAGGTAACCCTGACCCTGCTGGGAGAGCGTCCTTGCGCTTTGCGAACCTGGAGAAGCCCCGTTTCGCCTGATGGGGTGAGGGAGGTGAGTCCCAGGGGTGGCATGAGAGCAGGGCCCACCGCTGTCTCTGGGTGTCCCCGCGTGGCCCTCTGTGTCTGGAGAGCTTGGGCCCCGGGCGCCTCCTTGCCGCAGGCTGGGCCGGTGACCCAGGGCACTGGGCTTGCGCTGCCCGAACGCCAGCGGCTCTTTCCTTGGGCCTTCGTGGTGACACCACAGCACGCAGCAAGAGAAAGCCACGCTGTGGGCGGGCGGGTGGGCGGGAACCTCCCAGGCTCCTTTGATGGGGTCAGGAGGTTGGTACGTGACCCCACGTCCAAAGGCCATGGATGGATTTAAAGTTTCAGGAAGAGCACATTTCTGAAATTCAAGGTGGAACCTACAAATCAGGCCCGTCACGAACTTCAGGTTCTCAGCACCAACCCCGGCAGCACCTCGCCCGCCCCGTCTGGTCTCCCTGCGGCTGGGGGGCTTCCTCTACCAGGAGTACCGGTGGGCGTGAGGAGCCCCGGCCGGACCGCACGGCGCTCGGGGCTGGAATGCCCCCAGTGGCCCTCCCTCCCTCAAACCCTGCAAAGTTCCCCCTCCTGGTCCAGTCCCGACCCCCTGAGCCCGGGCCGTCAGGCCACAGCGCCGAGCCCAGCCCTGGGCGTCACCCGAGGGTCAGAGCAGCAGGAGAGCCGCACTGGATCGGGGCCCCATGCCCCGGCCCCCGAGATGGCGTGGTGACACCTCCCCCAGAACTTGCCTTAGAACGCCCCAGAGACCCCACCGTCCACGAGGAGGACACCAGTTAAGGCGTTCTCCCCGTAACCCACACGTAAAGCTGAGCACCTTTAAAAGACTGATCCTGAACCCTCTTCCCAAGAGAAACGGGTTCTGCCGTTCTGCCCACCTCCTTCTGGCCACGACCAGATGGTCTGGTCAGGCGTGTGAGAGCCCTTCTAGGTACGGGTGGCAGAGCGCGTGCACACCGCGGGGACAGCTGAGCAGAGCAGCCCTGGCCCTGAGCCGCGTGGGCCCCGAGCCGCCGTCTCCTGTTCTCCTACCTTGTTTCCCAGCAAAGCAGAGACGCAGGCTTCCGAGGCGTCGCAAATGGCTGTGAGGTCATGGCCCCCCTCCAGCGCCAGAACGATCCGGCCGCCAGCCAAGCCCATCAGCTGCTTTGTCAGGTACCCGAAACCTGCAAGGGAAACGAGATCCAAGTCGAGGGCAAGGCCGGGCTGTGGCGCCGACACCTGGCCGTGGATCAAAGCACCCAGAAGTGCAGCACATCACGTTGCAGAGTCCCGGGGGCTGGCCCACGGAGACACCTAATAGAAGCCAGGCTGGAGTGTAATAAATTCATTGAAGAATTTGGGTTTGGGATTCCTTCTGATCTCCTTGGGAATAGGAATTACGATCTCGGAGCTTTGATTTCACGGTGCCGCAAACCATCTCGTTTGGGGGCGGGGAGGACCCCGGGGGGAGCCCCTCATCCCTCTCCTGCTGGAACCGCAGAGGCCAGGAGGCAAGAGCCGGGCAGGGCAGCTGCTAAGGCGTGGCCACGCCCACCCCAGAGCCCGGGGGTTTCTGGTCAGCCAATGTGCCAGCACACGTGTGCACACACACACTCACACGCACCCGCACCACGTGTGCCCCTCCAGGGCTCTCGCACATCCGCGTCTGGGACATCTGGCTTTCATCAACAGCCACAGCCCTTCCACCGCACCCATGTCACCCTCCCCCTGGCAGAAAACGCCCGATGGGTAATGATATTACCATCCTCGGCCAGAACAGTCTGACATTTATTAGGGAGCCAGGGAAAACGAGGCTGCGTGACGAGCCCCGTCACAGGCTGGCCGGCGGCAGAGCGGGCCCGGTGTCGGGCTCTGCTCCCTGGCACTTCTGCCCTCGGCCCGGTCACCTTGTCAGCCCCTCGCCCCCCACCCCCGGGAGGTGGACTCGGAGAGGCTGCCCTTTGTTTCCGTCGTTCGTCTCCACAGACCCACGCTCTCCCCGTGTGGGGTGAGGGACAGGCTCTCCTTGACCATCCCCACTGACGGCCAGCACAGGGCCCCCCGGGCCTCGCGTGAGTCACCAGGGCCGCGTCTAGGGGCCCCGGAGGAACCCCAGGAACCTGGACCACAGCGACCCCTGGGGGGCCGGGCAGTGTGGCCGGCGGGGGCGTCTGGGGGCCGTTCTGTGGACCGAGGCCGGAGGCCGGCGGTGGGGCGGGGGAGGAGCTTTCATTTCTTTATGATTTGCTGTGACAGAGCAGAAGCAGAGCCCCTCCTCCCCTCCGACTCCGAAGTAAACCTGCTGCCGGCTACGCCCGTCTTCCCGGGTTTTAGGGTCTCCCCTCCCAGCCCCCCACCCCACGCGGGACGACAGCCCTCAGGAGCACCGTGGACCCGGCCGCCAGCTGACAGCACCAGCACGCGGGCCCCGCGCTTGCGGGCTGCTCAACCTCATGCCAGCACGACCTCTGGGCAGAGACCCCCGCGGCGGCTTCCCGGTCTACACGGGCCAGCTGTTCACCCCGTGTTCTATGGGGGTGCCGGCGTCGTGCTTTTGGTAAGACGTAAAATGGAGTTTCCTTCCGCTGCCACGGAAGAGGAAGCCTGGCGTACCCAGCGCCCCTGACGCCTGATTCCCAAACAGCAGCACCCCCCGCCCTGGGCTCCCGCGTCACCTGCAAACCCGACTTACATTTGGCGGAGAGGTTGTAGCCTCCGAGGGGCGTGGGGTGGCCCTCCACGGCGTCGAAGCCTGATGACACCAGCACCACGTCTGGGGCAAACTCGTTGGCGATCGGCATGACCACAGTTCTGCGAAGGGCGGAAGGAGGTGACACCGCGTCAGCCGAGGACGCAGCTGGGGAGGGGACTGGACGGCCACCAGCGCCGGCCGTCAGGGCCTCGCGGTCACCGCCCAGCACCGGGACGCAGGGCTGCGTAGCTGAGCAGGTGCTCCCCTTCCACTGCCCCCTCCCCCGCCAGGCCACACCGTGGGCTACGTACGACTGACCAAACGACCCACTGCTCGTGTGCCAGGGGGATGTGTTAGGCTAATTAAAAAGAAATCCAACGCTTAGAATCTGTAAAGGGAAAACCGATGACCAAATTTATAAGAGGACTGACCGATTAGAAATCTAAACAGAGAAGTTCAGCGGTTAAGTTACATTCGGGAAACAAGGGGAAGAGTCTACCTGAAAAGCGGGGGAAAAGCATTGTTAACACAACGCCCCTGCGCCCCCAGCTCACAGCCTAATTGTACCGGCTTGTTCTGTAAATCACGCTTTGGTTGAGACTGGAGAGACCCACAGCAAGTCAAGCGCTCGTGTCTGTGCCCTGAGCCGGCTTCACTGCGTCTGGAAAACCATCCCCGACTTTCCGTCTCCTTCCTGCCCCGTGCGGGCGGGCTGGGCAGACCACGGCGCGGGGCCTGGGCTCCAGGGCAGGCCAAGCAGGGGCCACGTGGCTGCCGGCGCTGGCAGCCTCTGCCGACTTGGCCCCCCACCCCTGGCTGGAGGAGCCTGGGCATCGCACTGCGCGTTGGAAAGCCCTGCCTGCTGCTCTGGGCCACTGGACGGAGGGGCTGCTCTGCGTCCCGCAGCTTCCCCGGGACGCGAGCCCAGCTCCTTACCTCTGAGACCCCCTCCCACCCCAGGTCTTCAGAGGCCCGCGTGGGAGGGGGTCAGCGCACTGGGCACGGCCGACGGTCCCCCGCCATGTGCCGAACTCCAGAGAGCGCCACGGCCACAGGGTGCAGGGTGGCCCCTGAAAGCCCCCACAGGTTCTCGTTCAGCTTTTATTAAAGGGTGAGATTGCCACTTAGGCTGGCAAAGTCAACCCTGGAAGACAACAACTTTGGCCGAAGAAACGAAATGCTCAAGACTAAATGTTTCTCCATCTAGGAACTATTCTGAATGGCAATCCTGTTGAGGAGTTCCTCTGATTTCAGCTGGTGGAAGGGCGAGGACCCCAGAGAGCCTCACACAGGTGAAGACCCGGCCGCCCTTCTCCGCAGGATCCGTGGTGCGGAGCCAGGAAGCCCTGGCCCGGGTGCTGGAAGACCCCAGGAGCGCTTCACAGGGAACGTCTGTCCTGCGATGGGTCAAGTGCTGGGAGAGTCTGCCATAAAGACCCGCACCGGCTTCACACCTGGCACTTCGCCCACCGAGAAACCCACCTCCGGAACTAGGGAGTCACGGACCAGGTGGGCCTTTCAACATCTCCCTGCTTTTATTTTTCTTTCTTCTGAGGCTGCACCCAGTTCAGTTTCCTCCGTAACTGTCTCTGCACAGCTGATGAAAGCAGCTTCAAAGGATCCAGGCTCTGTGCCTCGGGGACCACCCCCTGCTTTGGGGGCCCAGGAACATGGCGTGTGACTCTAGACCAGGGGCTGGAAAGCGTTCCTGCCAAGGGCTAGAGCGTATTTCCGTCTCTGGGCCACGTGGTCTCAACACCACCCTTGTCACGGGAAAGCAGCCTCACATGACCGCGTGAGCGCATCGCCGTGGCTGTGTTCCAATAAAACTTTACTTAAAAAACACATGCTGGGACTCGGCCCATGGGCCTCAGTTTGCCAACCCCGCTCCGGACTCCTGCCATTACAACTTTGGTAAAGTTCTACCACGCATGACAACAGCCCCAGCTTTTAATGTTTCTTTGTGCCACTGGGACGCTGTCACAACAGTTCCCAGAATCTGTAAACACAAAGTAGAGAGCGCTGTCTTTTAAACACAGCATCTGTGTCAGAGCAGGCCTGGAGTACGTGTTAACAGTCCTGCCACGGGGGCCGGAAGTGGGGAAATTCCTGGTCCAGGCAGGGAGGAGGGAGAGAATGCCTCGGGGATCCAGGAAGAACTGTCCTCTTTCATCTCCACGCCCAGCAGATGTGGTCTGTCTTCCCAAAGGTACAGGCCACCGTCCGCCCGTGAGGACCTGGCGGGGCTCCTCCACAAGGGCCTTCATCATTCCAGGGAGACTGGTTTTCAATTATTTTAATGAAGTTCTTGTCACATAAACTTTGTCTTCAGGCCGGAGACCAGTTTCAGCCGTAGTCTTGGTATGGATTTTAAAGCCAAGACAGTTTTTCAATGAAAACCACAGACATTTCATGCAGACACCAGCTCATTCAAAAAGAGCTTCGGCAGCCGTTTTGAAGCAAGTTCATGTTGGGGGGCTTTAGTTCTCTGCTTTGAAGTATCGCTGAGCTATTGCATTTCTAATCCCCCCACAAAATTAAAAAAACAGCCCTGTTAAAATCACCATTAAAGGAAGTTAATACCAAGAGGGTCTCTGGTGTCTGTGCTTGGTGTGTGGCTTCACCCCAAAGCCAATCATAACGAATTGTAAAGCACAGTTGATCCCATGTGTTGGTGTGTGGTAGGGTGTGTGGGTGGTGTGTGTGTGTGCGTGTGCAGGGCGGCAGGTGTGGGTACATCGTCAGGCACGAGTGTGAGCGGCTGGGACCATTGATGTACATGTACACACACACTCACTGCATTTTCCTGATTTGGGACCCTCTAGGTTGTAATCCCAAACACTTGCTAAAGTAAGAAAATCTGAAATGGTGCTGTACGCCAGGCGTGTGCCGAGTGGGTCTCCAGCACTGATTTTCAGTGAGCCCTGAGCCCCGACAAATGTCACCTTCCCTCGACGAGACTTGGCTTCCTCGCAGGTAAGAAGAGGGCTGACGGCGGCACTCCTGACAACCCCGCCGGCCTGCCTGCTGGACCCTGCAGCATCACCCCACCCAGGGCCCTCGTGCCGGAGGGAGGCTGAAAGCGCATCACCATTTAATAGGTTCCGCAAAGGAAATGGGAAACTGGCCTTACATTTTATTTCTAGAATGAAATTTTAAGGAACAGCTTAGCCTGACAATAATAAGATGTGAATATTTGCTGGAGGCCTTCTCTCAAACCACCGCTTTAAGGTGAGTGCGTCCATGGGGTCCCCTGTGACCTTCTGCAGGGCAACCGAGGGCAGAGAGGGGTGGGCTGGGAGCTTCCCAGGGTAGCAGACCCCCGATCGCCTGCTTACAAGGAGGCGAACGCGCCAATCCCTGAGAGAAGAGGTGGCCGGGTGCAGCCCTCCGAGGAGGAAAGCGGGGAGGAGACGGTTGTAGGGACGAGCAGCAGGTGTCCCAGAGCCTCTGCGCCCCTGGGGCTTATGCTGGGGGTGGAGCTCAGGTGGGCAGAGCCGTGCAAACCACACGTGCTGCTGCGGCCCGTCGCCCTCCTGAGCCCTCCTCTGGGCCCGCTCCTGGGGCCTCTGCTCCGGACACCACGCCGTGCCCGCCCCTCTGTCCGTAGCTTGCCGGCCGGTCCACACCTGCGGCCCGGTTGCCACGGGGAAAAGCTGGGCTGGGCGTCCGCTGAGGGGCAGGCGGGCACGGCAGGCTGGGCAACGGGGCGGGTGTCGCTGACAAGCTGGTTCCTGCTCGAGCCAGCCAGGGGCGCTCTGGGAAGGTGGCAGTGCAGGTGGTTCTACAGGGCACTCACAGCTCCCAGAATCGTTTCTTACAAGCCACTCCATAACCTCAGGTGATCAGATTAGGGGGGGTACCAACACACCATCTCCAAACCCCACAGTGGAATCCAAATGCCAGAGCTGATTCAACAGTCAGCTTCAACTTCTAGAAGGAAAGGAACTTTCGATTCATCCCCCAACCAGGGCCCTGCACAAAACCCACCACACTTGTGGTCGACACCCGCCGGGGGCACACAGCCTGGCGTGGCCAGCGGGCCGAGGCGCTGTCTTCGGGGGCTGTGCTCACCCGCGCCGGGGCCTCCGCCGGAGCCGGGGTTCAGGCCGGGTCGCTGCCCCTGGGTCCCTGCTGCCCCTCCAAGTGCCCCGGAAGCATGGTCCACACAAACTGGCCCCTGGGCATCCCCATCCACACGGCCCCTGGACGCTTCACCCACACAGGGCTCCTCCCTCACTGCCCTGCTTTTGGCTGGTCTCGCAGTTAGGCATCTCCAGCCAGGAGAGCGCCCGTGAGCTGGAAGCACCAGGCAGAGGACACCAGCTGCGGCGGAACCCCGAAGCCAGACCTGGTTTTACAGGAGGTTGTGGCCTGGGTACCTGACAACACAATTTCAATAATCACAGCATTCTGATCATTGAAAACTTCCTTTTGTTGTATGTTGTGCAAGTTCTTGCTTTGAGGGCCAGGGCGAGGGCAGGTGTGTTCCCTCTGGGATCTGGAATCTCCGCACACTGCACGGTGGGCGTGGCCTCTGAGCCTCTCTGCTTTGGGGTCCCCCGTGTCCTTTCAAGACCCCGTCCTCTCCACCAGGACCGCCAGGCGAGTGGCTGGGGCACCTGCTCGTCAAGCAGCCGAACTTTGCTGCGAGTCAGAATCAGAAAAAAGACGGTGACGACGGGAACTCAGCTGCCCCGGCCTGGCCGCCCTGACGGCGATGCCACGGCCTGTCGGTGATGCCACGGCCTGTCGGGACAGAGCTGGACCCGGCGGGCAGTCTGAAACCCATCCGCACGGGACGCCGTCCCCCCTCCTGCCCCTCTAGGCCCGGCCGCCCTTGCCCACGGCCCCCGTCCCACGCTGGAGCTGCTGCCCCACAGGCCGCGGGTCTCTTCCCACTCGGCTCACCCCGCCTCCCCCTGCTGAGGTGGGGACGCTCCTCCCCCTGCCCCTGCAGCCTCCTGGAAGGGGGGGGTGCATCGCTACTCCAGACCCTAATCTACCCTTGCCCCCTCCCGTCCCTGCGCTCCAGGTCCCTCCCGTCACCCCCCAGGAGGCCCCGTGCCCGCCCAGCCTCCCGCACCCCCCAGGCACCATCCTCGGGCCTTCACACAGGTGGCACGGAGGCTCTCAGAGCACGCAGCCCGCCACCCTCACTGCTCCCTTAGCCCCCCAGCACTCGGCACCCCTTCCCTTCGCGTGCCCCGGGAACGAACGCCGGGGGCGGTGAGTCTGCCAAGGGGCCCGCAGACCCAGCCCAGCCTGAGGAGCGGGTCTCTGCAGGGCCGGGCGGGACCTGGGCGGGGGGCCTCTCCCGCCACCCCAGGGGGATGCTCACCTGCCCGCTGCACCCCCAGCTCCCGCTCCCCACCAGGTCCTCGGAAGAGCAGTCTTCGCTGTCTCCTCTCCCCACGTCCCTTTCGCTCCCGCACCCAGAACATTCTGTCCCCCCACCCAGGCTGTCCTTCCTGGGTTGCCGGTGGCCGCCCCGCTGCCAGACTGGGAACACTTTCCAGCTTTTTGTGTGAAAATCTGCTAAGGCTGAGGGTCCCGAGCCCCACCTGAAACCCACTCCTCCTGGTGTGCCCACCCTCCTCCCACGCCAGCGCCCTGAGACCTCGCTGGACCCCCCGCCCTACTCCCCGCCCCGGCCAGGTGCCCTCATCCTTCCTGGGCTCGCCTAGGGGACCCAGCGTGGCCCACCCCTCCCGGGACCGAGCCTGTCACCGAGCTGCTGCGAGACTGCTGGCGACCGTGCAGGCCAGGCCCTCGAAGGCTCCAGAACCGTCGGGGTCAGACAGGCGGGTTCCACCGCCAGGCCTGCTCCTGCGGGCATGTCACCCTCCCCGACACCCCCTGCCGGCTCTTCCTCCGGGGCTTGGCCGGGAAGCTGCCTCACCTGAGGGCAGGTGTGAGCCCCACTCCGTCATCACATGCTCGCCTCACCTGCTCGGGGCCCTGCCACCCACGAGGACGGTACCGCGTGTGCCCCCTCTTATGCAGGTACAGTGACGGCTTGCTGAACGCGGGATTGCGAAACTCTGAGTTTTTAGCTAATATTTTTTTGCTTCTAAAATCACTGCAGAATGTCCTCAGACAAACTCTCTACATAGGAAAAGACGTGGATGCCCTTAAAGAGATATAGAATTGCCTCTAGCAGGTTTCAAGTCAATCTTCATAGCGGTGAGCGCTGGGCCCTCGGGGCACAACATTTCTGGAACAGATACGCCACCGTGAATGCAGCCAGTGCCACCAAACTGTACACTCGCACGTGGTTCAAACAATATGTTTTATATATATTTTAGCACAACAGAAAAAAAAAAGTTAACAAAAAGCAAAACATACGTTATGGAAGAAACAAAAGAGCCTCAACCTTCGTGCCAGGCTGGAAAGGTCACGGTAAATGACATGAACCTGCCCAGCTGCTCAATTTAAAGGCAACTCTCACTCACCAAGAGATTAAAGCTTCCACTCTTGAATACCCAGTTTCACTGCCATCTCTGATAACCTTTACGATATCGCATTTAAACCCAGACTACGACCTAAGAGCACGAACAATCCCAGCTCCATCTCTGTGCACTACCAGGCAGCAGGTAAGTGAGGGGTTAAAGAAAAGTGCATCATTATCTCCTGGCCTGGAGGCCTCAGCCCTGCTCAGCAAACTTCAAAGCCGCTGGCCTGGATGGTTTGAATTAAGGTTCCCTTTTCTCCTACAAGTCTTCAAGCCCAGGAGAAAGTGCCGCTGCCTCTGGATTTCATTAGGGGCAATTTTCTTATCTCTTCTTCATCTCGGGCTTGATCTCCTGAAATGCAACGAGGCAGGCGTGGGTCTGAGCACAAGGTGCTGCCTCGAAAGCATGAAGGCACGCATGTCCTGGGGCCCCCGGGAGCGGGGCAGAAGGAGGGAAAACGGATCCTGACCCTCCTTCCCCCATCCGATCGATGCCCAGGGAACCATAAATTGTAAACTTCAAAGTGCTATTTTACATTAAAATCAATAAAAAAAAATCCTGAAACGATTTTCCTTTTCAAAGAGGCTATTTGAGCTTTACAAAGTTCATTTGATAGGACATCATCATGTACACGCTTGGCAGAAGACTAAAACGGAATGTCAACAGAGACTCAGAGTGAAAGGTCCATCTCAAAACTGGCGGGGTGGGGGGTGGGGGGACCTCCTGGACCTGCCTCGCCCGCCCGCTGGGCCAGATGCGGGCCTTTCCACCCCGATCAGAGTGCCCAGTGCACACTGAGACAGGCCCTGGGGGCCGATCCAGTCGGAACCTGGCCTGAAGGAAGGGAGAACCACCATTTTTATTGCTTTAATCCACAGTTTAAAGAAAACCCCGCCTTTTCTGCCTTCACCAGAATTCAGCGACACTGGGTCCCACGAGGCCCCAGAGTTCACTCGGGCTCTATCTATGCCTCTTACACGGAGTCCAGACCCTTTACCTCTAAGGGAGCCCCCTAAGAGGGCCGGTTCTCTGGGGGGAGGTGACAAAGTGCTGGTGGCCGGAGGGCATCTCAGGACAGGCCGTGACAACCCCGCAGTGATGGTGGGTTCAGATTTCCTGAAGCTGATATTTAACTATGTACATGAGCAGCTTTCAGATGTGGTATCCGTTTGGGGGAGTCTTTCTCCCCTAAATAAGGGAGGGCAAGCGTCAACATTACATTACATCTGATTAAGAGGAGGAACAAACAACAAAATTAAACCACTGAGATCAGAGGAAAAAGCGATCCAGGTGATGATCAGGGCAGGCCTTCTAAGGAGGTGATGGACTCCTATTTGCACAGACCAGTTTCATTGTTGAGCCGTTATTTCTATGAGCTAAGTGGTTGCGGAAAAGGCCTCATGTCGGCCGAGCCACCCTTGGGGCCACTGGGTCTTTGCATCACCAGACCCAGACACCCACCCTGAGGCTGGGGACCAGGACCCAGTTTCCAGATGAGGAAGCAGATGCTGCGAGGGGTCACGTGACCCATGACCTCTGCTGCCCCCCGCCCCCCAGCATGAGGCAGGGTCCTCGGCCAAACTTTTACGGGTGTGTCCTTTGCTGGAATCTCACCCTCCAGACACGACACACTTGCGCTGACACGCACACGTGCACACGCACCCACAGACACACACACACCAACACAGGCGCACACGTGTCCACACAGAGGCATGTGCATCACACATACACACACCACACACACTTGCATGCAGGACAGCAAGAGCACGTAGTCAAAGAGGAAGGGAGAAAAGTCCCCTGGAAACTTCATGGGATTCCAATGCCTGGTGCAGACATGGTGCTTTTAACCAAGACTGAAGGTCTGTCGGCTTCGCCACCAAACAGAACTCTCCTTCTCCCGAGGGCCCCTGGGACTTGCACTTGGGCAGGTGCTGCCCCCCAGGCCACTTGCCCCTTCTCCAGCAGGAGAAGGAAACCTATGCTCTGAGCACCCATCTCTGGCCACAGGAATCCCTTCCATCTGGCCCAGATCAAAGCAGAAATCACCACTTGATGACAAAGGCAAACACTGTGTTTTACAACATCACCCTGCAGCCCAATTCTACCCGCCCAGCAAGACGTGGAGGAACCGGGATGAATGGGGAGTCGTCTCTCGATTTTTATGTCAATAAAGGAGGGATATTTATTTCTGTTTCCCATTATCTCACAAAAGGTTTTTTGGAAGAAAAATTAGGAGATTACGAGCCCTTTCAGATTCGAGCACCCGCTTTTCATTAACACAACACTTTCTGACACCTTGCCTCGGTCTCCATCACTTTCTTACTGTTAAGACCCGAGACAGATTCCTGTTTTTCATTTAATGCACAAGACAGGAACACTGCAGACAGAAGGTGAGAAGACAGACTTAAAGATGCCACCTTTGGCTTAAAGAGCAAACTGGGAGAAGCCCCAGAGCCCGCTCCTCCAAAACGCAGAGACAGAAAGGTTGGTCCCTGCAGGCGCGTGCTCACGGCGCTGAGGGCCCTGCCCGGGGAC
This sequence comes from Balaenoptera acutorostrata, assembly GCF_949987535.1. NCBI lineage: Eukaryota > Metazoa > Chordata > Mammalia > Artiodactyla > Balaenopteridae > Balaenoptera > Balaenoptera acutorostrata. Next base: position 93,033,197 of record NC_080071.1, read on the forward strand.
CGTGTCGCGGGGGCGCTTGCTCACGAAGGAAGATGAAGGTCAAAGGAAAACAGTAAACCCCGCAAGAGCTGGAACCACTGTCGGGGAATTCCCGATTGTTCCCTAAATGCCCCATGGGGCAGGAAGCCGACACTCTTACCTGAAGGCCGCCAAGTACTCTGCGTCTCCCATGGGGGGGTCAAGGCCGCCGGTGAAAGCCATGTTGACGTTGAAGCCCACGCCGGGCCCCGTGCCCACCTGCATGGAGGAGAGAGATGGGCGTCACAGACCATGACCCCGGCGGCCCTGCCGGTGCACCCCTAGCCCGCCCAGGTCCCCAAGGCCCCAACACACTGCCTTCAATGATGGAGCATTTTCAGAGGCAGGGCCCCCGTCCCCCTCCACGGGTGGAGCGTGTGGGGCTGCCCTGCCCAGGGGAGGGGCCGGAAGTGTGCGCCCACAGGGCCCTGCGAGCAAGGCTGTCCTTCCCAACTTCCTTCCCAGAAGGAGACCCAGCGGCAGACGATCGTTTTTTCCTGGGGTGGGATTCCCCACTGTCGGGGCCTCTTTGTTCAGAGTGGGGGGCTCTGCTGGGGCATCGGGGTGTCCCGCAGGATCCTGCCGCTCCGGGGCCCACCGTGTGGCACTGGACAGGCGAGAGGACGGCCCCCGCCCAAGGGACAGGACGAAAGGCGTGGCTTGCAGATGCGCTGTGACTGCACACGGCAGCCTCTCCTGCAGGACGAGGGCACCCCACTCTCACCCGCTCGTAAACCCTGCAGCCTGTCTGGATTAGGACCAGAATCCTCTCCTGTTTTCCGTCTGTACTTGGACAAGATAAAGCCCGTGTGGGCACACGCGATGGAATCGAGGCTGCCGGCTGCCCCCCAGCCCCGCTGGGAGCCCTTGCTCTGCGTCGCAGGTGTGGCCACACCTGTTCTCACGCCCCCTCCAAGGCCCAGCGCGGGATGGAGGCCCACTCACCTCGTCAGGTGCCCCGCTGCCCGGGAAGAAGTTCCCGTCGTCGTAGCGGTGCAGCGAGATGTACAGGACGCTGGGGTCACTGTAGAAGGCCTGCTGGGTCCCGTTCCCGTGGTGCACGTCCTGGAAGGGCGGTGGGGGGGTCGGGGGTGGGGGCTGACTTAGCGCAGGTGCCCTCGGGCCCTGGCTGATGAGCCCCGTGGCTCGGGGCCCTTGGGGCCCGGGGAAAAGAAGGAAGAGGCCCCAGGGGGCGTCCTCCTCGCCCCCGCGGCACCCCATGGGGCAGGTTTGGCATGTGTCTCAGCTTCCCCGGAGGCCGCGATTTTCCAGGCAAAGTCATTTGATCAATGTCTTGTCACAGCCCGGAGGGTGAGGGCGGGGGAGGTCGCTGATCACGGCCCTCACTTGCTCCGCACCGGACCCTGGGGTACACAGGAGACCATCCCCGGGGCGGAGTGACGGGGGTGCCAGGCCCCAAACAGGAACGACAAACCGCTTCTCCCAATCACAGTGACCACGTGTGGAAACCACACAAGCAGGGTGGCCCGCTGCATACAGCGTGCACACTGAGGGCTGCACACGAGTCCGTGATTTTAAACCCCGGGGAACTGCTCAGGATCCTTGTCCTATTTATGAGAGCTCTCTGTGCTCATTGTAGGGAAGTGGAAGGACAGCTGCAAGTGAGGAACCAGCTGGATCCCACCGAGGCCCACCGCCGCCGAGGGGTGCACACCAGGGCCTTGGCACTCACGCACCACTTGTGCGCGGTTCCACGTGACAGCGGAGCCCTTACACGCGGTTCTGCGACAGCACCAGACGGAGCATCCGCTTTCCGCGGGTGCTTCAGGCACGCCCACCTTCTCCAGCACTCAGCTGTTACACGTGCCCAGCATCTTTCCTGCTCCCCAAGGGGCGCTGAGGGAAGGGCCCCCTGGGGCCAAGGCACCGGGCGTGTGAAGACCAGGCTCCCCAGTCCACTGTGCAGCCGTGGCACCCAAGGGCCCCTTGACCAGTGCCCGCCGCCCGGAGCTTGGGGGCGTCCTGGGCTGTGTTTTGGTTTTTCTTTTCCCAAAGGAGAAGGACTTCGCAACATAAAAGACAATCCCACCCAATGTACCTGATCTTTTGAACTAAAAAAAATGATGAAATAAATCTTAAATACCAAAGAGAACGTTCCCCCTGCCCCCACCATATATGGCTTAAAAAAGGAGTAAAGTGAACACCTAGAATCCCCATCTCCAGCATAAGACTCCGTATACCTATTTTTGGAGTTCAGTTATTCTATAGCGTTTTTCACAGAGTTTACCCTTTGAGGCAGTGGGATTGTCAGATGTGACCCCTCCCATGGGAAAATGGGAAGGAGGTTAAACCAGCGTAAGTTGGCTCCCCTCTGCAGAAGCAGGGAGGGCCTTTACACCAGGAGTGACAGTGACGCAAAGCTGCCTCGTTGGCTCGGGGAGGGCGGGCCATGCCCTTGATCCCTGTTGAGGTCCAGGCTCGACCCGCTCCTGCACTCCCGCCTCCCAGCGAGGTTTGGCAAGGATTGCCCTTCGGCTGCTGCCCTTAACCACGGGCCTGTTTCTAGACACTTCAGGAGCCGGGTTATTGGCAGGATCGGCTGATGGGAGCTGTCAAACAGACTCCTAACAGGCTTGGGCTTTTACTTTCTGCATCTTTGAGGTAGTTTCCAGAAAGTTAAGGCCCCCAAATCCCATTGCCAGTGGGGATGGAAAAGCTCGCCTCCCTCTCCCACTGTCTGGTGGGGAGATAAGGATGGGCCCACTCACCCAGTCCACCACGAGGGTCTTGCTCACACTCAACCTCTGCTGGAGAAGCTTGGCTGCGACGGCCACGGAATTGAAGTAGCAGAAGCCCCTGCAGGCGAGAATCAGGAGAAACAGAGACAAATTCCGGGCTCTGATTAGTTTTTATTCAACTTGCGATAGAACATTCTAGAATCCCACGAGGGTCTAAGAAGGTGGGGCGAATGCATGGCTCCCGATCAAGTGGTTTGGAAACATTAACTGATGCTGATCATTGACACACACACACACACACACACACACACACACACACACACACACACACACACGGTGCCTGCGTGCAGGCCGCCAGCGCTCCCAGGGTGAGAGAGTCCATCTCACTTTACGCCCCCAGGCATCTCCCAGAACATGCACTGACCGACCTGTCAAGAGGCACCGAGGCCCACAGAACACCAAAGTTACTCATTTGACTTGCTCACTGCGCATCTTTCCATATTCTAAGATGTATAATAATGATTCTAGACAGTCTCTGAGAGAACGGGAAAAACAAACTGAGAAAGTGAGTCAAGTAAAAATGAAAATCTCCTAAACCTGAATTTCCCTTTGCCTGAATCACCAAAGACAACGAGAAGCCTGGGTGGGTCTGTTTTGGGGCTGTAGGCTGCCCGGCGGGAAGCCTCGCGTCCCAGCAGCCACTGCCTCTCCGGCCGCGCTGGCCCCAGGACGGTGCGGTCTCTGAGAGCCTCCACGGACGTGTCCCTCCATATTCCGTCTCGGTCCATCTGCGCCCACCCTTCAGAGTATCTGACAACTCAGACTCGAATTAGAAAGGTGACTCAGCGAAATGCCACAAACAATCAGGGTCCGCTCCTCGGTCACGTGGACCGTTCCGGGCCAGGGAGTGACCGCACGGTGGGGACGACAGCTCCCTTTACGGTGACGGGTCCCTTCCTGAAGCCCGGCCCCGACGCCCTCACTGGGGATTCGAGGCGGCCGAGGGCTCCGCCACCCGTTGGCTGAAAGCCAGGCTCCTGGTGCAGCACTGGCCCTGCGCTTCGGCTTCTCCCCACGGCTCTGTCTGCACCGTCCTTGCTTCACCAGCCGACAAACCAGGGCTCATTACCCCCGCCACCGCCCGTCCCCTCGTCCTGACAACCCACAACATGGTGTCTGCTGTCTCGGGGCCCGAGGGCGAGCCCCCGACATCACGCTCACTGAGGGTTTTCTGCGTCCACTCCGCGCACAACTCCCCGGGTCAAGTCCTGTGACTCCCCCCAGGCGGCTTCTCCTCGACCAGGATGGACCCTGAATCCGCACGTCAACCCCGCCACCTCGGCCAGCTTCTCGTGTGCACAGTCAGGGTGTCCACAACCCGAAACACAGGCCAGAGAGCTGACCCTTGTGGTCATGACCTTGGGACCTCAGCCTCACGGTGCCAAGCCGTGAGCAGGTCAGATGGAAGGCCACACGTGAGCAGACCTGAGGCCTGACTGTGAAAGCTCTAGAACGAGGAAGCACCACGAGAACTCCTCTGGGGCAGCTGAAGCTCTCTCTCCCAGGCCTGACAACCAGACGGCTCCTCTGGACTCGCTTCTGCACACACGGCCTCCCATTCTGCACACCTCCACATGCCGCCCCCTGCATCCCTTCACCGGGACCAACCATAACCAGCTCGAGCTGCACGTACAGTTACGCCCCACTGGACCGGCTGCTCGGGGACCGTGCACGGGCAGGCGTGAGAATGCCACACGTCCCCTGCCCAAGAGTGACCGCGTGTGTACTTACATGGGCGTGCTCTCCTCCGCGTGGTGTCCTGGGGGGCGGACCACAGCAAAGCCGTTCTACGCGTGACACCAAAAGGGAGAGATGGGGACAAAAGATTGGCTTCAGGTCAGTGAGAAAAGGCAGAGTGTGCGTGAGGACACGGTTTCCAGCTGCCTTCCGGGCACACAGACGTAGCGCAGGATACAGGGCTGGCTGTAAGCACTTCAAAGACATCTAGGTCCCTTCTCTGAACGAGGCCTGCTGGTTACCACAAATTACTAAGATAAAAGGTGAGTCCATCCCCGATTTTCTATCTTTGACAGCCTGCTGGCAAGGCTGGGAGCTGCTCAGCTGGGGAATCAGGGTAGGAGTGGAAGGGGCACCCCGGTCCCCCTCTGATCATAACCAGCATCCCCAGGAAGCAACTTGACGGGAACCCTGGACGCAGATGAAACGGAGACGGCTCGGCCGCTGCAGATGCTGTGCCCTGTCAGTGCAGCTCAGTTCCCAGGGGACTGAGCGACGCAGAAAACAATCACCAACGCTTAGAAGGAAAATCTCAGAGGCTGGAGAGGAGCTTCAGCCCCCACCCCTGCTTAGGACCCCTGAGTCACTTATGCTTTAGAAGAACGCTCTGCAAACCATCCTGCAGCCACTATGATAAAAACGGTTTAGACGGCCACCCCGGGTCTCACCAGCGCAGGAAGCTGTGCGGTCGAGGTCTGTAACAGAGACCCATGGGCCGCGGACCACGCTGACCGGGCGTGGGAAGTGTACCCAGCCTGCTGCAGAGACCAGCTCACGGGGGGACGGGGGGCACACTTGGTGGGAGCCCCGCCTCGGCACGCTTGGCGCTGCCTAACTATCTCCCCGTTCCTGCACAGGAACCCGCGCTGCGGTTCTGCATGGGGACATGGGCCCCAGGGGTCCCATGTCCCGGGGGCCTTTGCATAGCAACCCCAAGGCTCTGTGCCCTTCCTGCGGAGCTGAGAGCTAACTGGCGGCGGGCAGTGATGGCGGGTGGCCTTCGGGTACGGTGGCAGGAGGAGGCCCAGGCACACACGTTTGCAGGGAAAAGGAAGCTCCATGTCAGTGCCCGAATGAAGCAGTAAAACTTATCAATTTCATTAAACCTCGATGTCTTTTTAACACCCGTGAAAAGAGATGGGGAGGCATGTAAATAACCCGCGGGACTGTCACCTCAAAGAAAATGACAGACAGCTGCTGTTGTCAGGGGTGGGATTTGAGCTTTCCCGTGAAACCGAGAACTTTGGAAAACTTGTATCTGGCCCAGCTCTTCCCAGCACTGAGAAGACCTTCCTGATGAGATGGGTGGTGGCATTCATGGTTTCAAAGATTAGTGATGCTTTGGACACCGTATAATAAAATGTGTCAAGATTTGGAAGACCTACATGATCCAGTGAGCCCCTATTTCCAAACAACTATGCACTATGCAAACGTCAGGATAAATGACCGGCTCCACGTGCGAGGCTGACGGAATTTCTTGTACAGGAGCACAAGCTCGCTGATGCTGTTTTAGGGTCCACACTGCAACTCATCTTCAAGAAGCTGTCACTTGTTGAATTTTGGCATAGCATCAAAGAAGAATACCCACAATTATCTGGAAAAGCTATTAAAATACTCCTCCTTCCCCAGTTCTGCATCTGTGCGAGGCCAGATTTTCTTCATGTGCTTCAGCTAAAACAACACGTCACCAGACACGGAAGCAGAAGCAGGTGTGAGAGTCCAGCTGAGCGACTAAGCTCTTATTATTATATTTAAATTAATAAATATTTAAAAAGCCTCAGTTTTAAACTCTAATGAGTGGTCAACGCTGATGACCCAACTCATAAAGACAAACGCTCTTTGGGATTTTTCAGCCACTGTAAGAATGCAGAGTGTTCCCGAGATCGAATTCTTTGAGAAATGCTGTATCATTACATGTGTTTTCACAAGCGTGGGAAAAGTACCCTTGGGTTCGACGGTGGTGACAGAGCTGGGTCCGCCCTTACTCCCCGTCACAGCCGCCAGGTGCCTGTCCGGAGGGAGAGCGAAGCGGGCGGGCTGGACCTCCCTCCCTGGGCTGTGTCCTCCCAGGACCCCTCCCGCTGGCCCGCACTGACCTTCAGCTCCCCCGTGGCCACCTTGAAGACCAGCTCCACCACGCAGCCCACGGCCAGGCGGGCCGCCCCCGACGAGTGGGCCTCATTCCACGTGGTGTCGCTATCCACCTGTGAAGACACCACGCCCGCAGTAAGGCCGGCGTCCCTGGTCACCCCCCATCCCGGCCGGGTGGCCGTGCAGCCAGGGGCCCCTGTGCTCGGCCTCTGAAACCAGAGCCTGCCGTCTCTCCTTGACTAATTACAGAACACACCCAGCCCTCATTCGGGCTTACTTTTTTTTCTTTGAAGACATGCCAAAAAATACTAAACAGAAAAAGAGTGACTGCACCAAAAATAGCATGCCTGCATTCTTACCCCTTTCTGAGGTGTCATTTCTTTTCTCAATTGCTCCAAAATACTCCATGCTAGGAGTCATGATGTCAAGGTTACCTAGTTCCCTTCTTTTTTTAACCGCAACTGCAGCTGAGTTACACTAACAATCAGCAAAAGCAAATGTAGCAAGTGTTAGAATTAGAGGTCCCTCCAAATTATGACTTTATTTCATGCTGGATTTAAGGAGAAGCTCCGTGCGTTTGACAGGAGTCGTTAACAGGGACGGCACGGGGAAGGGTGAGGGGAGGAGAATCCAGGCTCTTGGACACACACCAGGGGGCTCAGCCCAGGGGATGGGACACCTGCCCAGGTAGCTGTTCCCCTTCCAACAGAAAAACGTGTGTGGCACAAACCTGTCAGGTAACTTCTGTTTGTGTGTTGGTTTATTTACTTACACATTAGATATATTTTTTAAACGCTAGCTACCGTGGGCAGGAAAGAAGACGCAGACTTGACGCGTCAGTTCTGCGGAGGTTGAGTCTCCTGCGGGAGCCTGGGGGGCGGGGAGCAGGGGCCACGATAAAGCAGGAGCCCCTGGTTCCAGGTCAAGGGCGCTGCCATCCCCAGGGCAGGGCAGCTGGTGCCTCGGCCGCACACACCCGGGGCTCGCGTGCCCTTCCTGTGGATGCCCGAGCCTAGAGAGGGTTCTGGGAAGCTGCAAGGAATAAGCCCTTCCACCTGCAGCAGAGTCGGCCGGGCCTGGGCGAGACGCTCCTTCCCATGGCAACCTCTTCCAAGCGCTGAACGCTCGGGGCCCCAGACACAGAGGCTGAGCCGCAGGTGAGGGCCTGGCACCCCCTCTCCGGCCCAGCCAGGGTCAGCGCCCAGGCCCCTGCCCACCTGACAAAGGCTCTGATCATTACGTGGTACGGATGGATTTCTTTCAATGAAGTCTAGGGGCTTCATCTTCAAAGCAAGATGATTTAAAATACATTTACGAGCAGCTCGAGCTATTTCCTGAGGAGTGTTATTCCGTGTGGGCTCTTCTTTTCAATGACCAAACCTCTGTGTTCTTTAAATAGCTTCCAAATGTCAGCAGAACGCTCTGCACTTAGTGCGCTCTCCACAGCATTAATATTCAACGTTCAAAGACCGGCTTCTGTTCTAAATAATACTGTGCTGTTACTCATTGAAGTAGCCACTCAGCTAGAATATTCTGGACCAGTTGCTTCAGCCGAAGAATCAATTCAATAAAATCAAAGCGAGAGCTGGTAGGAGGATCCGACCGGTTGCCTGGGCCTTGCGAGAGGCCGCACCCCTGAGGACCAAAGGGGGTTTGGGCAAAACTACGCAGATTATTTCTCCTCCAAATGCAATGGTTTGGGTTTTAGGCTAAGTAACCAGAGCCAGGTGGGGAAAGGGACTGACCCTCCGTGTGCTCTGAAGGGCCTCTGTGCTCTGCTCTCCTCCCGTGTGACCCCAGGGTCCAGAAGGTCCTGTAACATCGCGTCCAGGGTGAGGGACGGACCCCCCAGCCCCACTACACTGTCTCCAGAGAACCTGACGGCACTTTCCACTGCTTCGGGGTCTCAGTCCCCCGGCTTCTGGCCACCAGCTCCCCAGGGACCAACGTGGGATGGTCGGGTTGGAGCCCTGAGTTCCAGAAGTACGAGGCGGCCCTGCTTGGGGCGACCACAAATGCAGGAGCAGGAAGCAAGGGAAAGAGCAAAGGGCCTACTCCACAATCCCCTACAGCAAAGACGGAGAAAAGGTGAAGACAGGGAAGGGGAGACCTCTTACAGAGATTTCCAGTGGACACTCGGGGTGGCCACTCTGGGTGGGCCGCGGACTTTAGAAGCCACGGCACTCGGGGCCCCCAGGGCCTGCCAGGGCAGGGCTGGAAGGGAAATGCATCCTCAGGAGGTGAGCAAAGCATAAGTTTCTCTTATTTGGCTTGGGAAAAAAAGGTAAAACCATTTAAAAGCTCCATTACAGAGCCTAGATGTTAATTCAAGTAGCTTCAGGGGAAGCAACGCACCCTCTCCTTCCCTGCTTCACCAGCCGACCTGCACCCTCCCAGCCACACCTGGGCCCCTGGGGTCTCCTCTGCTTCCCTGACAACACCCTGGGGGGCTGGCCCCCAGCTCTGGAAGGAGATTCAGAGGGCCAAGAGGGCTGCAGCTGCACCAGCAACATGGCAAGTCCACACTGAGCCAGGCTGGAGGGCTGGCACTGCGATTCTCTGCCCTCCTATTGGGGTAGTTATAGAAAACAACTGAAAGTGAACAATCCCTTGAGACACCCTATGGTTCACACTTCCCACGAATTATTCTGACGGGCTCCCCTCTCGACCGGGTTCGACTTGGTGAGATTTTCCACGTCTCCGTGTTCCAGAGCATTTTTGTGCCTGGATGTGGAGGTGGGCGCTGGTAGCCTGCTGGGGGCTGGATCTGGACTTCACACCGGGGAGGGGCCACCTGGCTCAAGGTCCCAGGCCCAGTCCCCATTTCGCTTTCATTTGCAAATTATAAATCCTGCCTCGCACAGCATGCTGCCGCAGGGCAGTGCAAAGCCAAGCCTTTTCAAGTCTGGCCAAAAATTTGCCCCGCATTAAGAGATTGCAGCCTATTTACAATACAAAATACAATAACCCTAGGAGGGCCTGGTGGTGGTATGAATAAACGCCATTTATGCTCTCTCTGACGGGATAATTTTCAAAGCAGCGATTTTTGTAAAGACTCAGGAAGAAAACAATTTTGTTTCATTTCCATAACGGAATCCAGACCCCGAGCTTCACCCTGCGATCTGTCGTTACGCTCACACCGCGCTGATGCGCGCTTCCAGCCGAGATGCCTTTGCTGTCCACGAGGTCCTCCGGCCTCTCTGCGACCGTGACCGGCTGCAGCACTTCCCGGGCTGGGGAGCTCCACGGCTAGCAGACTGGCCAGGAGGGGGCTGGTCCTTGCCCTCACCCTCCCTCATCCAGAGGACGGCGGGGGGACAGCCCCTCCTGATTGAAGGAGAAGCTCTGGCTGCGGAGACCTGGCCTCCACTGCGCTGAGGGAGGGGTGGGTGCCCAGACGGGTTCTGCGCCCCCATCACGGGCAGGGGAAGCCCAAGTTAAATCAAGATGCTGGCTCTCCTGCGTGTCTACCTGCCCAGGTCTGCTCAAGAGCTCCATCTCCCGGAGAAGCAGCTCGACCCACCCCACGTGGCCCATAAACCTCGTGCCCACGGTCAGAGCTGCACTTGGGGCTTCGGGTTGGAGCTCAGACACGGGATCAACACACACCCCGTGAGGTGATGGATTCACGACCTGAGCCGGGACGAGTGGACTGTTGCTTCGGTGGGTCAGACGAGACAGGCCCACACACCAGATCCCGTTTCCTAAAGCCAGCCGTGGTGCCGGACGACCTTCCCCGGAGGAAGGTGCCCCAGACCCGCCGTCAAAATGCGCCCAGGCTCACGGGGCCTTTGAAGCCACACGTGTGAGCGGTGGGGCAGCCCCGCCCCGCAGGCCCTGTTTATGGAAAACACCTGGCAACAATTACCTGCTCTGCGGAGAGCAAGGCAGCGATTTCTGTGACCACCGGGACCCTGAGAACAAACAGGACATTATTTACACATTAAAGAAATACTTACCCCGACACCACCGCAGGGCAGCCTGACAAACACCGATGTTAGCGAGCCTGCAGGGAGAAGGAGAGCCAAGGTCAGGTGGGCAGGGTCACCCAGCGCCCCAGCCTGCAGGGAGCACGGCGCTGGCCATGCCTCAACAGCGCTCTGACACTTGCGGAAGATGCACAATGTGTCCCACGTACGGAGGGGCAAACGGGCTTCAAAGGTACCACTGTATCACCATGTGACGCCGCCAGGGCGGCATCTGGCCGGTGGTGGGTCCTGGGCCGAGCCGGCCCAGCCCCTGCGGAGGGCCCTCGCATTCTCCATGGCAACAGCCCACTCCTCAGGGGGTGGGGGGACCCCACGGAGGCTTCTGCTTCCAGCGCGAGCTCGTGCACCTGGCAGGGAACCACCCAGAGCTCCCTGCCCCTGACACTGGCTCTCAGTTCTGAGCTCTGGCCGCCCTCCCCAGCTGTGAGCAAGAGAAAGAGGCCTGGGGTTAAACCCCCCTGCTGAGCCCTTTCGACACGGAGGGGTCTTTCGGGATGTAACAGCAGCCCCCTCCCCATGTACAAGTGTTCCAAGTTCCCTGGGATGGTGCACAGCTAAGAAACCACACAGCCTTGAACCTGGCCGTCTAGGAAGGCCTGCCCGGGGCCCACGCTGCAGACACAAGGCCCCTGTCCCACGAGGCTCAGGCCTGCCTCGGTGACAAGGACAGGGACTGTCTTCTTCCTCAGTGTGATGCAGGTGCTGGCCGATGACCAGCCTAAAGCCTGCCTGTCACGCAGGACCAGAGGGCGGCACCGCTCCCCACCCCCGCCTCCCCGGCCGAAGCATGAAGCCCAGGCTCCCTCGCTGGGCTGGCGAAGTGCGAAGCCCAGGCTCCAGCTGGCCGACCCCCCTCAGGAGCTGCCCCCATCTGGGACAGCCTCTCTGTGTAGCCGGCGCTCCCTGCCGCCCTTCCACCTCGCTCCCACCGCGACTCCCAGGCCTTTCCTGGCCGGTTCCACAGCCCAGCTTGGGAGCCTGCTTTCTGGACCTGGCAGAGCCGGCCCGGTGCGGGGAGGGCTCACTCCCAACACTGCCCTCTCCCGACCCGAGCACCAGCTCTGCTTGGGTGGCCATGAGCTGCTCCCGGGGCCCCGGGAAGAAAGCAGGCCTTGGGTCACAGGGTCCGGATGGCTCACCAGGGGAGCGGCCTTGGTGAGGTCTGTGCCCACCTCATCCCGGCTCCGGGCCTGGACGACACTGTGGACCCTCCCCGTCACCCCCATCCACTCCGAGATGCCCGGACGGTGGGTCCTGCCCCGGGCCTGCCCTGCCTGCGCCCACGGCTCTCCTCCAGGTCACGCCCCCCAGCCGCCTGCATCTGGGCTCCTGACGGTGGTTCCCCTGCGGTGCCTTCTAGCATCAGTTAAACTGACTCTCGCGGAGACACACAGCCTCCGGCCCCGTCCCCGAGAGGCCGGGGGCACGTCTGCCTTCTCCTCCTGGTGCCCCGACTGCAGGCCCACAGCCGGGAATCAGCAGGTGCACAGGTGGGTGGAGGGGCCAGCGGGCAGGGAAGCGATGTCCAAGGAGAGCAGCCCTGGGAAGGGCTTGCCGGGCCTGCCCTGAGCCCCCCGTGGGAGGTCCTGGGGCCGGAGGGAGAGGGTGGGCTGCAGCGCGTGACGGGGGCGGGGGAGGGGCGCTGGCACTACGCTGTCCTGCAGCAGATTCGCCCAACGGCCTGGATCAGGGAGGGCGGCACCAGCCCCCCTCCCCCCATAGGGCCCTGCCCTTGACACGCGGCAGTGGCTCTAGGTGACCACGGGCTGGGAATGGCTTCAAGACGGTTCTCATAACACCAACTATTCCAGCACACAGCAGCATGATGCTAGGGATGTAAGAGCTTTCTCCCAAAGAATCCAAGCGCTCGTGTGTGTGAATCCATGTACATCAATCACTGTGTGTGTAAATATGAGTGAGAGGCGCTCTGCTGAGACTGGATTTCTGTGTTTGAAATTACAGACCATGATGTCTGTATTAAAACCATAAATCATCTGAATGTTTTGATTTTGCTCATTATTCAGCCAGGAAAGACCACAATAATAAAAAAGGTAGGAGACCCTGCATCCGGACACAAGCCCACGCTCGGATGGGCAGCAGGGCCTGGAGCTCAAACAGGGAAGCTGTCCTGGCCCAGAGCTCCGGAGCGGCCCGGCGGCGGCCTCGCCACGCAGCGGGTCTCCCCCCGTCCCCAGCCGCCTCGGCCGAGGCCCCAGCTGGTCAGCGAGTCCCTCCTGTGTCCCACTGGCCTCCTGTGTTCCGGGGCCACCACTGCCTAGGCCAGGCCACAAAATGTTCAAGCCGAGAGACAGGGGTCTGACGCTTGAGGACCACCCTCGCTTTCCCAGTCCTGGCAGGTTGGCTGACAGGCAGGCTGGGATGCCGACGGCTGTAGGGAAGATGCTGGCTTTCTTCTGCAGCCGCTGCCGCTCTTCCTGCTGTGCTGTGAGCGGAGGGTTCTTCTCGTGGCCCCTGACCTGAGCACGGCCAGGCCCTCACGAGGTGCTCCGCACTCCTCAGCCACCAGGCCAGGCTCCCTCCCCAGGTCGCTGCCGTCAGAAGAGGAACCCTGACTTCCAGGAACACCTAAGGTGGTGACCAGGCAGCCCCCTGCGGCGCGGCCAAGCTGTGTCACTGCCCCACACTCACTACACAGGCCTCTTTGCACATGGCTTGGAAATTTGTGGATTCAGTTAAAAAGAGGAAGGGAGATCACCCAGTAGTGTTTAAACACCGAATCAGGGTACTGTTAACATCATCAACTCTTGCCATGTCTGGAAGAGTCAGACTGATATAATGATGTCAGAACAGTCATCAGAAATGTAAATAGGTCTCAAGTGGCAGGAAGGTATCTGCTTGGGCATCCTCACGGCAACGTGAGAAGACTTCACAACACAGAACTCAGTAGGAGAGAAAAAGGAAACAGAACGGGGTATGATACCATTATGGTAAACGGAACGCACACACTCACAGTATGTGTGTTTGTGGCAACACCCTCGGCTCATAAAAGAAACACTAAACACACACCCGTGGCTGCGTATGGGCGGCGCGGGGTCTGAGACGGTGGACGAACACGTCCACACAGAAGCCACGAGCAGCAGAGGGGCTTCCAGGGACGGAGATGCCGGATGAACTGAGGGGGACCCCCCCGTGAGCTGACGGACACGGCTTGGCGGGAGGAAAGCGCCGTCTCCCGGCTCACCCACCGTTTACTCTGCCCCAAGGACTCCCGGCTCCGGCGTCTCTCTCATTTCCCATCACCCGTCTTAAACCTAGTTTGGAACCAGTCTGGAAACCTCACCCGTCCTCCTGGCGGGGGACTCGCGCCTCCTGCCTGCAGGGAGACCATCCTCCCATCACCCCATCCCCTGCCCCGTGGGGCATCGCACGCCCAGGAGACAGGCTTGCAGAAGGGCTCTTGGTGGGCTGACCAGGGGATGGATGTGGAGCGTGGGTGGGCTCTGAGCCGCACGGCGCGTTCAGGGGGAGGCCGGCTGCTCTCCGGGCTGAGGCCCCCGGACGCTCCCGGACACTGCTGAAGTGGGGGCTACCGGTCCCGTGTGCGGCAGCACCAGTGCCGTCCCGGGACCCACGGGCAGGCCCTCCCGTGCGGGAGAACATTCCAGGAGCCGGGCTCCACACCAGAAGGAGCTGCGTTTCCTGGGGGATCCCGGGGCCCTGCCGGACGTGCCGGCCTGAAGACCCTGCACTTGGCCCACTCGGCTCCTCCCTCCGAGCCCGCTGACCTTCTCCCCCATCCACACCGTCCTCGTCCTTGAAGCCTCCTTTCCAAAAAGCCCTGCCTGGGCCCGGGCCAGACCCTCTCCTCTGGGGCCCGGCCGGCACTCTGTCTCATTTCTGGACGTTCCTGCTCCGATCCGCACCCCTCCCTGTGCCATGGGCCCGGCCTCTGGGCTCTCCCGGTGTCACCTGTCCTCCGGAGCCCTGGGCCCCTTCCTGGGGGCGGCTGGCTTAGACCTCCCTGCCCTCCCCTGCATCCTGCTCCATGACTCTGGGTGCGTGAGGAACAGGAGCTGCACGGCCAAGACAAGAGAAGACCCTGGGCAGGTTCTTGTGGGTCCTGGCCTGGCCACCGTGGCAGTCCGGCTCCGTGGACACTTTGGTGGAGACAGCCCAACAGGAGGCCTCTCAGCCACACTGGTCCAGGCTGTCCTTGGGGCTTCCACGTGGGGAACGGGCGGCCTCCTGACCTGCCTTCACCATCCTCAGGGGGTGGCCTCTGTGACTGACCTGGCTTCAGTGCTTTTGTCCCTCCAAATTCACATGTTGGAAACCTTACCCTCAATGTGATATTAGGAGGTGGGGCCTCTGGCAGGTGATTAAGCCATAAAGATGGAGCCCTCGTGAATGGGGTTAGTGCCCTTATAAAAGAGACCCGGGAGAACTCCCTCACCCCTCCCACCACGAGGACCCAGCAAAAGGCACGGGCTGTGAACCAGGAAGAGGGCCTCATCCACCACGCTGGCATCCTGAGCTCGCATGTCCGGCCTCGGGGCAGGGAGCAAGTCTGGACGTGCCTTGATTCACCCTCATACTTGACCCAGTCTGGCTGGGTGAAAACTCTAGGCTGGAAAGAACCTTCCCCCAGAACTGGCCAGGCGTTGCACTGCTACTGAGGGGCCCGACGTCGTCCTGGTTCCTGGCAGACCTGGTCCTCTCCCTGGAACATCGCAGCACCCTTGCATCTTGTCCCTGGGCTCTGAGATTTTCCAGCGGTGCTCCCTGGCAGGGTTCTCGCGGCTGGTGGCTGGTCCTCCGGTCCTGGGACCTTCTCGTGATCACCCCAGATGCTTTCCTTTCCTTTCCGTGTTCTCCGGAAGCTCCTGCTACCTGGGCCCTGAGCGCCAGGAACGCTCCTTTGATTTTCTTCTTTTCTCCCATTTCCTGGTTTCCAGCTCTGGTCACCTTCCTGCTCCACTTTCCGGGGCCTTGACTCACTGTTCCTTCCAGGCCCAGGACTTGATGTCTGTGACCGTGTTTCACTTTACTCTCTGTTCTGTTTTTTCCCTTTTCTATGGCCCTTGTTCACGTTCTGTGGATGTGGTATTGCCCCTCTTTAAGGATTTTAATGCTGTTCTTGGCTCTCTCTGCAGCGCCCCCTCCAGCCCCCGCAGCCACCCAGAAGCCTGGCCTCCGAGCCGCTGAGCACCTTCCCAGGTGCCGATAATCCTTGGTCTTCTGTTCGTGGCCTAGAGTGAGGACGTAAAGCCGGTGGAAGGTGCGGGGACACGGTGGAGACACGGTGGCCTTGTAAACAGTCCGCACCACGTCAAGGATCTTAGGGGGCCATCTGCTGCGGTGCCCCTGATGACAGCTTCCTTTGGGCTAGTCAGTCCCTGAAGGAGGTCCCCATCTCTGCCCGGGGGTAAAGGTCAGTGTGCCGGGAGCCCAGCATGGGGCGGGGGGGTGGTGGTCTCACCGTGCTCTGTGCCTGAGTCTGTCCCAGCCCAGGGACCCTGTGCCTTTCTGTCCAGGGCTGTGGGGTCGGCAGGGCGTCGGGACGGAGGCCCCTCAGGCCCCTGCGGCCCGGTCCCCTGCCTGAGCCCTGCCTGTCCTCCACCCCGGGGCCAGGGTCTCTGCGGTCACTGTCACTGGACTGTCCGAGTCAGCGGGCGGAGCTGGGGGGTGTCTGTCCCCGTGCCACTCTGCAGCCCACTCCCTGGCACCTGCTGTCCGTCTCCGGGCCTCCTGCTCCTTCCCTGTCTCCCAGGTGCGAGGGTTTCTGTCTTCTAAAAGCCCTGTTGCTGCACACGACCCCCACCCCCCGAGGCCAGAGCCCGAGTGTTTCCTCGTGGCCTCCGCCACCCCAGCTCCCCCACCCCAGCTCCTTGCAGGGCTCAGCGCCTACAGGGCGCGCAGCAGAGGAGAAGACGTGCTCCCCAAGCGCGCGAATGAGTGAAGGGGCGCGTGAGTGCCCGGGGAGGGAGCAAGGCCGCGCTGCAGGATCCCCGGGAGGGTCAAGCCGGCCCAGTGCAGGGCGGGACACAGAGGTGACCTTCGCAACACCTGCTACGGAAACCAAGGGAAACAGCGCACAGCCCACCCTTTCCCCCCGCCCCATCCGGGACCCCAGCGGCTGTGATTCCTGGGCCCCTGCTGCCTGCTTCGGCTTGGCTCAGGGAGGAGCCCCAGGGGGCTTCTCTCCCCAGGGGGCAAAGGCAGGGATGGGGAAGGAAACCCACAGATGGCGACTGCCCCGGTTCCAGGCGGCTGGGAAGCGGGGGAGGGAATTACCCAGCAAGGGTCCTGACCGGAGGGGGGCGGGGGTCTGCGCCCGGGAGCCTGGGGGACCCTGCCCTTCTGTCGGACCCACCCGCCTTATAGGGAGACTCTCACCACCTCCCAAGGCAGGAGATGCCTGTTAGGAGGTTCCTTCCGTCAGGCCCAGATCCCGCCCCCTCATCTGGGGGGCTGCCTGCCAAAGCCGAAGCCCCTGGCCCCCGGGGAGGAGGGGTCAGGTGTGGGGCGGGGGGGCTCGGGCTGCCACAGTGCCCCCCTGAGCCTCGAAGAGTGTCCCCAGACCGACTCCAGTCCCAGTGCGGGGTGGCCGGGCGGCCTCCAGCACCCCAGCTCTGCTATTTAACATTCTGCAAAACCACTGGTTCTCAGCCCATTTTCTCCCCAGGACACCGGACACAAAGCAAGAAACCAACTGCCCACGTGAATGCCGAGCGTGGAAACTTCTCCTCCGGCCCCTCACCTGAGAGCCTGGCCCGGGCACCACGGAGAAGGGTCATCCCTGCCCCAGCTGCCCGCACAGAGCCTGGTGGGCGACACTCGCCTGTGCAGCGGGGGGCATGCAGGCGGGACGGCGGGGCCTCGGGCGAGGGCAGGGCTGGAAGCAGCCTCGGCAGTAAAGGTAAAGAAGGCCTTGAAATACCTAGAAGTTTCTTACTGTCCAGTTTCTGCCTGTTGAGGGGGTTTGTGCCGTAGAGCAGGGCGTGCGCCTCCGAGTGAACCGTCTGCAGCTCCTCCAGGGTGGCCTTGCGTCCGCGGATGCACTGCGGGGACAGAACGAGACAGGATACTGCAGGGGCCAGCCTCAGCAGAAGACTGGCGCCCAGGAGGAGATGAAATTCCATACAGGCACGAGCACAAAATCATCTGGTTATTGCGAAATCAAAAGCAAACATCACCCGACACGGTATTTGAAAAATATTTAAGAAATATTTTAGAGGGTTTGCCCTTTAATTAAAACTTAGGAAAACGTTTTAAAAAAAGATAATTCCAGCCTTCAACGCTTTAACCTTCACTGTCACACAACTGATCTGGCATCAAATTATTGCTTTGTTTTCCAACTGCCGGGGTCTGGTCTTAAAAGAGAGAGGAGCTGCCTGGGGGTGGACCTGCTCCTCTGCTCTCTGGATGGGGGGTTCCAGACCCCAGCTCCTTGGGCATCACCGAGCCTTCCAGCAAGCCGAGATGGCCCGCAGTCGTCTGACACCCGGATCTGTGTGTCCGTCCGCATTTTTCTTCGGTTTAGAAATTCCTCAAATCTGGACCCCTTGGCTATTTTCAGATGTTCTCCAGAAATTATCTTGAGCTGAGCTACATTTACTTAACCTTTGAGAAGGAGGCTGGTTTGTGAAGCGAGATTCCAGTTGACACTTCTTTATACCTTCCGAGGGCCAGAGCGACACAGGAAGAGCCAACGGGACCCTGGGGGCCCAGGGGGAGCCCGTGGGCTCGCTGGGCTGGACGCACCCCCGTGCAGGGGCAGGCCATGAGCTGCGCTCCCCCCGGGACCCTCCAGGGAGGCCCCAGAACCGCTCCTAATGGTACAACAGACCTCCCAGAAACGCCTGCCGACGCAGGAGCAAAGGGCAGGGGAGCTGGAGGCCGGCTGTGACCGAGTCTTTGCCGGCCTGGCCTCCTCCTCGTGGAGGGGCCACGAGATCGCAGAGAAGGTTGCCCACCCCGTGGAGTGAGGGGCGCTGGCCGGGAGGCCTGGGCACCGGGTGGCCGCCCGGTCCCTCTGCTTCTCTTCTGTCGGGGGCCTCTCCAACAACTTGTGTTCCCTCGGCCGAGGGAACACGCATCACCCTCTGGACCTGCAGGTGCCCTGTACGGTGAGCGTCCCCGCACGTCGAGGGCACGCCTGGCCCTTCACCCCGGGTCTCCTCCCTACTAGCCTGGGCCCAACAGGCCCGTCTCCTCGGTACCCGGGGGCCCCCGTGGCCATGGGCGCCGGCCCTCAGTGCCAGGGGGCTGGCTGAGCAGCTCGGTCTGCTCCCCTCGCCTCTGTCTCCTGCCTTGAAACTACCCTGGAGGCCCCGGGCTCAAGGGAACCCTCCTGGGGGTGAAGGAGGCGGCGCCTGGGAGGCGGTGTGGGGCGGGGCGGTGGTCCTGCAGCGGGAGGAGGAAGAGGGCGCGTCCACCGGGACGATGCTGCCCCCCAGTGGTGCAGCCTCGCGGGATCCGGGAGCAGGTGCCGAGGGCTGCAGCCCACAGCCTCGGGGTCCCGTCCTCTCCAGAGGGCCTCCAGGACAGGATTCTGGACCCAGGCCCCGTGCTTTCCCCTCCAAACACCATGTATCGCCATAAACTGGCGGAGAGATGGGGTCACGCGGGACAACTGCCCTCAACTCCTAAATACTCTGGCTTCTGGGGAAGGGGGGCTGGATGGGGGCGGAGTGGGGTTCGGAGCACGTCCGCCCCCCAGACGTTCTGCTCCGGGCCTGGCCCAGGTGGCACTGGGCTGTGAAGGACGGACGTGGACGTTCTGCTCACCCATGGGGCTCCAGCTTTCCAGGGCCACCCTGCAGGGCAGCACCCGGCTTCACGGGGTTCCCGGTGTGTCGGGAGGCAGCAGGCCCCCATGTGGTGGGCACGTGGGTGGCTGGCTGCCACTGTCCTAGAGGGCTCCTGGGAGGGGGTGCCCCCTGCCCCGCTCCACGGATGACAATGTTGTGGTGCCCACGGCCTGGAGCTGCCCCACCCCCTCCCCGTGCACCCGCACAAACACTGCTCTGCTTCCTCTCAGCCCAGAGCTCAAGACCCTCCTGATGGCCGCATGCCAGGAAACGCCTGTCCCCCATCAGAAGGGTGGAGGAGCCTCAAGGTCCTTCAGCAGGGCTTTCCTGCCCTCATGTGCCTGGGGCCACTGCAGCGGTGGGTGGGCAGCGTGAGTCCCAGGCCCCGACGGGCCGGAGCAGAGGGGGCTCAGCCTGCCTTGTCGGCAGGCAGCGTGGTCCCCTTGCCAGGCGGCTGGGACAGACGCGAGGACCCGCCGCTCAGAGCCGTAGAGGCGGGGGCGGTGCCGCGCTTGGGAACCAACGCCAAGCAGACCAGACTGGCCCGCGCGCCCTCCCTGCCTCGCGGGCCTGAGGCTCCCCACACAGTGGGAGAGGCTTTCGGAAAAACTCAAGTAAGAGAACTTACAAGGGAAAGCCAACAGAATGACGGATGCCCCCGGACCCCGCCCTTGCGGCAGAGGCCCTGGGACGGCCTGGCCGTGTGACCTGGGTGCTGACGGGGAGCCCGGCTAGGGGCTGGCTTCCCAGGGAACAGGAGCGTGCGAGAGGGGACGCAGGACAGGATAGCTCGGCATTCCTCCGGAAGCCAGGCCCGTGTGCCTGCCTGCAGGGCCCGTGTCCTCCCCCAGGCCTCCCCCGCTCAAGCCCTGGCTCACGTGGGCCCGCATGCGCCACCCTCCTCGCCGCCCGCGGGGCCGGCCTCACCTCACACTTGCCTCGAAGGCCGGTCTCCTGCAGCCGGGACCAGATGCTCTGGATGCGCCCGGCGTGCTCCGGGTGGCTGTTGGTGTTCCCGCAGGTGCACTGGTGCTTCAGCATCAGCGTGTCGTACACGAGGCCTGGGGCAGAGGCGGAGGCGCCGCCGTCACACGAGCCCGCAGGTTCCTGGGCAGCTGCCCCCGCCGGCAGTCCGCTCACGGCACTCGCCCCATGGTCAGCGTCCCCACCACCCAGGGGTGGAGGGAGCTGAGCGGCCTGCAGGGTAAGGGGCAGGCGAGGCAGGAAGAAACGAGAAGGCAGGCGGCCCGCCCCCGGGTCTCGGGTCTCTCGGCTGTGAGCCGTGTGGCACTCACGTCCAGGGGACTGCGCTGACCCAGAAACAAGTGAGATTTCGGTCCCAAACTCGAGTCTACCTGTCAGGGAACTTCTCTATCGAGCAGTTCAACCTTGTGGACTGAGATCCGTCCAAGGCTCTTGGGGCCCAGAAGGCTCAGTTCTGCCCTCAGAACCTTGCAGAGCAGCTGGACAGGCGTGTGGAGCTCACATACGTGCACGTG
This sequence comes from Balaenoptera acutorostrata, assembly GCF_949987535.1. NCBI lineage: Eukaryota > Metazoa > Chordata > Mammalia > Artiodactyla > Balaenopteridae > Balaenoptera > Balaenoptera acutorostrata. The sequence goes on from NC_080071.1 coordinate 93,054,064, forward strand.
CACACACACAAACACACACACACACACACACACACACACGGACGCAAGGGCGTTTAAAATCACCCTAGAAATGGACGTAAATGGAGTCCAGGAACTCGCACTTACTCCCCAGCTCTGCACTCTCCACTAGGGACAGCGCTGGAAGCCGTTCAAGCCTGAGGGTGCCCAGCACAGAGCTGGCCCAGCAGTGGGGTCACCCTCAGGAGGGAAGTGCGGCAGCCTCACCAGCCTGGGCTCCGCCGCAGGGAAGCGGTGGCCCTTCCGGCTGATCAAAGTGACTGATGTCACTTGGCAGCTGCGTGGAAGGTGGTGGAACCTGCATGTCTGGAGAAAGGGGGAGGGGGGGCGGGTGGGTGTGGCTGCCTTCAGCTTCCACCAGGACACCCCCTGTGCCGTGCCCCTCCTGGTGGGGGGCATCAGCCCCTGGTGACATCTGCCAGGAGGGGGCCCTGTTGTCCCCGACACAGCACAGTCACACACCTGGTCTCCCAGGGTTGGGACAGTGGGAAGGTGGCTGGGTGAGTGGACGCCCTGGCAGCCACCGGCACCTGTCACTACCACCTGCTCGTTCAGGTGGAGAACGGAGGGGGCGCTGGGCGAACAGCAGGGGCCACAGAGACCCACGGCCGCTCCTTCTCCATGTCTGAGGCTGCAAAGTGGAGGCATCAGCACCAGCCTCCGGGGGACCGAGCTTCAAGGTGAGCCTGTTCCTACAGGTCCAGCTGGACACGGCAGTGCCCGAGCCTCCCCGCTCAGTCTCCTAGAAGTTGGGCTAATGGGAGTCAGTCCCCTTGCATTGGAGGGGTTCTGGGTCCACTAGCAAAACTGAGCGGTGGGGTGGGGGAGAGTGGGGTTGGACTTCTGGTAAAAAAGCAGCAGGACAGGGACAGGTTTACAGTCAGTGCACTAACGAGGGTGTGCTTGGTAGCGCATAACACATGCACACACACGTCTACGTGGACGGAACGGACGTACGCGTGTGCACAGCCCAGAGGCCCATCAGCACCACGACACAGCCACACCCTCCGCAGCATCATCGTGGCGATAAAATCGCCTCCTGACGTTTACTGGCCACGAGGCCAGGAACTTCAAGGTGATGCCACTGTCATCCCCTTGCACGGACGGGAAACGGCAGCAGAGCTGGTCTGCAGAGTGAGCGGGGAGCGGCAGACGCGCGTGGGCTCGGAAGACGCCAAGGACGGCCGACAGCAGTGCAGGCCCCCCAAAGTCCTGGCTTCGTAAAATGCACAACGTCTGTGTCTACCTGTCTGGCTACGTGCAGAAACAACCCAGGAGATGTGACCTGAACGGTGACAATGGCTCCTCCGGGGGGGGGGGGCAGGGTTGGGGCACCCGTTAGCTTCTCAGGTTTCCATCATGTGTGCTTTTTTTTTTTTTTTTTAAAGTATTTATTTATTTATTTGGCAGCGCCGGTTCTTAGTTGCGGCACGTGGGATCTTAGTTCCCTGACCGGGGATAGAACCCAGGGCCCCTGCCTTGGGAGCGTGGTGTCTTAGCCACTGGACCGCCAGGGAAGTCCCATGTGTGCTTTCTTACAGTGAATATGCACTGTTTTATACATTTTTAAAAAAGTGATAATGAAGACAAACTAAGGAGGTCCATCAACAGAGCAGGGTCCGCCGGCCGGGCCACTCCGGGTGACGTCATGCCGGCCCGCAGGCTCCCTGGCGGGACCGCTGACCGCCCAGGGGGTACATCTGACATGGGAGCGTTTCCACTGTGGTCCTGGGCTCTGTCATGGGAGCTGTGCCCTTCTAACAATGGACCTACCTCAGCCAATGGCCAAGGACTCACACTTTTAAAAAGAGTCACCTGCTGATTCTCTTTGTGATACTTTGCAGTTTTCTGATTTTCTTTCTGAAAAGCAAGCATTCAACTTCTGGATACTGACTATGAAACTCTTCTCTGAATGTGATCAGCCCCCTTCTGAGACCTGACAGAGAGGACACGGCCATGTCTGCCCATCCCAGTGTGCAGAAAAACGGGGCGTTTTAGGAGAACTGTTTGCAGGAGGATGAAACTGTTGTGTGTTTAGATAACTTCACCTTAACACGCCACTAAGAAGAAATACCCAGTGAGTCAGATGAGAACAGTGTGATGCGCTACCCGGCCGCCCTCCGTCCCAGGCGGCGTGGGGCAGGGTGGAGGTTGCCCCGGGAGCAGCCTTGGCCCCACAGCGAGGCCAGTGCCTCAGACCCTGGTGGACGCGTCACTTGGCTACAGTTGTCAGCCCTGACCTGCGGGGAGCGCCTTTCAGGCGGGGACAGAGGGTCCTGCCTGCAGACTTCTCCCCGGCGGGGCGGGGCGGGTGGGGTGAGGCAGCACAGGTGGAAAACCTGCTGTCGGCTGCACACGGAGGACAGCTCGGTGCGGAGAGCAAGCGTCCAGGGCTGGCCGAGCCCTGCTCTTGCTCGGCGCGCAAACTCTCTACGGGGGCACCCGGGCCTCACAGGCGAGGTCCTGGCCGAGCGCTCAGTTCGAGGTCGGGAAGGATGAGAAAGGACAAGGTCACTACCCTGCTGACCGTGGACGGGAGGCCGCCCAGCCCACGCAGGCCCGCGGACGGGCTGTTCTCTGGAGACTATGATTCTCCGGGGAAGAGAAGGTGGGCTTCTGGGCTCAGGACAGAGCCCCAGGGTCACAGGATGGGGTGAGGGGAGCCCCAGGGAGTGCTCCATCCGGTGCCCCCAGCCCGGGCTAAGCCGAGGGCGAAGGTCGGGCCAGGTGTGAGGGGCGTGAGCCCTGCAGGTGGCCGGGGGGGGTGCTGAGCCGCACCCTCTGGCCCGCGCAGGTCCCACAGTGGCGCCTCCCACCCCCTCACGTCTGCCCGGGCCGCAGCCCCGTTCCCCCTGCCCCACGTTACCTGTGGTGAATCGCGGCTTGGTCGGAGGCTCCTGCACAGACATGGGGAAGGTGGCGGACGCGGGGGAGGACTGCGCCCGGGACAGAGGCCGGTGGCCGCCGAAGGACACGGGGATGCCGGCCGCCTCCATCGACGCCTGGTAGCTCCTCAGCTGGTGGACCCGTTGCTGCTCCAGGAGGAGGGCTTGCTGGGGGAGAGGAGACAAGAGCCATTTTTGTTGCTTCCAGGCAGCTCCTGCCCCTGGCTGGAGGGCTACGTGTGTCCCCTTCTCCCAAGTCGCTCATCCACCCGGCCCTTGGCCCCCGGGCGGCACCGGGTGGACAGCCTGCGCTGGCCCCGACCAGACCGGACATCCCCGTGGGAAGACAGACCGTCAGCGGAGACGCCTGACGAGCCCAGTCAGGGCTGACAGGGAGGCCTGGCCCAGCCTGGGGGCCGCGGGGGGTCCCGGAGGAGGTGGCACCCAGGGAGGCAGGGGCAGCCGGGCCGAGGGTGCTCGGGGCGGGGCTCGGAGGTGTGAAAACAGGGACAGGCCCAGGAAGCCACGCCGGCGGGGCTCAGCAGCGCTCCCGGGCGGGCCTGGTTTCAACCAGGAGCACTTGGTCTGCACGCCAGCAACTTGGGTGAAAAGCACATCACGGCCGGAAATGCGACTTTTTCTCCATCCCCGACCTCTTCCCTCTCCTGGTCTCACACGTCCTCACGTCAGGACGGAAAGGACGGCTGAAGCAGAGATGGCCAGGGCCCAGCGGTCTGGGCGTCAGGGCCAGGGGGGTGTGCGTGCGCCTCTCCGAGGCCTGGACCCAGAGGGCAATCCCCCGGACCCCACTTTAGCCAAAAATAACCAGAGTAAAAGTGGGTGAGTTAAACACACACTTTAAAAACCTCTTTTTCACCAAAGTTACGTTTCATGTGAAGAACGGGCTTCTGTGAGAGAATGCCAAAAGGTCCTAAAGCAGGAACTTTGCAACCAAAGGGCCCCTGCCGGATGAGGCTCTAGGGCTCGGAAGCTGGGAGGCCGCAGCCCCTTGGCTGAAGCTGGACAGGCCCCCCATCACCCTTTCCCTGCTCTGGACTCTTAGCCAGTGGAGAGGCACACACAGGGAGATGCCACGGGGACCGTGGGCTGGGTGGGAGCAAGGCGCTGGGCCCACGGGGAGGCGGGGTGCTGCGTCTGGGGTGGAGCAGGGGAGAGGTGGAGGTGCTGGCGGTGCGGGCGGCCGCCCAGCCCCTGCCAGAAGCGCGGGGAGCGGGGGGCTTCCTCCCTGGGCGGCCACGGAGGGAAGGGCAGGACACCCTACTCAGAGGCCCCGGTGCTGGAGAAAGCCGGGCTCCTGGGCGAGTGCGGGCTTCACGGCCAGCCCTGCCTCCGTTCCCGGGGGAAACGCTGTCCTTTGGGAAGCGCGGGCCCCGGTGAGGAGCAGGCCCCCTGGACGAGGGCCCACGGCTGTGCTGCGGCCACGGGGCGGCCTCTGTCCGGGCTCCTGACCTCCTGCCTTCAGGAAGCAGAGTGCAGAGGAGAGAGCCCGGAGCCCCTCCCTAAGGTGAGGAGCAGGCAGCCCCCCAGGGGCCGCCCCTCCCAGGCGCCTCCTCCCCTTCTGCAGACGGGGCTCCCAGTCTCTCCAGATACGAGCCGCCTGCAGAACGCGGTGCCCGTCTTAGGCTGACATCTGCACATTGCCACGTGTGCACCAAGTTCCCCGGAGAGGAGTTCTGCTTGTGGTTCTCCAAAGCACACAGAAAGTAGGCGTTTCTGATAACTGTCTCAGGCTTGGAGTACAACGAGGATAATTTTCCTAAGTAAATGCTGGCCACTTTATCATTGACAAGACACTGGCCCTAAAAAATTGTCGAAACGCCTTCTAATTTCATACCAGCGTACCAACAGCAGGCTGAATTCCAGTTATAATAAGAGGCTGGCTTCCTTCAAGAACGTGCAGGGCCCACGCCCCCCAGCACGGGAACAAGGCCCCAGCTCAGGCCCCGTCACCTGCAGGAGTCTGCACGGCACAAAGGACGGTGGCTTCCTCCTGCTGTGACTTCCCTGTTGGTTCCAGTGCACTCTGCAGAGTGGTGTTTAGCGCTGAGGCTGTGGCCCGAGACAGGAGACGGGCTGCCCTCCGAACGAGAAATAACAACAAAAGCAACACAGCGCCGGCCACCTGCGGTGCCTGCCCTGGCGTGTGGAGCCGGCAGAGACGGCTGACCTGCTGCCTGTGCGGGGTCTCCAGAGAAACCTATGCGCTGATCCCGTGTGTCACCTCCTGCCCCATTCCAGATGCCCCCGGGGAGGGCAGGCGAGCCGCAGAGGCGCCTGGCCTGGGCTGTCGGGCCAGAGGAGGAGCTTGGCTGGGCAGCCGACACCAAGCTCAGCAAGGAGGGGGTGGGCGGGCCGGGGCCCTGCACCTCGGGTGTTGAGCTCCACCATCGATGAAGGACACGGTTAGATATTAGAGCCCACTCCTCAGATGCCCCAGGTCCAGCTCATCAGGAACAGGACAGCTCCCTTGTGGCACTCGGGCTTCTAACACGGGGTTTCCGACTTGCTTGCCGGCCGCGCTAGTGTTTTCTTGACCTGGCAGTTTTCCTTTTCACTCAAAGTCAATGAATCAGTCCTCAGATTTATTCGTCAGTCTTACGAGTTGGTTCATTGCACGTCAGTGTCAGGGAACCTCACCTGCTCTGGACACCTGGGCCAGGCTGCTTTTCTGGATCTGTAAGGCTGGTCACTAGTGCCTTCTTGGCCCCCAAGGTCCTGGCTCCTGATCGGATGCTACCTACCTTTTTGATCAGTTAATAAATCAGCCTCCCTCTCCTATGTTCATGCTGATCCCACCAACACTTGGGTCTGTGTTCATCTACAGCCTATGAACCTGAAGGAAAACCATCCCTAAGGACTTCAGGGCCTGTGCTTAGCCGGAAAGCAGGCGCACAAGCACCCACAGTGGGCAAAGGGCCAGTGTCTCTGGGTGTGACCGCTGTAACACAGACGCCCCTCCCGCATCGCCAGGGAAAGATGGGGACCTGGGCAGGCAGGCGTGGAGGAAGAGGCCCTTAGACTCCCCCTGGAGCGCGCCGCCCCCGGGCCCCGGCGGCCCTCCCGCACCCCTCCTCCCCTGCTCTGCGGCATCACCTGTCGGAACAGCAGCTCCTGCTCAGTGGGCTGCCGCTGGCCCGGCCCCACCTCCTCCTCGTCGCTCTCGATGGGCTCCTGTTTCACCTGCACCCCGGCCGGCGCGTGCGCCTGCGTCTGCCCCGGGAGCCGGTCCGGGAAGGGCTCCTCCAGGAGGGCCTGGTGCTCAAGCAGCTCCTCCTCCGTCTCCTCGGGGTGGCTCTCGGGCTGCCGGGCCGGCTCGCTCGCTTTGGGGATCATCTGCAACGCAGAGGTAAGGGGTGGAGCTCGGTGTGACGTGGGGTGAGTGAGATCGCGGCACAGGAACAGGCTGGTCACGAGGCCCACACCGCGGAAGCACAGGGGCCAACCTCGGAGGGCGCTGTTACCCTGGGTGGAGGCATCTCCTTCTCTCTCTCTCTCACACGCACACGCACACACACACACGCACACACACGGGTGCCGGGCGCTGTCCGAGGTGCTGAGAAAGGACACAGCCCGGCGTTTGGTACCTGCTCTTAAGCACCTGTGTGCCAGGCACAGCGAAGCCCAATGCAAGTCACAGGTGTGGACCCACGTCCACACCTGGGCGTGAAGAGGGAGGCCTCCTTCCTTCGCGGTCACAGCTGCCGGGAGAAGCCCCGCCCGTGCCCCCTCCCCTGCCCCCTCAAGAACAAGCGTGTTGCAGACGCCGTGATGACCCTTCCTGCCAGCCCTCGACGGGGCACACGTGGCCCCCTGGTCTTCCCTGACCCTGTGCCCACTCACTCCTCGCTGTCCGGCCTGCCTGGGGCCAGCTGCCCGGCACACCACGCTCTTCAGCAACGCGGTCCTTTCCCTGCTGAAGGTTCCACATGCTGGTGACTCCCAGGCGCGGGTGCCCAGCCCAGGCCTCGCTCCTCATTTCCAGACCAACCACCCGACGGCCTGGTACGCATCTCGGCTGAACACGGACACCCAGGGCACCGGCTCTCGCTGGCCCTCCCCCTTCCGTGCCTGCCCAGCACTGCCCATCTCATGTCTCTGGAGAGCACGCTTCTCCCCGTCCTCACGCTCTGCTCCTGTCCTGCCCCGGGCAAGCTGCGTCTCCTGCCAGATCACAGCCACGGCCTTCTGAGGCCCCTCTCCCGTCCACCTCCGTGTGGCAGTGACAGTGGGCTCTCAACGTGCCACCACCCCGCCTAAGCCCCTGAAACTCTTCCTCTCTCGTCCTTACTTTGCTCCTCTGCCGTCCGGCCCTACTCAGCCTCCCCCCTTGACCTGCCACTGTCCCCTCCAACCACGCCATGGCCGTCCAGACGTCACTGCAGTTTCCTCCCGATGGGCTCCCCATGGCTCCCCTCCCTCCCGGACCCCCCTGGGCTGATGCCTCGACACCCCTTAGGCCTCCGGTCTTCTCCGGGAGGCGTCCTTTGGCCTTCCGGGTGGAGGCTGGGTAATGCTCACCTGCGTTCACACCCCCAGGCTCTTCCAGCCACAGGAGTCACTGCAGCTCTGCAGCTGCCGTTTACACAGCCGCCTGACCTGCAGCCTGCAGTTCAGGTGAGGGCAGGGGCCACTGCTGACTTACCCACGGGGCACGCGGTAATTATTCATTAAACGTTCGCCTGAACGACTGGGTAAGTGAATGAGCCGTCCAGGGAGTGGGAGGGTCAAGGTGGAGAGTGAGCAAGGCCAGCATCAAAGCACACGGGGGGCCGCGAGAGAGCAAGGGCCTGGCCTGACGGGGACGAGGCGGGGACCTGGCCTGGCGCGCGGGGCACCAGCAGGCGCACATCCCAGGAGTAGGCGCTCTGGTCGGCCGGCCCGCCAGGGCCTGGGAGGACAAGGGCCTGCCCTAGCCGCTGCGACGTGGGGAAAGGCCAGGGCCACACAGCAGCAAGGGGGCAGCATCTCCAGGCCCGGGACACCGCAGAGGGAGGGCAGTCCAGGATGGCGCCCTGGGTCTCGGGTGACGAGGCTGCCGCCCCGGGCACGGGGGCCAGAAGACAGACAGGTGCTGGGGGCACAGAGGTCTCGGCCGTCCCAGGTCTGAGGGGACGTGGTGAGCCGGGAAGAAGCTGAGAAAGAGGAGCAGACACGGGGACCCCTCCTCTGACGCAGGGACCCCTCCTCTGACGCGGGGACTCGGGCACAAGGAATGTCTCAGAGCACATTAATAACTGAACTGCTTGGCTTTCTGTAAACTGTGAAAGAACATGCCCCAAATTTCAAAGCCCCAAGTCGGAAGGTCGCTCTCCATGCATGGTCTGTCCATTCGCTGTGGGAACGGAGTCAATGGGGCAGATGTGACTGGTGTCGGGGCTTTAAGGAGACGCGAAGCTCTCGAAAGCCCCCGTTTAGGTCCCTGCCGTGCGAGAGATCTGCCCTGCAGGGGAGAACGAATCCTGCCACCACTCCTGACTCTGTTTCTAGAAGGAAACCGAGGTCTTCAAGAAAGCCTCACGTTTTCTCGTCCTGGGCGTTTGTATTTTAAAAAGTCCTTACAGAGCCGCCTGCGTCCTCACCCGCACCTGGATGCAGTGAAGCCTGGCCCACGAGGGATGGAGTTGGGATACTGTGCCAATGCTGGTATTTCATCAGCTTGTAACAGCCAGGGGTCAGCTGTACCCGGCGGGTACCAGGGCCCAGCCCCCGAGGAAGACTGAGCTATAGATGCCCTCCTCAGCACCTGCCTTACCTTGCTGAGAAAACAGAGTTTCGATTGGGCTAGGGATTTATTTTATGTGATCATCCCTTAAGTTGTTTGTAATGAACACTGTAAAGGAAAGCAACCCATGAAAGCCAAGCCATGGGGACCCCAGGCCCTTTCTTTACATCCGCCCATGGCAGCTTCTCATCAGAAAGCTCCAGTGCAGCCGGAACAAGGCGGCCAGAGCTCCGGGAGCAGGTCAGCGCCGCTTCAGCAGAAGGCGAGGGGGTGTGAGTGGAGAGAAAGCCGGGGCGGGAGGGTGCTGGCTGGCAGACAAGCTCAAAGCTCTATTTCGAGTAAACAATCCGCCAACCTTACATCCAGGTGCTTTGACAGATTTCTCACAGTGGTTCATCAAAAAAAAAAAAAGTGTTTTGAAAGTCTGTTTTTGATGATTTTGAGATTTGTCAATCCCATCTGCTTCCCACACACCTGGAGCCCGCGAGGCCCCATGATGAGCTTCGTGCCTGGACAGAGTCCACTCGGGGCCAGACTGTGACTGCCCCCCTACCTGCCCCTCGACTGGGGGGGGATGAGGCAGGGAGGACCCGTCTCTGCCGGAAGAGGGCGCTGGGCCTCTCCCGGGCCCCCGCAGGTCCGCAGGCGCCTCGAAACCTCAGCAAATGGCATTATAAGCCTCGGCTTTAGGACCCACGGGGTCAAAGCTCTCTCGTTTCTGCTGTCCCCCAGGGCCTGGCCCAGCGTCTGACAGGTAAGAGGGTGGGGTTTGTGGGAGGTTTACTGAGCGTGGGGCCTGAGAAGGTGGCTGGGGAACAGACCCGGTGAGAGGACGCCACGGCAGAGGGATGGGGAGGGAAACAGGAAGGGGGGACAGCAGCCAGGATGGATATGGGAGCGGCCAAGGCCCCTTGCGATGCGCTGGAGGGCGAGGGTGTGAAAGAATTGGCAACAATGGACAGAGGAGTGGAGGTCAGGGAGAGGGACACAGGGACAGGAATGGGGGCGTGGACAGCAGGGGGAGGGCACGGGTATGGGGGCTCCCCACACCATGGACTTCACCCTCCAGACGAAGGTCCAGGAGGCAGGTGCTTTCTCAGAGCGGGTGGCAACCTCCTCTCCGCTCCGTGGAAAGATCCCAAAGGGTCAGGGGACTGCCTGCAGGGAAATGACCCTTGAGCGCTCAGCCAGGAGGGGGCCGAAGGCCAGCAGGGAGGTGGGTCCTGGCGCAGTGAGGGGAGGGCTGGGCAGATGGAAAACGGAATCCGGGAGCACAGATGCTCCAAGCCAGGCTTGTGGAGGGAGCCCGGGCGGCTGAGGGCCGGGGGGCGGATACTTCGGGGGAGGTGGGGAGGCCACGTGGGCAGAGGAAGCAGGAGAGAGGTTCCCGCAGGGGAGGCCGAGGGGGAGGGCGGGGCCCCTGCAGGGGACCTGGAGAAGGAGGGAGGCCGCAGCGCCGTGGCCTGAGGGTGGCCTGCAGGGGGGTCACCCGCAAGCTGCGCCTGGTCCTGAGGACGCCAGGCCTGCTCCGGGCCCTACGGCAGGCGGCCTCTGAGTGGGTAAGTACATCCGGGGACGCAGAGGAGGTGGAGGCCCCGGGAGCGGCGACAGAAGGGGAGAGGGTCCTCGTCGTCTGGGAGGAAAGCGGGTTGTGACAAAGCTGAGAGCATGATCACCGAGGAGAAAAGGAGAGCAGCCACGGGAAGGCACTCTCAGTGGACAGAAGCTCAGTCCTCGCTTTCTTCCAGCACTTTCCTTTCAACTCCAAAACTACAGGACGGTTTTGAGAACAGTGTAAGACACTCCACGTGCCCTTCGCCTGGACATCAACAGTCGGCAGGCCATGGAAACAGGCAGAGGCCGCCTGTCCTTCTGCTGACCCACCGCGGGCCGTCGGGCTGCCAGACCCAGCCGGCAGACGTGTCAGCACGATGGTCTCCCGGGAACCCCGGGGAAACCGTCCACCGTGGCACTTTGAGGGCGGGGCTTAGCAACCGTATCTGCCGTATCTGCTGTGTCCTACAGATGAATTCAGTACCCGTACCCGCTGTGTGTTACGTGTGAACTTAGTAACTGTGTGTGGTCCTGTTGACCTGTATTTAAGTTTCCTCCGTTGTTCCAGTAATGCCACTCGTAGCCTTTTTGGTCTGATTTGGGTCCAACTACAGGTGAAAATTTGTCTTCAGGTGTCCCGTACGAGGCTGACATTTCGGGAGAGTGCATGTACTCTGTAAAGTGCCCCGGAGGTGGAGGAGGGCTGTCCCCTCAGGAGAGACGTGGGCAGTGCCCCCGCGGGGCCCTCGGGCCGGGCGTGTGTCCGCTGGCGTGGAGCCGGGCCATCGGGGTTGGGGTGGTGTGAACGTGTTGTCTGTGGACGTCAGCGCAAGGTCTGTGGGCTGTGCTCTACTTCTTTCCATGAATGACGGGCATAAGGGTTCGAGGGCTGGCTGCGCAAGCTTCAGAGGTTTCCACGTGCGTCCTCTGCCCCGTGTGGCGGGGCTCCTGCCCCCAGCCCGGGCACGCCCGCCCTTGCCTCCCAGGTCGGCCTGGGTGAGGAGTGTCCCCTCCCTTCCCCGTGCAGCTTCATGGTCAGGGATCCCAGGGGCACGACCCACATCCCTGCAGCCCGTCCTGGCAGGATGCAGCACCTCTCGGCGGGGGGGGATACTCCACAGCTGGGGGGGGGGGAGGGAGGAGCTGGCGAGGGCCCAGCTGGGAGGGCTGTCTCCACGTGGCGGCCTCCCTGTGACGCCGAGGGGCCTGCCACACACCCGCCAGGGGTCTTCTCTCAGCAGAGACACCGGTGTGTGTGCAGCCAGTCTCCTTGGGCCACGGCCACAGACAGAGGTCTGTTTCTCTCCCTGTCCATCTGTGAAACGCAGCTCTGCACCCACAGGCCGGGCCGGTCACAGCAGATCTGGCTCCGTGAGAGGAAGCGAGGCTCACCGCGGGCAAGTGCGACAGCGGAAACGTCAGCGGTGATGCAGCAGCAGACGGGACAAATGGATCGGCTCTTCGTCTCCCAAAGGCCTTCAGGATCTTGGGAGCGCCCTCTCATCAATTAAACGAGAACGGACATAACCCGTGTTCATAACAAGAAGCTTCTAAGAGCCAGACTAGAGTTCAGGGCCCAAACCTAACCGGTGAGCAGGCCAGTATTTAAAGGTCACTGGACACACTCACAATTAGACACCCCAGCAAACGAGGCCCAGTTTTCATATTCACAATGGAGGCTGAACAAGCAGGGAAGCCCACAAGGAATGGCTGCAATCCCGGTGCAGGCTGGCCAGGGCTGCAGGGAGCTGGCTCGGGGGCCGTCAGGGTACGAGCCCCCCAAGATGAAGGGCAGAAATGTCAGTGCTGGCGGTACTAGATATGACTGTCAGCTCCCTGCACATCCCAGGAGAACAGCGTGCAAACACTTCAGTCAACTGTCGTTTGCTATGACAAGTCAATCACAGAACAAAATCCAGGGGATTAGCCAGCTGCTAAATCACTCTGGGAAGAATGTACCACACGTGAACAGGTGTTTCCTGTCTTCCTAAAACCTCCTACCCGTCACTCCGTTAATGACGTAGTACAATTAAGAAGCCGGTCGGTATTAGAAAGGTGACGTGAAGTGCCTTTGACGCTTTGACACCCGGTGGTGCCCCACCCGCCCACCCTGATCAGGTGCCTTTCCTGCCCGAGTTGGGGGCTGGCTTCAGCGGCCCCTCCCACTCCTGACACCACCCTGTGCTGTCTGGTAGGAAAGCCCGCGCAGCCAAGGGGGCTCTGGGGCGGGGCTGGTGAGCCTGTGTCCCAGCGCCTGGTGGGCAGCAGGGGCCTGGGCTTGGCCTGCCCTGAGCGTCTGGCCTCATCCCTGGAGAGGGCGGGCCCCCCCCTCACCTCTCCACCTTGCACCTGCCGGGCACGTCCCACCTGCTGGGCACCTAGACACATGACCCTTCCCTCCTCCCTAGGCCCCTCCCCTCCCTGACCCTTCCATCCCCCAGGGAAGCAGACAGAGGCCTAAGCGCATCTGACAAGTGGAGCACAGGTGACCCACCCGAAAAGGGGAAATGACGGGTGAGCTTTCACGGGAAGTAGGCACGTCCATAATCAGGTCTCGCTGCCCCCAATCTGCCAGCGTTCTCACGTTTCCTTCAGAAAATCCCCAAAGTTGCCTCCTATCACCTCATCCTCTTATTTTTATTAACAGCTTTATTGAGATGTAATTCACATAGCATAAAATTCACGCCCTTTAAATTGTATAACACAGTGGTTTTTAGTATATTTACAGAGTTATGCAACCGTCACTATAAGCTGCTTTTGGAACGTTTCCACGCTCTCATGAAGAAACGTCGCACCCCCAGCCCCTGGGGACCTACTTTCTGTCTATGGATCTGCCTGTTCTGGACGTTTCACGTGAATGGAATCACGCAGCATGTGTTTAGTCTTTTGTGCCCGGCCTTTTTCACGCAGCACGTTTTCGGGGTTTACCCACGTGTGGCCTGGGTCACTGCTTCTTTCCTCTTTGTGGCCGAGCAACGTCCCACCGTACGGACGTGCCACGCGCTGTTTACCACGCACCGTGCGATGGGCACGTGGCTGCCCCCTGCCGCCCAGCCCGAGCAGCGCTGCTGTGAGGCCCTCGCCCTGAGTTCTCCCGGACAGACGCCCCCGCGCTGCCAGGCAACGTGGTCGCTCCGTGTTTAACCTTCGGAGGAGGTTCCGAAGTGGCTCGAGAGTCTCCTTCTCTGACAGAAGGAGGCTTCACTTCGAATATGAGCATTTGAAACAAGCCACTCAGAATTGCTGCTCCTCTGTTTCCATGGCCAGCAGGGCCACGCTAACCTTGCCGCAGCTTCCTGTTGAAAGGGGGCCGGGAGTGACCGTCCCGACCTCGGAGGGATGCAGACCTCTGGGCGGGAGCCCTTCCGACGAGGCTGCTGCAACAGGCGGGCAGGGCACGAGTGCCAGGGGGCTCGGAGCCCGTGCTTTGGGGGCCCCATGCCTCCGCTGGGGACTCTCTGCTGCGGGTCTGCTTGAGAGGGTTAAGTGCCCTTAAGAGACCCCAGAGAACCGTGCGGGGCAAGTAGAATAAACCGCCCGGGAAAGAGACGCTTCACATGCACAGCCTGCCCCGGCCGCACGCACAGCCTGCCCCGGCCGCACCCCAGCCCCCGGCCCCGCCGCCCGCCCGCCGCGGCCCGGGTCTCACCTTGCTGAGGTGCAGCTGCGGCTGCTGGAACTGCTGCTTGTGCTTCTCCAGGAACTGCTGGTGCTGCTGCTGGACCACCAGGTGCTGCAGCGCCTGCGCGCTCTGGGGCAGCGGCGCCGACTGCGTGCGGCCCAGCGGGCGGTGCTGCCGCAGCTTGTGCACCGACGGGGACACGCGCTCCGCCCCCACCAGGGGCTGTGCGTGCAGGGGCAGCGCTCCCAGGCCTGCAAGATAGCGGTCTGAAGAGAACACAGGGGGAGAGGCGGCGGAGGAGGGGAGGGGAGAGGGCCGTTGAGTGACTGACGGAGGCCGGCCGGCCCGGCACCGCCTCCCTGCAGCCCGCCGGGCCTGCTCTAAGCTTGGGCTTCAGGGCAGAGGCCTTCCATCATCCGCTCCCCGGACACCCAGGTCCAGGCCGTAAACGAGAGTAGCCCCGGCACGAACGCGCTCAGAGGGGCCCAGGCCCGGCTGAGGAAGGGGCCAGGGTTCTGGTGCCTCCAGAGCGTCCTGGAAGAGGAGGCCGCACCCTGACAGCCACCAGAACCGGGGTGTGAGGGTCAGTGGTCCCTAGGGATCAAACCATCTTGAAGTTCTCTTAGAGCACAGATTTTATACACAAAGAGGGCATGAACACTTTAAAAAATCCTGATGCACATCGCCAAGATCTCTTTCTATGAACTTCTGGAAAGGTTTTGCTACCAGCTGCATAGGAAAAGGGCAGCTTGGCCGCACCCGTGCCTGGACTAAGTTTTTAAATTAAGAATCTATGTTGATGGGACAGGGTCTTGTTTGAATCCGTGTTTGAATCTTGTTTTAAAATGCAACCTCCTCATGCAAAACCCAGGAAGGTAAACGTTTTTCCTTCTGTATTCCTTTGTATTACAACTATCAATATTTTTTTTTAATGAGTTTTGATTGATTTTTATTTATTTATTTTTGGCTGCGTTGGGTCTTTGTTGCTGCACGCGGGCTTTCTCTAGTTGCGGCGAGCAGCGGCTACTCTTCATTGCGGTGCGCGGGCTTCTCATTGCGGTGGCTTCTCTTGTTGCAGAGCACGGGCTCTAGGGCACGCGGGCTTCAGTACTTGTGGTGCACGCGCTCAGTAGTTGTGGCTCACAGGCTTAGTTGTTCTGCGGCATGTGGGATCTTCCCGGACCAGGGCTCGAACCCGTGTCCCCTGCATTGGCAGGCGGATTCTTAACCACTACGCCACTAGGGAAGTCCCAGTACTTTTTCTTTTAAAATTGTTGGTTTAGATAGTTTACCATTTTTCCCCGGTTCCATGGGCATAAGGGTATAACAAACCTATCTCAGGCCACCTGAGTGTCTGTTCCCTGGCACCTGAACAACATCTAAACATCACTCAGGCAGACTATGACCCCAGATCAGGGTGTCTGACCAGGAGAAACAGCAGGTGAACTGACACGCCAGCTCTCGGCTGCCCGGAGAGGCTGGCTCCTGCGACGGGGCACCTGCCCGCGGTGGCCCTGCTGACAGGTGGGTGGCCCCTGCCCTCCCCCAGGGTCTGCAAAGCCAGCGGGGCTGTGTCGCCATGTTGAGTCGAGCCTGAGACCCCCGGTGGGCATGGACTCTCAGTCTTTTCCTGGTCCCTTCGTGGGGGCTATTTCTGAATTAAAAATACTACTTTGTGTGCCAACAGGAAAAAAACCCTCAACCCTAGCAAAACTGTCCCTTGTTACCTTTTCAAAAAGTTAATCAACCACAGTTCCCTACGCCACCATCTCTTTTTATCCAAACCAGTAGTTCTCTGGAAAGGTAAGTTATCTTAAACTTTGTTGTCTGCTTGGCTACTAAATTAAACTGAATAACTCAAAATGTGTTAGAGATAGAATAGAATCATTCTCTCCCCAGCTTTCTAGAAAAATTTTAAAAAAAGAATGGCATCATCGTAAAGAAGGTCTTTCAGAATTCATCAATTGTTGATGTAGGTATGATGGGGGATTAAACCACTTCATGGAGGGGATAAGGACGTCAGCCCAAAACGCTACATTTATGGGATTAAAAGGCTACTTAGTTACTGAAAAGGTCCCTTCTTGGAAAACATCCCTTGTTGTTTTTAAAGCTTCTGTGGACCCCCAAGGATGAGGGCGTAACAGGTGACGGGACAGCAGAGCCCTGCGCTGGGGTCATCTGGGCCGACCCCGCAACATATCCCGCAGAGAAGCTTCTCTCATTTCTAGAGGAGGGAATACTAATTCCATGGTGATCTGACGTCTGGCTGGACACAGGCTCAGGAACAAGGAGCTCAGGCGGGCCGGTGAGGCTGGGACTCCGGTTCCTGCCACCGCTGCGGGTTCTCCAGGGCTCCCCTCCCTCTGATCTGGGCCTCCAGTAGCTCGACGACGGCGCAGACGCCTGCCTTCACCGGGCGACGCCTCCCAGAGGACACAGGCCGCGGTTCCCGCGGGGGCGCGGGCGTGCGCTGACAGTGGAGAGGCCTTACACACCCCGATGCTGGCGATGCTTGGGTTTGACGCGGAGCTGCCCGGGGCGCAGGCCTTTCGGGCTGGACCCCAGTTTTGTTCTGCCCCCAGACCTCACCTCTCACCCCCATCCCACTCGCCCCAAACTTGACTCTAGTGCCTCTGGAGGGTGAAACTGTGGGGCTACCACGCTCGGGGACAAGTGTAGTGTCAGCGTCACTGAAAACTGGACGTCCTGACCTTCCAGTAGCGAACCCATCAGCGGGCAGGTAGTTTCCGGTTCAGAACCTAAAGATGACCCCTTAGATCATTAACAGGAGTTTTTGACGATAACTCACAAGCAGCTGGTTTTCAGTATATGTTGTAAAACTTTCAAGCATGAGGGCACAGTTAATTAGGATCAAATTCTGTGCTGGGTGACCAGCGGCCTGCAGAGGCCGGCTGGGTTGGGCGGGGGGAGGGCCCAGCCTGCCCCTCCTACAGGGACCTGCTTCTGAGTATTTGTGAAATGATGCAGTTCTAGCTCTGACACTGTCTGTCTGTCCATAGTGACCACCAGCAAGCAGGCGGGTCCGTGGGTCGACCACTGGGGAACCTCCGGGAACCTGCCAGAGGCAAACCTGCCATGAATGACCCTTCCTGACTCTGCTCAGACACCCCTCCTGGCACATGGCTCCATCGCAGAAATGTCTACCGTGTACCTTCCAGCATCAAACACCGCGGGGGTGCCCACGGGGGGTGGCAAGGTTGTAGGGAAAGCCCAGCGGCTGTTCCCCGGGGGGACGGAAGCATGCCCAGAAACTGCCTGCACAGAGTGCCCGGGAGGAGGGCCGGGGGGCACCTGAGCGGGGCCTGATGCAGAGAAAGGGTTCTGAGAAAAGGGCGGTGGGTCCAGAGGGTGCCGTGCGGGCCTTGCCAGTGCTGAGCGAGCGGCATCCCGCGTGCTGCGTGGGAGGAGAGAGGGAGGCCCACGCAGCTGCTTCCACGCTGAGAGCTGGGGCTAAGCGCCACGCCGGGGCTGTCCAGCTTCCTGGGCTGACGGAGTGTTCCACGTTCCTGCTGCCCCACAGCCAGGGGCCACATGAGCACCCGATGAGTCACACGTGGGACTCCCCGTCAAACCTTTCCCTCTGCTGTTAGCTTTCAGTTTCAATGTGGATGGCCACACTGGCACGGCTCTGGACCCTGGCAAGGCTTCCCGGGCCTTCCTAAGAGTGTAGGGTGACTCCAGAGATCCCAGGATCAGGGAGGGGACGGGCAAGGGCCCACGAGACCCCCAGGAAGGACAGACAGGCCAGCAGGGAAGTGAGGGAGAGAGCGAGGTTGAAGGTTAAACACGATAAAAGACCAAGAGTCACCACCGCAACCAGAGCACCTCACAGCTGAGGAGGGAGCGAGGTCAGGGCCGCCCCGCTGATACTCAGGGCTCAGTAGACCCCTGTAAAACCCAGGGAGGAAGCTGAACACCCACCGGATGGGGCCTGGACCTGGGGTGATGACCCTACGGCAGGGCCCCCTCATTTCACGGTGAGCCCCACGCACTCCGTCACTCGGAAATTAACTCTTTTACACTGTTGTTGCTAGGCAAATTTCATAGCAAATCTACTTTTTTCTAAATATAACCACCCCTTAGATGGGGCACATTAACAAAAATGTTACTGCTAATAGAAACCCGCTTGCTGCCCACCAGAGCCAACCCTGGGCTTCCATCACGTGTCCGACGACCCAAAGGGCAGACCCATCAGAGGGGCCGTCAACCTGCCCTCGGGAAATTAACCGGCAGGTGTGTCTGACGCTCCTGCTTCCACGCACCAGGCTCTGCGAGTGGACTCGGCCTATCCGGCCACAGCCTGGCATGCAAGGGGCAAGTCCAGAAGTTCTGCGGGGGACAAGCCACCCCGCCGGCCCTCCCGGGGAGCCCACGACGGCCTGACGCGGCCCGCAGCGTGCTCACCTGTGACGAGGGGCGTCTGCGCGGGCGGCTGCTCCAGGAGGACCACGTGCTGCAGAAGGGAGCTGGGAGCCGCCCCCGAGTCGCGCTCCAGGGGTGCGGTGCCCAGGTAGGGGGTGAGGTGGGTGCCGGGGAAGAGGGAGATGCGTTGCTGGAGGGCCGGGAGGGCCAGTCTCTCGGCCTCCTGCTGGCTGGCCGCCCCCTGGAGAGGCACAACCGGGCTCCCAGAGTCAGGGGCCTGGGACGGCCGCCCCGCGCCACTGCCACCCAGACCCGTGGGCGCCCACTTACCGCGGAGGGGCCGGTGGCGGGAAGTCCCAGCGTGATGTTGGGCAGGGATGGTGACGTGTACAGGGGCAGCGGGCCCACCGAGCCTTCTCGCGTCACGAGTCTGTGCGCCAGGCTGGTCTGGGGACAGAGCACACAGGGCCATCACACAGGCTCTGCACCGCCAAGCCTGGGTGACACTCACCAAGGGAAACGACCACAGAAAACACTTCGGGGCAGACCACGCCCAGTTCTGAGATCCCCGGTACAGAAATCTATTAACGAGGACAGCACGGGGGCGAACACGGCATTCAAAGCAGGCCACAAGCACTATAGTCTGATTCACAATCCTTCACTCTCTTGTTTTGTTCTTATTCAATTCACTCATCATTGTAAACTATCAGAATAAAATCTAGGACAATATATTTAAAAATATATTCTTAGAGTCGGGAATGTCTTTCCAAACATAACATGAGAGGTAGAAACCAGAGAAGAAAGTATTGATTAAAAAAGAAATCCCCTCACATAAAAGGCAAATAATGGTGACAACAAGGTTGGCAACGTATAGTAGAGACAAAGACCAATATATAAAGAGCATGCAAATCAAACAACAATTAGTGAGAAATGACAAAGAAGAACCAGTATGGAGAAAAAAAATACTCAACATCATCAGTAATCTAAAAACATATCTAAAAATCTAAAAACATTTAAAAACCTATCCAGTTGGCAAAGATTTTCAAAAATGACTACAGCACCTTGACCCAGAGAAACAGAAACACACTGCTGACTGGATCATAAATCGGCATGCTCCTTCTGCAGGACAATTTGGCAATCCATGTCAAAAGCCTTAAAACCGGATCTAACCTTAAATCCTAAAATCCCACTCCACCCTCAGGATGCACTCTTAGGAGATAAAGCTGGACGCACACAGACCTGGCCACAGGAGAGCTCTCTGCAGCAGCGTCCACGCTGTGCTACAGCGTGTCAGAGGATAAATCCATGAGGGCGCGTTTACACATGGGGACGTTCAGGTTGGAAAAATCTTGTTGATGACTTGGGAACTTATTTATCACGTGTGGTTAAGTACCAGTCCCCGAGGACTTGAGTTGCTGTCGTATTTCACATCTTTCTGCTTCTAGAAGGAAGGTTCTTTGCTAAAAGGACACTGTCCTATTCACACTGTATCCTCCCTCACTAGACGCCCAGTGACGTGTGCGGGACCAAGGGCACAGGAAGAAGAGGGCGAGAAGGTGGTTGCCATGACACTAGCTGGCGGTGTCATGGAAAATAACACTAGCGCTGGACATACAACCAACTCCCTCCTAGTTCTTCTCACAACGCACCACATAATTAAGGATGAGAAACATTTTGGGTGCTTTAAAATTTCATTTGCAAGGTTAAAAAAAATAGGAGCTGAAAGTTGTCACAAGTTATTGTAAACAACGGTGGGCTGCCTGTAGCCCCGGCTGGAAAGTCCATCAGAGGACAGGGCGATTACCACCCTAGGGCGTGTGCGCAGGTATTCGGTGCTTTGCAGAATTTCCTAGGTGGCTTAATGGTGTCATACTTGGAAACACACACGCAAGTGATAAACTCCGTCCTCATGCTCTAAGGGCAGAGCAGGAAGGACCGGCGTTCTTCACCTGGGAGGGAAGTTAGTGCATCTTCCCCAGAGACATGGCTGCGGCCACCTTTAGTTCGTTCACATATTCAACTGTACAGTAATGATTAAAAGGCTACTTTAAAAAGCAGTCCTTTTTCTAGATAAAAAAAAAAAAATCAGCAAGCTATGATTTAGAGAAAGTGATTGAGATTGCCAAGGAAAGCACGATTTTGTTCCTGGATTTGTCCAGGAATAAAATAAGCAAACATTTAATGTTTGAAACTTGTCATTTCCTCTTTATAACCAAGGCTTTTTTTTTTCTTTTTTTTTTTTACCTGATTTATTTTTAGAACTAAAGCGGCCTTCTGGGAATTGTCTGGTATGTTGATTTGTCCGCATTTCCGGTGCCAGCCATCTCCAGCTGCCCTAGACGTGCTCCTCAGCTGCCCAGCTGCCCAGAAAGGCCAGGGCCGGGGCAGCGCGCCCTCTGCACGCCCCCGAATCACACTTGGCTTTCGGCATTGGCCGAATGTCCTCCCCTGGGGAGAGGCTGTCCGCCGGTCCGGGGAGCCCTGCTTCCTCCATGTAAGCGGGGTGGGGGAGGTGTGGAGGTTGCTGAGCGCCCCTCAGTCAAGCAGGGAAAGGGGGTGCTGGGCCGGTGGGCCTCGCTCCCACATGAGCACCCCGCCTCACCTCTGGACTGGAGGAGGAGCTCTCAGAGGACTGTCCCATTCTAACTGTACTTGAAATCCACAAAGGACATCCAACTGTGATCAGATTTTCAAAGACTACCCCCTCGATCACAATGAATATCTAACGTAAAACATGAAAACTGCACTCTTCACGTTTCTTGTGAATACTCTGACGTCTACTAATCTGCAGTAGCTTAATTTACATTAACGTGTGATTTGTAAAAATTAACACATAATTTAAACTGGCATCCACCCAAATAAGGCATCTCTACAACATGAACCATTAGGTACATAACTGCCCGTTTTAAATAAAATCAGGATCTATGACAGCTACTGACAAGCCACATCCAGCACTCACATCTCATTCCAGGTAGCAATTTCTAGGCCAAGCTCTAAGGCTAATTACAGGTAGACCTCAGCTATGAACTCAGTCTCACAGAGAAGGATTGTTAAAACTTTTAATAATGTAAACAAGTATTTTAACCGGTAGGTTGAAATGCACAGGTAATAAAAGGAGTAGACATATAAAGGAAAAGAATAAAAGAAAATGGGGATTCGGCAAGCCAGAGGCAGTAGTACAAAATCATTTCTAGCAGTCATCTTAGTTTCTAAAAATCTGCTTATACCTTAAGTGTCTAGAAATTGGAAATGAAAGTGGAGTGGACACGTGTGCCTGTGTCCTCCAACTAAGACCTGTCAACCCTCTGGAAGGGCAGGACTCATTTCTAAATATTTAAGGAAGAAAGTAAATACCAGTATTTGATAAATTATAGCCTCCTGTAAGTTGGAAGGAACGTAAAAAACCTCATGAGAACCTTGCAGTCAGGAGGACCGTCTGAGCAGGAAGTACACGGCACCGCTGGCTCAGTCCAGGGAAACGAGGTGTGCAGCCGGCTCCCCAGCGGTCGCCCCCGCCCTCGGGCCCCTGATACCGGTCGGCACCCGCCCATCCCAGTGGGCACGGGAGAGACGACTGGAAGCAGGCCCTTGCGGGGGAGGGTGCCTGGCACGGGGCTGGCACGAGGCAGGAGCTCCAGAGACACTTGTGGGATGAGCCGGGGGAGAGAAAGTGAATAAGGAGGGAGATGAATGCATGGAGCGAAGGTTCTGGAACCTCCGGCCCGGAACGTGGCCCTGACCGAGGTCTGGTCAAGGGCACGACTTGCAGCCAGCCCTGGGGCCCCTCCACCTGGCCGGAGCAGCCCCCCAGAGAGAGCTCTCCCAGAACTCTCTCTGCACCCACACCCCTCTCAACCTGTAGCACACCTGGGGTCTGACCGGCAGAGGTGAGGGTTGCTGACCCCTGTGGTCAGAGGCTCCTGGTTCCTGAGATGCTTCTGAAACGCTGCCCCTGACAGTCAAGATTGAAGGGCAGCTGGAAACTGCTCTTTGGAGCCAAAAAACCAGACGTGGGCAGGAGCGCTGGGCACTGACCTCGGTCGGGATGCTGGGGACAGCGGGCGCGATCCCATTCTCCGCGCTGGCATTCCCAGAGCTGTTGTTGGGCGAGCTGGGTGCGGAGCCCGGGGCGCTGCTGCAGGCCGAGTCTGGGGGTGGGAGAGACACCTGTGAGCCTGACTCGGGTCAGGCAAGGACACAGCTTCCGAGGCCCTGAGCTGCGCTGGCCGCCTGTCCTCAAAGCTGCACTTCTGCTTCGAGCTGGCTGACGGCAGAAGTCCCAGCAAGAAAGAACAGGACCACGGTCCCCAAACAAGGGCCATGGAGCTAATTCCCTGCTCTTCAGTTCTGCTAGCGACCCCTTGTGAGCGTCGCAAGCCCGTGGCTCACCGGGGCCCCACTGGCACCTTCTACGCTGTGCACACTCTCAACTTTATTCCCCTTTCGAAAAGTCTCATCAAGATGATCGTAAACCCCAGAAAGAGAGACCCTGAACACTTATTGATATTCTAACAACAAAAGGCAAGAAAACAGAGAGGCCAAATGACTGTGAACAGGGGAAGGTCAGATCCACTGTGCTTGCTTACAGAGCCCCCTCGGTCAACGTGTGCTTTGAGCTAATCCTTGCATTTTCCAAACATTGAGGGAACAGCACAGCTGGTGGCTTCTGTCATTGATCAGGGTTATCTGAAAACTCACCCCAAGATACTCTCCAAGTAGCTGTGGCGGGGGGAGTGGCCCCAGCCCACGCATCGGGGCTGGGACTGAGGCGGCCGTGTGTCCCAGCCGGGTCTGCGCCTCAATTCCAAAGGAGCCGCCGTTGCTGTGTGTGCAAACACGCGACGTAATAGGAGGGTCTTGTCTGGCTGAACGGCGTCTATCAGTGGCAGCCTCTGGTTAAAACCTTCCAGAGGGAGCCAGCCTGAGCCATTTGCCTTTCCCTCCTGAGTACTCACCGACCATGGGCACTGACGACTTAAGACTCTGCCCTGATCTGGGCTCCCAGGCTCGAGGAGGGGAGGCCTGGGCCACCTCCCTAAGCGGGCGCCCCGAGGGTGCTCAGCAGGCCACCCTTCAGCGCACGAGGCCACGGAGCTGCCCGCGGGGCCTGGCGGACTCTGAAACCTGGTTCCAGCTGAACTCGGGGTGACAGTGAGGAGGCTGAGGGTGCTGGTGTGGACGGCAGTGCCCATCCCCCAGCGCCCAACCCCACAGGCCCGGCTCACTCGGGGAAGGAGACCTGACCCCAAGGGCACATGCACGACCCCCTCAACCCAGGGGACCGTGAGCGCTCTCATCCTCTCCACCGAGCAGCGGTCCCCCTGGGGACACCCTGGCAGCAAGTGGCTCTCTCCACGCGAGGGCCCGCCCCGCCCTCCAGGGCACTGATGGTGAACTCAGGCCCCGGCTCCCCTCCCTCCTCCCACCAGATCCAGAGCCTGGTCTCCGCCCAGTGAAGTCACATTCACGTGCGCCCCCCTGACTGGGCTGGCAGGTGTCACACTTCACGCGTGAAGACAGGGCTTGCTTCCCCGACCCCCATGGCAGCCATCCCCCTGCCTCAGACGCCCACGTGGTGAGCCCCTCCCACCTTCCTTTAAGCGGGCCTCTCTCAGCAGCATTGGCAGATAAACTCTCCCAGGTGTGCATGGGAAAGCACGACAACTTTCGGGGGCAATAAAAAAATATATATCTCTCCAACTTTTCACCCGTTTTCAACTCAATAATGTTGAATATTTTTTCATTCCACTTCAAGGAATCTGGTCTAAGAAAACAAATATAAATGTGTAATCGTCACGATATTATTTGTATCAGCACGATGGAATACCATTAAAGGTGCCAGAAAGTGTTGTGACTAATATCAAGTGAGGAAAGGATACAAGTGTACACAGGGCGTGTGACAAATGCACAGAAAAAGGACTGGAAAGAAATATACTCAGATGTTAACGGCAATTTTCTCCAGATAGTGTTGGAGGGGCAGCTGATTCCCTCGTTTGCTTTCCCTGATGGGCACGGCTTTGACGAGGGACTAGGAACAGGCAGAGTGACGCTGCCACGTCCCGGGACCTGTCTCACCATCATCTCAGCGCCACCTCTGGCCCGCATCTCACCGCCGTCCCTCCCCGTCCCCCTGTACTGGCCGGTGGAGCTGCTTCCGCGACGCTGTGGACCTCTCCTGCTCAGGGACCTTCACCACCTCCCCAGTACCCCGGGGGAGGTGCCCCCGCTCTCTCTGGGACCCCCCCCTGCCTGGAACTCCTTATTTTCCAGTCTCGTGGAAAGCCAGCTCTGCTCAGAGCACCCTGCCTCTCCAGCCGCCGGGAGGTGTGCTGGCTGGGAAATCCATCCCTCATCTCCGTGCTGCCTGCATTCACCCATCGAGCTTCCCCGGGCCCGGCGTAGCCTCCACCGCTGCCCTGCCCCGCTGCCTTCGCTGTGCCTTCTTTGGGTAACACAGCCCAGGGCCAAGCTGGGGCCGCGTGCGGTGCGTTAGCTGCCCCACACGCGACGTCTGGGCTCTGGAGTTAGATTGGAAGCTCCCTGGAGGTGAGAACGCAGCTCACAATTTTGGTGCCCAGCCCGGTCCTGACACAGTCACAGGCTGACAGCACGAACGCCAGAGCCGGCGCTCAGAAAGAAGCCGCCAGGGACCCCGTCCCCCCAGAGGCAAGACTGGAAATAAACGCAGGGGCCCGCCGTCCGCGGCCTGGCATCCCCCAGAGAGATGAGGCCCACGTGTGGTGAGACACACGCTCCAACTCATTCGAGACCCGAGTCTGAACGGAATCCCCCAGGCAGAGGATCTTGAGGTGACACTTTTCCCTGATCTCTCTACCAGAATGACCGCACGATGACAAAGATGGGACCCCGGGCATGAGGCCTCAGGCTCCGCTTCACACAAACCCACGAAGTCCAGAAGCAGACCCTCGGACTAGGGGTTTCAGCCCCGGGCTGCGGGACAGGGCTGAGGGCACTCCGGCTCTCATCCCATCCCAGGCCCTGGACTCAGATCTGAGTGTGAGGTTCCCGGCCCCTCACGTGGGGCGCACCAGCACCCAGGAGCCCCTCCTCCTTCCCCTGGAACTTGGCCCTGGAGGACGCTGCCGAGAGCCGTGGTTTTCCCACCAAACCCTGCACTTGGTGCAAACATGGTCCCGCCCCTCCTGTTACCAGGCCGCCTGAGCAGCCCCTTTGTTCCGTGATTTTAGGGGTGGTGGATGTGCACCCTCTGGAAGTGGGGTGCACGCCCAGGAAGTGAGGTGCGCCCTAGGGACTGGGGTGTGTGTCGGGAAGTGGGGTGCAGCCCAGGACGGAGCTCTGCCTGGTGGGTGTGCTTCCCCGAGGCGGCCGCTAGGTGGGGGCCGAGAGCAGCGCGTGAACGGAGACTCGGAAACTCCCAGGCTCCTTCCTCCTTCCCCCGCCCCTGTCCCTCCCACTCTTCCCAGGAAGATTCTCACGCTCTCCAGTGATTCAGACACTGTTTAATGGGCAGTGGGGCAGGTAGGAAACGTGGCATTCACCACTGCTAGGGCAGGATCAGTTAAAACCCCACCTTCGGAGAAGCCTCCACTTAAAATTCCTGAAAGTCTCCTGTGACGTCAGGAGATCTGACTGCTCTCACCTGCCAGGCTGGGTCAAGGGTGGGAACAGGACACGCTGCCGTACAGGGATAGGGACGGATAGGGACGGATAGGGACGGGCCTGAGTCCCCCTGCTGGGGCACCAACCGTGGCCCTGGGACTCCTGGGGCTGGCACTGCGGGCACAAGAGCCCTTGGGGCGGGGGGCGGGCGGCGGTGGGGACATGTGGAGAGGCAGGTTTCGGTGCTGAAGGGACAGCGCACAGGAGAGCCTCTCAGAGGGCAGCGGGGTTTGCACGAACGTACCTGTGACATCCAAAGGACGCTTTTTTAGAGCCGTGACCACTGGCCCATCTTTCCTGCGTAACAGGGGGCTGCTCCGTCTTTCAGCCACTTTCTGCTTTAGCCTGGAGCGTAATTTCAGATTGGGTTCAGAAGCTGCACGAAAAGGAGACACCATTACAAGCAGGCAGACACAACTGGGGTCAAGGTCATCTCGTGGGCAGTGTAAGAATATGCTCATTGGGTAATTATTAGCTGAACCCAGACGCGGTGTTCCAGGGTGGAGCAAGGCGGCAACCTGAGGCCTCGGGCAGAAGACGTCCAGCCCCATCCATCAGTCCAAACACTGACTCAAACGTGCCTGATGCCGTCAGTGAACTGTCTGCGACAGAGGGTTATATACACATTCGAGCGGCCACTGCGTTTACAAGGAGCTGGGAGGAAACCCGGCCATCGGGGATGGTTTTGGGGCTCTGGCCCACGAATGTTACTATGACCCCTACATTACAGACTTTCCCGTTCACCTGAGAATCACAAATTCCTCCCTCAGGTAACAGCCCAGGAGCCAGCTGCCCACTCGAGCTCCCGGCCACTGAGAGGGTGCTAAGGTCAACCCGCCCCGGTGAGAGGATTAGCCATGCTGCCTGTAGGTGTTCGCCTGACCCCTGGGCACAGGTGCTTAGGCTTGGTTTGCTTTTGGTTAACAGCTCTGCTTGTGTGCGTGGAGCCCTTTGCAAACCCGCATCTTTAAGGCCACGGTGGTCCCAGCCTCTGCGCCTGGAGCCCAGACCCCCCCACCCCCAAGCCGGGCCAGTCCAGTCCCACATCGGGGGTGGGCCGTCTTGGGAAGAGGGCAGCCTCACACAGCTGGGGCCCCCCCGGTGGCCTCCAGACACAGGAATCTCAGCCCCACAGGCCGGCAGCTTGGGAGTCCAGGACAGTGGTAAGACCACCACCCCGGAGACACATGTGTTCCGAGGCTTTACTCAACTACATTCAATCTTCTACTACGTGTGGATTTGCAAACTGGCGAGTTTTTACCTTTTGTTTTTGTTTTTAATCAGCTACGCTGCTGTTTTTAATCTTTCTGGAACAGGAAGTTTACTGCTGTCTAGAGCAACAAGCAACACAACCAAATTCCCCCTGGAATCGGACATAAGCTGGTTTGGGTTATAAGAACCGGGCCATGTGTGTGTCTCACGGCCACTGTGACTCTGCCCTTTGGGGAGCACAGGGGGCAGGGCTGGGGGTCCAGGCTGCCGGGTGACCCTGAAGGAGGCTCAGAGGCAAAGGACGGTTGTTCTGTGGATCCTGGAAAGAGGAGAGAGAAGCAGGCCCCCTAAACGACGCTCCCCAGAGAAATCAAAGATGTGCAAGGAAGGTGTCAGCCCTTCCCAGAGGCTCAACCTGCTCTGGAGGCACTGATTCTGGGAGAGACGCCCTCTCTGCTTTGCAGCATTTGTGTATAAAGCAACGTTCCCTGGCAAGACTTTCATGTCGAAAGACGAAAAGGATCCAACTACAAAGCAGCCTTCCCCACCGGCTAGAGGATCCACTTCTATTGTTTTTAATACTATTTTTACATTTTTGAGATAACTGTAGATTCACATTTCATTTGTCTCTATTTCTACACTGAGTTTCTTACTTTATCATTATTTAAAAAGAAAAAAGAAAGCCCAAACCCCACCAGATTAACAGGCAAGGAAACAACAACTCTTCTCCCACTAAGATCTCAGCTGAACCGACACAGGGTTTCCACAACCACGTGTCCGGCCCGGGGACGGAAGCTGCTCGTGAGATCCAGGGCAGTGCAGCACCCACAAAAGGGAGCGCGTGGCCCCCGGCCCCAGTGGGGGCCCCTTTCAGGGGCACTGAGGTCAGTCTATCTGGAAGCAACACCGCCTTGTCCTGACACCACGCCCAGCAGCGAGTGAGGAAAGCGGAGACTGAGCCACCAAGGATGCCCAGGACATGGTGGGGGCAGCGGCAGAGAATTCAGAGAGTGTATGTGCTCAGAGCTGCCCTTTTTGGAATCCTGAAAGGACAGTGAAGCACGCTTCAAACAAAGGTGAAAGAGCAGAAAGAAGGTATCTGAAGAAGAAGTTCAGAAATCTGAAAAATGGGAGTAAAAAGGCCCAACATCAAATTAACAAAAACGCCAGGAGAGGACAGAGCAAACGGAGCAGGGAAAATCACTGGCAAAGTAATTCGAGGTGTACTGCTCCATCAGAGGAGACCCGGTGCCCCAAAGGGGTCAGCGTGGGCTCGCTGTGGCCTGCAGCCCCTCGCCGGGGGGCGTCCACAGAGGTTTCAGAGCTGCAGGGCCCAAGGGTCTACCTTGCGAGCAGTGTCGGGTTCTGCAGCGGCCACTCCCGGGGCAAGACGAGGAGGACCTGAAAGTCCTGAAGGAAAGTGGCTTCTAGACCCAACCACATCATCCATCACGTGGGAGCCAGAATAAATGCATTCACCAGCATGCGAGGACTCAAGAAATTCACATTCCACACGCCATTTCTCAGAAAGCTTGGAAGAGCTGCACAACCAAGATGAAGGAGACCACACACAAAAGAACCCGTGGAGTCCAGGGAAGAGAGGCCGCGTCTCCCCAGGACACCGTGCAGGGGGGCCCAGGGGCCGTGGGGGGCTTCCGGGCTGGAGCAGAGCTTCCGGACTACCTGCCCTGGAAGAGGGGCTCCTCCATCTGCCAAAGCGTGCGGACAAA
Source organism: Balaenoptera acutorostrata (assembly GCF_949987535.1). Lineage (NCBI taxonomy): Eukaryota > Metazoa > Chordata > Mammalia > Artiodactyla > Balaenopteridae > Balaenoptera > Balaenoptera acutorostrata. The sequence continues at coordinate 93,082,852 of NC_080071.1, forward strand.
CTGAAAGCAAGTACAGGGACACGTGCGGACGAACTGAAAGCAAGTACAGGGACACATGGGGAATATGGCCAACGTTTTATAATAACTACAAACGGAATATGACCTTTAAAAACTGTCCAGTGTACAATATTGTACATCAACTATACCTCAATTAAAAAAAACAAACAACCCAGGCACACAGGAAACTAAGCAAATGAAAGGGTTAGGGCAGGGCCAGGCAGGGTGGGTCAGCCGTTTCCCGAGTGAGCCTTGCGGGGCTCTTTGACTTATGGACATTTATTTACTTCGATAACAATAAAAAAGAGAAAGACAAAAGACAGACTAGAATATAATTTTTTGTAGCATACACGACAGACACAGGATTCGTATTAACGTATAAAGCAACAAGGAAAAAAAACCAGCCAAGAGAAAAGCGTATGGGTGAGCTGCCTTTAAACACTGGACGTTTAGGGACCCTCCCTGTGTGACTGGTATGGTCGCAGACGCTGGGCACAGGGGGTGGACGGGAAAGACACGGTCTGGCCGGCAGCCCTGCTGCCTGGCTCAGGAGCACCGGGCACCCTGCGCCATGGGAGCGGGCAGAGGGGTCCTGCAACACAGCACTCGGCTTACTCCCTGGTAGGGAAAATGGAAAGTAAACAGAGACACCCAAACCCCACTAACGATGACAGAACTGCTCTTTGGAACATCAGAGACGCTGTGACTTCTGCACCCATCACACCGGCTCGAGTGAGTGGTGGTAGCACCCCACGAGTGACGTGGGATAGGGGCCTCTCACAAGCGGCTGGCAGGGTACCACGTGCTCGGCTCTCTACGCTACGCACGCTCACCCAAACTGGCAGTTCCATTTTCAGGATCTATCCTACAGAAACAGTGAGCAAAGGGACCTATATTTGTGGGCAAAATAAAAACTAGAAAACTGTTACAACTGCTGTAATTTTCGCATGTTGGGATAATATAGAAAAAGGTGCTGATCTTAATACATTGAAATGGAGTGGTATCCATGATACAGTGTTAACTGAAAAATAAAGTTGCAGCCAAAGGGCAAAGCAGGTGTTTTTGTTGACAAAGAGACTGTCTGTACACATCACACACACACACGCACACACACATGCACACCCTACACAAAGGCACAGACCACATCTGTGTAGAGAGATGCCAAACCAGTAACGGGAGCTGTCTCTGGGGGGTAAGATGCAGATGTGTGCATTTTACTTATGTTTTAATTTGTCGTATGTATGCATTCCTTTTGTGATTTTTTAATTAAAAAAGCACTCTACTTGATGCTTAAGACTGGTATTTTTCTACACCCTCTTTCCTACTCAGTAGTTTCAATAGCGTATTTCAGGTGGCCATCACGCTCAGACATGAACAGTGCCTATCTGAAAAAGATTCGTTCAAGATCTCACTTCTCATGTGAGAAGGAGTCCAAGTTTGATAGAAATCGAAGTTAGAAGTGAGGCCCTTCTCAACGTAGACACTGCCTAGTACCTGACCGTACTCGCCATCTCTACACGTTTCTTTGGAAAAGCACAACAAAGCCTTTTTGAAAACCTTCTGGGCACATTCACACCCATTGTTTAATGAGCACAAAGTTGATGGAAGACAGCCCAGTACAAAAGCCCCCTGAGGGGGCCGGAAGCTGAGGGGACCCGGCAGGGCCAGGCACTGTGGAGTGAACCCCCTTCTCCCCGCCCCGGCAGCTCAGAAAGGGCCGATTCCCTGGCCCGGCCCTGAGCAAGGGCCGCAGGGCATCTACCACCCTGCACCTGACACATACAAAACACACCCAGGTACAACTGTGCACTGTGTGGGCGTTGCCCACAACTGCCCAGGCCGCCAGGATGCCACGGGTTCCGCAAACTGCATCAGAACAACGCATGGACCACGGGGCGACCGGTCCCTTCCCAAACTGCAGAGACGATCATCACGTGTGACAAAGGCGGCTGTGCCCTCTTCCCTGGTGACCTCGAACCACGCTACACGTGGACGTAAAATAAACTAGCACAACTACTGTTCAGCTCACCAGGAGGCAGGGAAAGCTTCGCTCACTCACTGACAACATGTGGCCGCAGTGATCAGAGACACCCCGTTCTGCCCCGGCTGCTGAGCGCCGCCTTGCCTCCGGCAGACCCTTATCAGGCGGTGGAGGCCCTGCTGGGGTGCAGGCTGCGGAGTGGGGCCCCCCAGAGGCAGCCCATCGGGCCAGGGCCTCTGCAGAGACCTGAGACGGGGCCTCGGTCCGTTCTACCTGTACTGGGGTGAAAAGCTAGCTTTGCCCTCCACGTGCCTGGGCCCCCTCCCTGGCCGGGCCCCGCAGGCGGAACCTGACGTCCACCCTGGGCCTGGACCCTGCCGTTCACCTCCTCTTGCGGGGCTGGAGGAGGCTGAGGACTGTGGCCCGTCGCCCCGCCCGCCACACCAGCTCAGGGCCCGGCACCCAGGAAGCACCCGGCCACTGCTCGCTCACTAAGCGCAGGGAAGACACAGGCGGGTTGGCAGCCGCTGCTCGGGCTCGGGCACGCGGCACTGCCTTGGAGTGAGCGCACCCCCTGCAGGCTAAGTGCCAGGAACCCAGTGGACCCCGGCTTACGGTCCTGTGACCCGGCAAGGCACCCAGCGTGAGTGTCCACCCAGGGGCCACTGCCAGCCCTGAGTTGGTAACAGACACACGGCTCCCTGCAGACCTGGACTCTGTCCCCTGGGGCCGTCCAGGAACCACTGGGACAGCAGCAGTCGCTGACAGCAGGGTCGTAAAGGCTCACTGAGGGGTTTTCAGTGACTGGATTGGGCAAAGCGGGCCATAAGTATGCCCCACGCTCACTCTACAAACCAGAACCTGCCACCCCTGAGGGAACACTGACAGGGAAGGGCGGGAGAGGGGCTGGAGGGCGTGGCTCTGTGTCCCTGGTGGCCTCAATGGCGGCTGTGTGCACGGCCCACGAGCGGCCAAATCCTCCCTTCTGCTCCTGACCCCCACCCGCCCCCCGACCTGCCCTCTGAGGCAGCAGCCCCACAACGGATCCACCCCTGAAGTAGCGCACTGCTGCCCCATTTCACAGATGTGCAAACTCGCTCGGCGAGGCTGTCTGCCCAGGACGCTGGACGGTGAGGGCCAGGCTGACTGCAAAGCTGTCCCTCGTGAAGCAGGGCGGCTTCAGCCAGCGATGGAGAGAAACCCGTCGTGTTTCCCGTATCTCAGCAACCGACCAATGCTTCCCGTGAACAGCTGCTTCCCTCGGGGGAAGAGACAGGTGTGCTCTCCAGAGAGGAAGGGCCCTGAGAGAGGCGGACGGCTCGGCCCGGGGGCCAGGACCCCAGTCCTCCACGTCCTCCGGAGTCGGCTGCTCCAGGGGCCGTGGGCACCACGCCTGCCACACCCAGGGCGGGAGGAAGCACCGTGCGCTCAGTGTACCCACTTTACTGATGAGAGACTGAGGCCAGGAGAGCCTCAGTCATCTGTCGTGCGGCACAGAGCTGCAAACCAGGTGGGAGAGACCCGCCGGGCTGCGGGATCACCGCCCACCCACTCAGAGCCCTGCCACCCCGGCTGCGCTCCCACTAGGGCCAGGCTTCCCGGGGCAGGCGTGGCCTTTGTCTCCTTGCCCGGGGTCTTTCCAAGCACAGGCCCCCATTTTGCTGATTGGAGCGTGGCAGATCACAGCCCCAGCCTCCAGAACGGGGGCGTGGAGGGCAACGTGGGGGAGCCGGCCGGGGGGCCGACAGATGCCCCTTTCTACGGAGCCCGCAGGCTCTCAGGGTGAAGCCCACGCCCTTCTTGGGGGACCATGGGTGACAGTCACGCACTCAAACTGGAGAGGAGAGGACACAAGCTGTGCTTTCACGTTCACCAATGGATGCAACCCCACCCACGTGGGCAGACGCCTCCCCTCTGACACGGGGCGGGGGGCTCTGCCGACCCCGCTGCACGCTGGGGCCCCTCCCTCCCACACCTGCGCTGGGGTCAAGTCCACGGAGGCTAAGCTGAACTCCCCCTCCCTTCACCTCCGGCTCCCGTTCGGGGTTTGCTACACCACATGCTCTCCGGGGCGCAGCTCTGCCTCCCGAGAGGCCCCACGTCTTCTGTCCTTAGGACGGGGCGGCAGGGGAGCCTCCGGCCCTGCTCCTAATATCTCATCCCTCGGGTGAAGAAGCTGCTTTAGAGCATTTCTGTCCAGAATGGACCAAAATCATTTGGAGAAAACAAAATTCATCTTCACGAAGGAAAAGCTGTGTCGCACAGACCCATTTCCATGAAGCAGGTGCCCGGCATCTCCCACGCGGCCCTGTGGCCGTGGGCTCCACCTACCACCTCTGAGACCGGGGCAGCCGGCCCTCCACAGCCCAGGCCCTCACTTCTCGGGGGCAAAGCTTCCAGAAACACCTCTCTTTCAGCCCCTGGCCTTCTGGCCACCCTAATGCATGGTCCACCGCCGGTCTGATTTTTCTTAAAAGGCGTTGCCCGCTTAAACCATCACCGCTGGAGAAAGTGCAAGAGCCCTGGGAGCCCTGCTTGTGTCTAACACGCTTATCCTTCTGGTTTGTGAGGGAACTGCTGACGTAAGCCTGAGATGCGCACCTGAGAGGCCCCCCAGGACACAGTGAGCTTCGTCCCCGTACAGGTTTCCCTCCCCGTGTGGGACCCCCTCCCCGCCCGCCGCAGCCCCCGCACCGACCTGTCTTTCTGAGAGGAAAGTCATCTTTGGCGTCGTACATGCCCAGGACCGGGTGGCTGTAGGAGACCGACGCCCCGCTCTGGGGCGGGGAGCTCTGGTCCAGGGAGCTGTGCTGCGTCTTCCTGCAGAGAACGGGCAGGACAGAGGCTTAGTGACCCGCGCGCACGGGCGCACACGGCCGTGCAGAGGGAGCGCGCACGGGAGCCCTGCACAGGTCCCCACGCCGCCGGTCCCTCCTCTGACACGCCAGCCCAGCTCGCAGCCGGCCTCCCGGGCACACTGGCCTCCTCTCTGGGGCAAGACTGAAACGACACAAAACCGACACTGAACAAGCGAACAAACGCCGACCGCAGCCTCCCCCGCCGGGCCCTCGGCGCCGGGGACAGCAGGCCGGCACGACCGCACGCCCGTGGTCCTGGCGCCTGGGCTCTGCCCAGCCTCTTCTCTCGGGTGTCTCCCGACCGGGTCTGTTCTCAGGCTGGCGGGGGGGGGTGTGTGTGTCACCACTGGCCACAGAGGGGACGGTCCTCAGGACACAGGGGACAGAGGGAGACAGGTGGGCTCCAGGTGTAAGGGACACAGGCGTGCCGGACGCAGCTGAGACCTGGCGGGGGACTTCGGGGACAGTGCTGGTGACGTCTGGTTCTTGAGGGCAGGAGCCACGTGGGGACTTCCCTTCAGCACAAGTGCCTTCACGGGGACAGTGGCCCCAGCCAGCTCCCCTTCCTTGGGGAGGGAGGGGTTGGCGGCAGCACCTCTGCCCTGGGAGCTGATTCATGAGATCGACTTGCTTTATGAGCAGCCGGGCACAACGCAAAATCCCTGAAAGGGCCGGACAGGGGCGGCCGCCAGGAGGCTCCACGTGGGGATCAGGCCTCGGGATGAGGAGGGGCGCGGCCGTGCTTGGGAGGACCGGCAGCACACGTTCCGTGGGTGGGACTGCCTGCTCAGTCTCACCGGAAGCACTGAAGGTGTAATGAACTCTGCGAGTCTTTAAACTGTGTAACCTGCTTAATGACTTGAAACGGATTTGCCAACTTACTTATGTGGAATTTGCTAGACTATTTATTTGAACACACAGCACTCCACATCTACGCACCTGGTGTTGTTTGAATTAAGAATGTGAGCACTTACATGCTTACAGGTGGATATTTAAATATTTGAGAGCAAACCGATGCAGAGAACGTGGTGATCACGGAGCCCAGGCCCAGGATCCCAGCTGGCAGCATCATGGGAAGCGCCCAGGGAGCCCCGGAGAACCGCCCTGCCAGGCTGCGCAGCCCCTCTGCCCCGTGCACAGCACCTCCCAATCAGGACGCGTGTCAAGGGCGCCAGGGCCGGACTGGCCACCCTCACGCTGGCTGTGATCTCTTCACGTTGTGCCGCCAGGCCTCACCTCGGGGGGCCATCCTTGCACAACCCCATTAGAGGTCTGAGGGCAACTCTCTCTGCACCTGACATCTTCAGGCTGCATCCTCCAGGGAGCATGGCCTTGGCCGGTTCCAAACCTCTCCTTCAGTGCCAAGTTCTAACCTGGGAAAGAGTTCACTTTCTCCTTCATAAGAAACATGGAAGGGCCTGTGTGTGTATTACGTGATTTTAAAAAATAGACAATTATGATTAATAAAATATTATAGGTAATAATAACTCTTATAGTTATACTTTAATGGTAGAGTTTGTTTGTAATTAAGCCAGAAGTAGGAAAAGCTATTTGTTTAAGATCTAACACATTTTCTCTTCTGTTTTGATCTCTTGAGTTGCTGTCAGTATTCACATCCTCACTTTCTTGTCCAGCCTTAGAATGAGCTAGAACAGGAGGCAGCTGGCATGAATCTGCCTGTGTGCTGGCCTGAGAGCTATCAGCAGACCTGCTCTGCGTGGTCCAAGAGAGTGTGGCCCAGAGCAGGCAGCCGGACCGACCCAGCTGGTACCAGCGCGGAAGAATCCAGACTTCAAGAGTGACGCATGTCACGCACAGCAGCCTGCGCAAAACCGAGGAAAACCAACTCACCACTAGATGCCCCGCGCTCAGGGCTCCCAAGGAAAACACAGGCCACCTGCCCTCCGGGGGGGGCACCCGTCCCTCATCACACAGCCCAGGGCTCACACCTGCCCCCAGCAAGCAAGAGTCTGGACGTGTGAGCCAAAGCCAAGTCTTGTCCCTGGCTGCAAGCACACTTAACACGCACACACACACCACCCTTGTACCCCGGGGGCAGAACCTGAATTGCCGCTCTTCTGTCTAACTCAGTCCCAACCAGAATCGTCTTCCAGGTTTTCAACCCTTCATTCCAGCCAGGGCAGGAAGCAGCCGGGGTGTGTCTCTGCTGTGACCCTGGCTGATGGGAGGGGCACCTTGTCTTAAAGACAATCCTCCCTGATGAAGATGGAAAAACAAATATGCCTTGTTTTCTTTCTAAACGTTCCTCTGACTGTAATACAGAATAAAGCTAAACACAAATTCGGCCATTTCAATTCTATCAACCACTGGCCTTTCCTATTACCTCAGATTTATGCAGGTGATTTAAAATAAATAAAACTTGTAATCAGTCACGCCAGCACTGTCCAACAGAAGTAACACAAGCTACATGTGTAATTTAAAATTCTCTCATAGACATGTGCACGTGAGCAAAACGGAAGCAGTGAAATCAACTTCAGTGTTTTCCATAACCCAATTTATCCCAAATCCTATCATTTCAACATGTAATCAATCTAAAAAGTATTAATGAAATAGTCCCCGTGCTTTTCTCCCACGAGGCTCTGAGATCCGGCGTGTCTGATGTTCACAGCTTGTCTCAATCTGAACAAGCCCGCCTCAGCGCCCTGGACCCCTTGGCTGGTGGACAGTCTCCTACGATGAGCTTCAAGCTGGGGTTCCCACATGTGCACACCGTGGAACCACCACGCCAGTAACGACACAGAGCAGCGCCACCTTCACAGAAGGCCCACTGCCCTCTGGCAAGGGATCTCCACCCCTGGCCCCTGCCGCCTGGCTTCCTGTCACTACAGCTCGGCTGTGCTGACCCTAGAACTGCTTGCAAAGGCACCGCAAGGCACAGACTCTGCGTCTTCGACCGAGCTTGACGTTTCTAGGTGTTGGCGGGCAGCCCTGGGCCTCGCTGAGCAGCAGAGTAGCGAGCGGGTGCCCCCGTGCTTCACCACTCACCTGCTGGCGGGCACTCGGCTGCTTCCGTTCCCTGGCGATCATGAATAAAGCTGCTATGACCATGGGGACACAAATCTTTGCCCGGATGGAAGACTCTCCTTCTCTTGGAGAAACACCTAGGAGTGTGGCCAGGTCATGGGGTGGGCGTATGTTTACCTTCATAGGACACTGCCACAGTGGCTGTGCCACTTCAATCCCCACTGGCCACATGTAGGGGTCCAGGGCCTCCACGCTTTGGCCGACACTGGGTTTGTTCAATTTCAAACCCACTGGGTGTGAGGGGGCATCTTGCTGCACATTGCATTTCCCGGATGACTCACCATCTTTTCATGTACTTACTGACCATTTGCATCTTTATTTTGTGAGGTATCGGGGTCACGTCTTTTGCCCATACTTTTTCAGTAGGTTGCCTGTTTTTTGTTATTGAGTTGTAGGAGCTCTTTATATGTTTTGGATCAAGTGCTCTGTCAGATACATGCATTGCGAATATTTCCTTCCTGCCTGTGCCTTGCCTTTTTATTTTCTTAAGGGTGCCTTTCAAAGAGTGAAAGTTTTACATTTTGATTAAGTTTATGTTTTTTGGTTTATAGTTGAAGATTTTGGTGTTTTAAGAACTCTTTGCCTACCTCTTCCCCAAGGTCATGAAAACTTTTTCCTATGTTTTCTTCTGGAAGTTTTAACAACTCAGCTTTTATGCTCAGGTCCATGACACTTAAGCTGACTATCATGTATGGCACGAAGCCAGGGCTGAGGTGCGGTTCTTTCCCTGTCAAGATTGGTTTTCCAGCAAAGTCTTGCCTTCATGCAGCAAGTGAATGTGGTCCATGATCTGGTTTGGTTTTGGGTGACAAAACGAGAAAGGTGCCAAACCCAATGCAAACAAACCCATCCCCGGCTGACTCCGCTGAGACGAGTCCTTCCCCACTGCAGCCTGCACGGCCCAGTCCCCCGGGAAAGAGGGAGCTCCCCACCAAACGCTGGACCCGGGCAAGCAAGCCTCCGCCAGGTCTCAGCCGCCCTGCTCACCAGGGAGCGGCGTGCCAGCCCCTCTGGCACTCTGCCCCCAGGCCTAGCCGCCCTGCATGCCCCCACCTGCCCCTTCTCGGCTCCCAGGTGCTCCTTGCTGACCCCTCCTCCCCAAAGCCCTTCCTCCCTTCCAACCTCTTGGCACGTGCAGCTCTGCGGAGACCACCCCTCCCCGGGAGCCCCCAGCACTTTCCCATCCTGCGGGCTCCGTCCTCCCCGTCAGGTACAAGCACATCATCACGGCCTCTATTCCTGCCAGGCTGGACACCTCACCCCACCACTCACGGGGGCTCCTGGCACCAGCCGTCCCGATCTTCTCTTCACGTCACTGGGGCCACTGTCCGAAGACCCCAGTGTGGTCGACCATGACCTCTGCTCTCACCACCCAACCTCCTTTGGGCCCACAGCGCTCTTACTGCTGCTCCCGAACCCCCCAGCTGGTCTCGCCTCCCGGGGACAGGCCCTCTCCTGAAACGGCTCCTGGCACTTCCCGACCCTCCGATCACATCCCCTCCCCCATGGAGGATCTAGGAGCACCTCCCCACCCCTGCCCTACCGGGCTACTCCTGGGCGGTCCCCACATCCTCACCCGCCCCACCTAACCTACTACGCTGCAGGGCATCTGCCTGGCAACCCACCGCCCAAAGGGGGGAAATGGAGCTTTCCCACTGCAACACCCAGGGGGCGGTCACTAGTGGGGAGACCACGGATCGGTGCCGCCACGTCGTGGGGTCCCCAGGTGTGCTGCCCCAGAACTCTCCATCGCTCCGGGGCACGGGGCTGCTGTGAACGGCTTTTCGGGGACCACGGCTGCCGCTTCTGCTCTGGGCGAGTCGTGTCACTGGCTGAACGGCATGGACAGCACCCTGCTCGTGTGCGTGCGGCCTGAGTGTCGGTGTGGCACGAGCGGCTGCAGACACTCAGAGCAGAGACGGCCTCGGAACAGAAATGCCTTCCGTGCTGTACCACGATAACCAGCGTCATCTACTGACACAAATGGGTTCATTCCAGTGGGATCTGGCGGCATTTTACCAAAACTGTTGTCCATCTGGGGGTTCCAGAAGAGCTACATGTTCCCCCCAATGAATTAATGATAATCACATTTTCATTTACGAAAACTACCCTATGAGGTTTCTTCCAGAACAACAAAAAACCCTTCAAAGTTGTAGAAAAGTATAGTCAAAGCAAAAATCTGAGGCACCTTTGACCATGGTTTAAAGCCACATAACTTTGTCACTCCACTTCCAACTCGGCATGTGTCAACCGCCAGCCCCGCTGAGCCGCGCACGGGCCCAGAGGGAAGTCCCCCGGCACACGGGCATCCTGGCCACAAAGCTAAAGACTTCTTTGGCTTTCAGTTCTGAGCACGAACAAGGCACTTTGTGGTCTCTGTCAATTATGCAGGCTCTGGGAGAGGGTTCTTAGTATAAAAACAATAAAAAGACCACAGGTGCTTTTGACTTGCCTGGGAATCAATAACACATCGGGTAGAAATTCGGGAGGTGCACACGGATGATTTAGACCAGAGTTCCTTTTTAAGAGGTTCTTTTTGTGGCCAAAAAATTACATGAGAAGCCAAGAATAATGGTTAGGCACTAGCCCCATGAACATCTCTTTAAGGTTTGTTTAAAGATAGGCCCCCTCCGCACCTGGACGACGGCCACGTGCATCCAACAGACCACTCTGGTCTGACCACATGTGCTGCTGGCTCATGGAGTTTCTAATTCCACGCCCTCCAGGGTGAAGAACTGAGCACCACTCCGGTCTACCCCCAGACCCCGTGCACCCGGGCGCAGGGGAGACCCGGCCCCTCCACTTACCCATACCAGTAGCGAGGGTCACTGGACATGCAGTGGTTCAGGTTCCGGTGGGCCAGCGCCTTCTTTTTATTGAGGACAAACTCCTGTAGCTTCATCTTCACTTCTGTGCTGGCCACAGCACCTGGAGTGGGAGAAAGCAGAGGCGGGTGATTCAAGGCTCTGCCCCAGGGGACCCTGAACCACGTGCCAGAAAAGGCAGGAAAGGGATGGAGAGGGTGGGACTCCCATTCAGGACGCTGCTGATGGCAGAGAGCATCTCAAGGAAAAGAGAAGGACAGGAGGGCTTGAAGGAAGAGATCTTCTTCCCAGGAGTATTTTACGTAATTGCATCCTATTTAAAATGCAGCGGTAATCAGCACAAAATCCTATTGCTACCTAACACAAACCCACTGCTGAAGGAAGTTCTAATATTCTTACATAAAAGGAGGTCCTGAATTAGGCGGAGCAGCAGGGTGGTTTCTTTCTCACTGTAGCAAGAAGGAACAGAGCCTCAGAGAAAAGGTTCTGTGCAAACTGAAGACTCATGCCTGCGACCCATGCGACAGGGGTGAGGCGTGCCTCCCGGGACCTGGGCAGAGGGCAGGGCAGGGCAGTTGGGGTCCCTTCCAACCCTGTCAGGGGGTGTCCCTGCTCCTTCCAGCCTACAGCCACCTACTGAGACAAAGCGCATTTCACCAAGTCAGACTAAAGCTGAAATCTTGGGTTCTGTGTTATCTCCTGGTGGTCGTAGCGGTTGTTCACAGCCCCATTAGAGAAAACTGGCCAATTTGAGAAACAGACACACACAAATAAAGTCCAAGCCCACCACCCTGACTGAAGGTCTGCCAGCACCTCATCTGTTTTCCTCAGAGCTGCAATCAGACTCCAGGGCACTTCGGACCCATCCTTCCATTAGAGACAGCGGTGAGTGTTTTCCCTGTTGTCACACAGAATTCAAACAGCATTTGTAATGGAGGGAAAACGCTTCACGAGGTGAGCGATGCAGAGTTTACAAAACCCTTTCCCAACTGGGAGACGTTTTTAGACATTTCCTTTCGTTGTTCTTGTTAGAAACCATGTCGTGTCAACATTTATAAGTAAATATCATCCCCCACGCTTAGGATTATGTCCTCTGAAGAGATGCGCAAAATGCCTACATCCGACAAAACAATATTACAGCCCCTGAAGCACCTTCTAAGTTGTATTCCAAAATGCCTCTATACATGACCAAGTGCAACCCCATTGGCCACAGACCAGGAGCAGGTACCCTGTGCCTCTATTAGTACTCGGGAGTACCAGTGAACCTGAGTCTCCATCAGTAGTCAGGAGTACCACCTCATCCTGCGTCTCTATCAATACTCTGGAGTACCACCTGATCCTGCATCTCTACCTAGTAGTCTTCAGGAGTACCACCTGATCCTTGTCTGTCAGTACTCGAGAGTACCACCAGACCCTGTGTCTCTATCAGTACTCAGGAGTATCACCTGACCCTGTGTCTCTACCTAGTAGTATTTGGGAGTATCATCTGACCCTTGTCTATCAATACTCTGGAGTACCACCTGATCCTGCATCTCTACCTAGTAGTCTTCAGGAGTACCACCTGATCCTTGTCTGTCAGTACTCGGGAGTACCACCTGACCCTGTGTCTCTATCAGTAATCAGGAGTATCACCCAATCCTGTGTCTCTACCTAGTAGTATTCGGGAGTACCACCTGACTCTTGTCTATCAGTACTCAGTGGTACCACCTGGCCCTGTGTCTCTATCAGTACTCAGGAGTACCACCTGACCCATGTCTCTAATAGTACTCAGGAGTACCACCTGACCCTTGTCTCTATCTATAATAGTATTTGGGGCTGCTGACTCTTGTCTATCAGTACTCAGTGGTACCACCTGACCCTGTGTCTCTACCAGTACTCAGGAGTACCACCTGACCCTTGTCTCTATCAATACTCAGGAGTACTACTTCACCCTGTGTTTCTATCTAGTAGCACTCAGGAGTACCACCTGGCCCTTGTCTCTATTTATAATAGTATTCGGGAGTGCCACCTGGCTCTTGTCTCTATCTATAATAGTATTTGGGAGTACCACCTGGCCCCTGTCTATCAGTACTCAGGAGTACTACTTGCTGCAAATGAGAAGACTGACCAGAATCCCTCTGCCAGGTCCTTGACAACCACCGGGACGTGCACTGGTTCTTCTCTCCAGTGATGCACCTTCACGTCCTGGGCTCACTTTTCTTTCGGAGTCTTCCTGTTGCGTGTGTGGTGCTGCCGTGGGTCTGTGTGTACACTTGCGTGTGTGGTGCTGCCGTGGGTCTGTGTGTGCACTTTAAATGTGTAGCCTCTAGTGCGTGTGGCTTTTCTTCCGTAATACATTTATTGGCAGCCAGCACGTGCTAGGTGCGGCACATTTAAACCTTGCACTAATGCTGTAAGCGCCACACGGGCCACGGAGGGCACCGAGGGTGGACAGCCCCACGTGAGGTTGCTCTGAGGCTCGGTCTCACCAGAGTCCTGGCTCTCGGCTCTGCATTCTGCTTGTACATGCAAGGTTTGTCCTGGTCTCTCATTTCCCTTTAAAATGTGGATTATATTCTGATGCTGTGAGATAACAGAAAACGGTGGTCTCTGCCCTGGTCCAGGCGCAGAGCTCCTAAAACGCTTGCCATTTCCTAACTGATCAAAGCACGAGGAGCATCTCTTGTTCTAATGGGGGCTCCTGGATGGGGGATGGTCACCAGGAAGTCCAAGCCTTGATGAGAAGCTTGGGATTCTCAGCTCCACCCTCCCGCAGAGTGGGGAGAGGGGTTGTAAGTGGAGTCAGTAATTGCTCACACCCACGTGAGCAAGCCTCCACAAAACCCCAATGGTACGTGGTTTGGAGAGCTTCCGGGTTGGCGAGCACATCCGCACCGGGAGGGGGACCCCGACCCCACCGAGACAGAGTCTCCTGTGCTTGGGACCCTCCCAGACCCCACCCACTGTATCTCTTTATCTGGCTGTTCATCTTCCTACGGGACTGAGTCCTTAACCTGCGAGATCTGATGCTTGCTCTGGGGAGACAGTGTCAGAATTGAGTGAAATTGTAGGACACACGCTCGGTGTTGCAGAGAATTGCCTGTTATGGGGAAATCCTACACATGTCCGGTGACCAGAAGTGTCAGGAGTGAAGGGCTCTGTGGGAGTGTGGTGTCTACGTAAGGCTAAAGGAGAAACACGAGACGAGAGAGCTGCATTTTTCCCAACACTGGAAGGAAAAGACTCAGTTTTCTCTAATTCAGATGTTCCAGTGCTTGTTTTTATGGCATCTATTCTAGTTTATCCATTGGGATTTTTTTCCATTTCCTGGAAGCTTTGAATTTGATCTTTTCACTGGTTTGGGAAACAATCAGTTTCATTTTATCCTTGTTTTTCTGGTGTTGGATTTTCATTCATTTAGTGGTTTTCTATTATTATCTTTTCACATTTCACTCTGATGTATGAAATGAATTTTGGTGTATGAGACTCTACAGATATTTTGAGAAATTGCTCATAAATTGTTAATATCATTAGAAAACTAAATATCTTTCTTGCCACCTTTATCAAATTCCAAATATATCTGTTATCATTTGCAAATTGAATTTCTGTCTGGCTATAAATAGGTCTGCATTAAAAGCAGCATCCCACTGTGGCCATTTCACGATGGACTTCAGGGTCAGGCAGAACAAACCCCTTGGGGATAGGGTCCTCCACGCTGCAGAGGGACCTGAACTAGACCAGCCAGGGAAGCACAAGGAAAGTGCCCTAAACCGAGTCCAGAGCGCATCTGGAAGGGTCCATTGGGACACACGGGTTTTTGTCTCAGGCCCTCTCAGCATCCAAGGAGACAGCTCATCATCACTGGAGCAGGGAGGCGTGCCCGAGCTCCATGTGTTATGTGACGTTGTGCGTGTGGGTGCACCAGCCAGCAGGCGGAGCAGGCCAGACCCAGGGTTACAGACCCGGCGACACCCGGCACGAAGGGCCACGGGAGGGGTGACCAGAGCAGGCGGTGGGAAGTGACTGGAGGTATAAAATCACACCTCCGCTTCTGAGCAAGGCCCCTGGGTTCCCTCCAAATGCAGCCAGGGCTGGACTTGGACCGTCCTGAATACTTTCAGCCTGTCTGTCTCGTCTGAAAAATCACACTCATAGAAACACTGAAATCTGTGTATAACGTGCCTGACACGCAGCCCCCTGGCATTCCTGACGGCCTCTCAGCCGCAGGTGGACACTTGACAAAATATGCAAAGTGTGGACCGTGTCACAACACAAAGTGCCTCCCAACCAGGGAATGGAGAGTGGGGGCGGGAGGCAGGGAACGGGGGGCACAGAGGGCCCTTTACAGCAGGGAGTGGGCAAGGTAGGTTCAACCCCGCCAGGAAAGAAACGGGAGCCAAATGAAGGGCTTGGTGTCTGGCTCCAGTGCGCTGGCAGTGCGGGGACGGGGCGAGGTCAACGAGGCGGACCACGACCCAGAGGGCCTGTCCGAGGAGCTGACCCTCAGGTCCTTCTGAAAGAACCGGAAGGAGTAAATGATGCAAAGCAGGACGAGAAGCAGGGTTCTCAGGGGGCAGGAGCCAACAAGCTGGGGGTCAGCTGGCCCGACCTGCTCAGAAAGCCCTGTTAACGTGGATGCACTTTCCGCTGCAGAGCAGACCACGCAGGCCACGTTGAGGAAGAGCTCACTCTCCCTGCTTTGGCCACACCCCAGGTTCACATCATGGGCTCCTGAGCTCCAAGAAGGGACAAGGACAGACTCCCAGTTCCAGCAGGGAGGGCATGCGCACGATAAATGCAGTGACGGGCAAGGGCAGCTGCCCTGTCCGGGGGCACGCTGGTCCATCCCTGGCGGGGGCTGAGGTACCTCCAAGGCACCTGCTGGGCTGGGAGGTGGACGGTACCCTTGTCCCCTGAGCCGCCTGCAGGGCCCTCACAGGAGGAGGTGTGTCTGAGGGGTCCCCGTGCGGCCACGGACACACGTGGCCCTCGGCCAGCTCTAGGGTGGGCGAGTGCACCTTGCCAGGCTCTTATGGAGTCAGAGGAAAACAAACCCACGTCCCCAAACCCTGACTTCCTTCCCCATAAAATGACCTGGAAGGTTCCCTGACAGGGAGAGAATTCACAACGGAAGATGCTGATTTTAATCTTCATCCTTCTAGTTATATACCCATCTCTCAAAAGATTTCTCCACTTTAAATGAAAGTTCCAGCATCAACAAAACACCTTCAGTAAATGAATACCAAACGTTTCAATTTTTACTTGAAAAAATTAATTCCTGTTGATGATCATTTATTCATTTGACAGGCTTTACAGAGAACGTACTATGTGCCAGCACTGAACCAGCCAGCGGGGCTAGAGGTAAATAAAACCCTGGGGGAGCGATCAGAGGACAAGCCCTCGAGGAAGCCCAGGCGGGGAAGGGGGATCTGGGCAGGGCTCACCTGCTGGGGGCAGAGACCCAGGGGCTCAGCGGCCCCGGAGGCCCTGGAGCATGTGACACCAGACCCGAATGGGGACACACCTGCCAGGTTTGCGCCTCTGAGGAAGGCGCGACTTCCCCAGCAAGCGGGGCAAAGAACGTCCCTTGGGGTCCGGTGTTCCATCTTTTATCTCCACCCTTTTGAGCCACTTTTTAGACAAAGTGAACGACTTCCCTCGAGCAATGGCACCTTCTTCCCCGACAGGCTGTACCTGAAACTAACTAACAGTGAAAAACACGTAGCTGTATTCGCTCCAAACTGCCCAGAGGGCGAAGATTGTCTTCCGTTGGATTTTTCCTTTCGATATGAATTTAAAGACAGTGTATCTTAGAGTCTTAAACACGGTTAATTTAAATAAAACTGATTAAAGATGTGTGTTCATGCTGAACAAGATGAAAACTGCCATAAACTCTAAGAATTCACTGTTCTACCCAATCAGTAGCATTAATTGGTATCAGTGAGCACAAGAAAGCTGCAGAATTACTTAAAATTAAAAGTACAGTAAATGTTAAGTGTAACAAAACTTTTGATTAAATATTCAAAAAGAAATTCATTTTTAAAAAAACCCCAAGAAACTCAACAACGGAAGCTCTGCACTGCCTTTTTAAAACGCGTACAAAGTGGAGATGCTGAACGCCACGCGCGCGCCTCCCCACCCCACGCTCCGTACGCTGCACAAACAAGACTCTCGTTCATCAGTGCGGCCCCGCGCACTCAGGAGCCCAAGCGGCGTCCAGCACGCGGCCTGCCAGGCCTGCCTTCTCCCAAGGCCACGCTCTGAGGGCTGCACAGCTGACGCAAGCATGCCAAGGACCCAACTGTACACAGTCCGTTATTAATAATCAAACCCGACCACCCAAACCCACAAGCTGAAAACCGCCGGGGCTGCCACTGGGACCAGCTTGGAGGGAAGCAGAGAACATTCCTTAGCCTCGTCAAGGGCCTGCTCGGCAGGCAGAAGTTGTTTTTTACTTTAAACATGTTTTCTGAAGTCAAATCTTTTCATATTTTGTGAGATTGAAGACACTATTTTTATTGGAAGTTTCTGGCAAACTAGGAGGAGCTACTGTAGACCAAGCTGGTGAACTGGGGTTTGCTGGTGCGCCGGGCGCACAGAGACTCGTCGACCCTAGCAATCTAAACCCTCCATCCTCTGTAGACAACCATTCCCTTGCTCTCAAGAAAAGCACGTGTAGGAGGCACATGGAGGGGAGGGCAAGGAACAGGGGACGGGCAGGGAGCGGGGCCACGTCAGGGGCCAGGTGCGCGGGGCTCAGCAGGTGCGCCTTAGCTCTGGACCCCATGCACCATCCTGCCCGCAGCAGAGCCCCTCCCAAGGGCGCCTGTGAGGACCGGGGTGCTGTCAGCCACGGGGCAGCTTCTATGGGAGCCATGGCGGGAGCCCACTGAGCCGCCAAGACACTCGGGCCCCTAACCCGAGAGAGGGGACATTCACCCCGACCCTGGTTCTCAGCCTCCACCGCACCTTGGAGTAGTCCCAGGAGTTTTAGAAATGAGAGCACTGGCACCTGTCCTCTGCTCCAGATCAGTGTGTCACGACTGGGGGGCTGGTTCCTGACACCATGTGCTACAGGCTCAGGTGTGGTCAGCACCCTGGCCACATCCTCAGCACAAAGCAAGTGGTGGTGAGACCAGCCTGGTGGAGGGCCAGCATGAACCAGCCTGGTGGTGAGGAGCAACGTGCCATGTGGACCAGCTGGGTGGGTGGCAGGGGGATGCCATGGGAGCCAGCAGGCCAGGGAGTGAGGGCCATGAGTGTGATGGACCCCATCTGGCAGATCAGCCCACTGCGGGGCCGCAAGGTGGACCACAGACCAAGGTGCAAGCAGCCAACCCAAACCTGCAATTCCGCTTCTCCTGATGCCTTTCTGTCCTCGTTTCTGGAATCTCGACTGTGGGCCATCATTGAGCCTGTACATCACCATCTCACCAAATTGTTGTGATCCAACGAGATGTACCATTCAGATTTAGTAATTACTTTCAAATACTAATAGAAAAACTGGATTTCACGTGGAATAAAAACTCTCCTGACCTGCTTTCTAAATTGAGACTCTATCAGACAGTTAAAGGGAAAATACATTTAAAGTGTATTTATTTCAGGAGTGAAATGCTGTAATAACTGGAAAAGCTGCTACTTTTATGTATAAAAACGACTAAGAATGTACAAATATTGGGTTCAAGATGGTGGAGTAGAAGGACGTGCGCTCACTACCTCTTGCGAGAGCGCTGGAATCACAACTAACTGCTGAACAGTCAGACAGGAAGACACTGGAACTCACCAAAAAAGATACCCCACATCCAAAGACAAAGGAGAAGCCACAATGAGATGGTAGGAGGGGTGCAGTCACAACAAAACCAAATCCCATAACCGCTGGGTGGGTGAGTTACAAACTGGAGAACACTTATACCACAGAAGTCCACCCACGGGAGAGAAGATTCTGAGGCCCACGTCAGGCTTCCCAACCTGGGGGTCCGGCAATGGAGGAGGAATTCCCACAGAATCAGACTTAGAAGGCTAGTGGGATTTGATTGCAGGGCTACCCATTTTCAGTAGTTGAGGATAAAGAATTTTTGAGGTTTTTCGAGGTTGATATGTACTGGTAAAGTGTCTAAAGACTTCTATTTTCACTCAAGAGCATCAGTAGAGTAAATCACCACACGGTCACGACATCAAATCCCAACACAGGAGAGAAATGCACATCCTGACTTACTGACACACAGGATTAACACAGGGCCAGTGCGTTCACCTGAGCTCTGAGGTCTCGGGCAGAAAGGACCAGAGCCTGGGGATGTGAGAGTGGGTTCACTCGCCCCCCTTAGGTCCTGGGTGTATCGCTGCAAACGACAAACTATCAAAACAAAGAGGCCCAAATACACACGAGGGAGTGTTTGTTCAACCACAACCTGGGAGGGACACAGCACCCTGTGGATGGAATGCCAAACTGCGTCCATCCTTTCGTGCGAGCCCCAGGCTCTTTGTCCAGCGCTGACATGGGGAATTCCGCCTAATTTTCAAAGGGGGAACAGCACCCAGAAGAGTCTCCTGGCTAAGATCCAGTTGGGTGTCTCCTGGAGGACTAACAGACCAGGCTGGTCTCCACACAAGCACAGCCGCGATGGAAAGCAAAAACTGGGGTCAAAGGGCAAATGTGCAACCTGAGAGGTGGGTCATTGCGTCTCCTCTCAGCCAAGGGGCGTCCTACCAGCTGCCACCTGGTGTTCAGGTGCTCACAAACGCCCTCAAAACAAAACAACTTTGAAGAAGTTAAGGCTGAACACACAGGTGAAGCTCACTATGCATCTGGGATGCTTTATGGTTCTTAGGAGTCTGCAAACATTCTGGCAGATGCTTAAGTCAAACCAAAAGTGGGGCTGAATGCCCCCTGCAGCTCCCAAGTGAAGACAAAGCTGTGGACCAGCCCTGAAGCTGGGGTGCCCGGGAACACAGCCCCGGCAGGGACACCAGCCGGGGGCTCCGCTTCTGGGGCCTGGGCCACGGGGCAGCGGGGAGAGCCGCCTGGGGAGGGTGTCCGCCCCGCCGCCCGCCACCCCCGCCGGCCCCACCGCCTGCCGGCCCCGCCGCCCCGCCGCCTGCCGCCCCGCCGCCCCCGCCGCCCGCCGCCCACCGCGTACTCACTCTCTTTGCTTTTCTCCTTGTTCTTGAGCTGCTGCAGCTTCTGCTCTCGGTGCCGCTTCTCCAGCTCCTGCTCCTGGCGGTGCCTCTCCAGCTTCCGCTGGTGTTCCAGCAGCTCCTGCTGGTGCTTCACGGCCAGCAGCTCCTGCTGTTGCTGCGGGCAGGGGCGGGAGGAGACAGAGACGGTCAGAGCCT
Source organism: Balaenoptera acutorostrata (assembly GCF_949987535.1). Classification (NCBI taxonomy): domain Eukaryota; kingdom Metazoa; phylum Chordata; class Mammalia; order Artiodactyla; family Balaenopteridae; genus Balaenoptera; species Balaenoptera acutorostrata. The sequence goes on from NC_080071.1 coordinate 93,102,870, forward strand.
CGCCCCGAAACAAGAACGGCGAGACAGACACACACGCGAGCGGATCAGCGGAGGCCCAGCACGTCCCCGTGCTGGTGTGGCCGTGGGGGCCTCGCGCCCTGGGCACGGCCCGCGTCTCCAAGGAGACCACCTCGTTCAGTCTGCACAGGAAGCAGGGCTGCTCGGGGATGTCTACTAACCACTCCATGCTAAATGCCAGAAATGAAAATAAAAGTGACCGAACTGCTAGAAGAAAATACGCCTGAAGATTTATGCCATCTCATACGCTGGGAATGCCTTTTGGAGAATGACGCAGAAGTGTGTGAAACGGTGTGGCAGCTTCGGGAAATTGTTTGGCCCATCCTTACAAAGCTAAACACGCACCCACGCAAGACCTAGCAACCCCATGCCCAGGACTGACCCAAGAGACGTGGACACACATCTGCGCAAAGCCCTGCACGGGACTGTGGGTGGGAGCTGTGCGCACGGCAGCCCAGCCCGACACACCCCAGGCGTCCCTCAGACGTGAACCCAGCGGCAGAAGTGTGTGTCTGTGCGCGAGACTCCCACCCAGCGATGAAAAAGAATAAACCGCACAGACGGGAAAAAACACGCATGGGCTGCAAGACAAGCAAAGCGGGCAAGTCCAGTGTTGACAGGGCTGCGGGATACGGGAGAGAAGAGAGTCAACATGCAAAGGTTCTATTTACACGAAGTTCGGGAACAGGAAATCCTAAGACATGGTGATAAAAATCAGAAGAAGGCTGCTTCTTGGGTGAGGCAGGAAGACGAGGCAGGCGGGAGCTGTCTAGGGTGTGGGCTGTCTGACACACAGCATTTGCTCAGGGGCTCACGACGGTCGAAGCGTGGCACACAGACACTCAAGGCCCGTGCGTTTCGTCGTGTGTAAATGATATCATGTATTTTCAAAAATGACAGAATTGACAACGTAAAAAGTTACCTTCGTAATGAATACTATAAGCAAAATTTAAATGCAAAAGATGAATGAGGAAACCTCTTTGCAGTGTTTGTGGCACGGAGACGGCCGTGGTAAGTTACTAAGGCTATGGTAAGCAGCCCCTAAGAAGGTGAGCAAAAAGACCAAGAGATTCACCAAAAAGTGGTTAAAAATAAATGGGGGACAAGGGTTCAAGCTCACCAGCAATCAAATCGCACTGTCACTTATTGCACTGGAAAAGGTGAAAAAGAACAAGCCGGCCAGCGCGGACCGGGGGTGCGAGAAGAGGCTCAATTAAACCGACACACCGGACACCGGTTTTCCTCAAACCTCTACCAGCAAAAGGCCCCAGTCGGGTGGTCTGTGCTGCCTCCTCCCGCCCGACGGCTCCCCCGTCCCCATGTCTGCCCCCTCTCTCCCTCTCAGTCTGTCTCTGTCCCCCTCTCTGCTTATCCCTCTCTCTCTCTCCCTCTCAGTCTGTCTCTGTCCCCCTCTCTCTTACCCTTCTCTCTCCCTCTGTCTCCCTGCACCTGCTCCCCGCTCTGCCTGTCTCCCCACCCCCACCTGCCCCTGCTCTCCGGGGCTCCGGCCACGTGCACTTGCCACCTTGGGAAGGACCTGAGGACCTGAGTGGGGCCAGCCTGGCTGCCCACGCGCTCCACCCCGGCCACCTGCACGGAGCCGCCCTCGTCCACAGCACCTTCCAGGTGGGCCCCCGTGTCCCCCTCGCTGCTGGGCGGGGCGGGGCGGGGCGGGGCGGGGCGGGGCGGGGCGGGCCCACCCCCTCCCTGTCCCCGGGTGGAGGGACGGGCTGGGCGGGAGCCAGCAATCTGTCACCCAAGAGGCCCCGGGACTCTCCGTCGAGGACGCGTCACCGACGAGCGAGCTCCCCGTCACGGACCACGTGTGTGAGACACAGCAGGACTGAAACAGCTTTGCGGCCGCTCCCGGGGACTGCGGCAGACACCTCCTTGCAGCCCCGCTGGCCCACCTGGGAGCCTCCGCAGACAGCACGGCCAGCCTCCCAGCCTCCCGGCCTCCCGGCCCTGCTGCAGTGGAAGGGACCTGATGGCAGGGTCCCTACGGAGCCGGGCGAGCTGGTCACACCTGTGCCCGCACATGCAGCAGGGGACCCACGGCCCCTGCCCACAAGCCCTGCCGTGAAGGCGAGGGGGGGTCCTTTCCAGCTGGGACCACAGGGACAGAATGGCAGAGAGGTGGGTGCAGCTAAGCCCAAGACCCGCGCAGGAGGGAGGGGGAGGGAGGCGGCCACGGCCCACCCAGAGGAGCCGGTGTCCGGACCCCGCGCCGCAGCTTGCACCTCCCACGGGTGACACTGCTCCTTGGCCCGGGGCTCCCAGACCGCGTCGTGCAGCAGGGCGTGCAGGGGCGTGGCCGCCAGGAGTGGGTACCCAGCTCAGCACCCACCCGCGGCGTCCCTGCTCACTGAGTGCCACTGCTGAGAGCTGTCTGTGGGAAACAAAGTTACACTCCCAACACCCGGCTTACAGGAACTCGGGGGCAGGAAGAAGGGTGCGGAGGCCTTTGCAGGTGGCTGAATTCCAAGAGCAGATCTCCAAGCCAGCTTCCCAATTTTGCAGTCGTTGCTGCCAGCAGTCAATACAATCTGGTTTGACCACGAGCTGAGCTTCGGTCCCTTCAAGCTGATGTCGCTGTGCGTGTCCATAAGATCAGCTTAAGAACTTTGCTAATATATTTCAAGACAGTGATGTTTTCTTCTCTTTTAAAAGGAAAAGTGAATGACACCACTGGGACAAAAGAGTAAATGAGGTGGGGCTAAACCATGTCCCTTATTATTATTAGTTTTCTTCCAGGAGGCACTACTCAGAGCTGCACTACCTGCTCTTCTCACAACAGGGTCGCACAGCGAGGAAGGTACCTCTGCCAGAAGAAGCATTTGTTGATCCGTATGGATTCAGAGAATCCTGCCTGGGGGCCCCAGGGCTGTGTCTGTGGGTAAAGGCCCCCGGCGGCTGTCACCAGGCCACTGCCCACCACTCTGGGATTCCACCTGCGTGGCCAGCCTTCAGAGACGGACGACTCAGGGGGCTGCCTGGTCGGGGAGCCAAGGCCGTGTCCTGAACAACGGATCTTGGAAGGAAGAACCTCGCCCTCTTGGTATTACCTACACCCCCAGATCGCCTTACGTACAGCCCCGGGTTCCCTTTCAACTGCTCAGTGTTTATTTAATGTGTACATGAGGCACAGGCAGAAATTCGCTTAATATGGTCTCACAATATTTACTTTTCACCCAGAACCCAGAAGGAAAGTGAGATCTCTCAGTTGTCATTACAAAGAGACTAGAAACAACCACCCCAGACCCTGATGATTAAAATTCACAGGATGACAAAACTCCCAGAAAAACAATATTGTCATTGAGTGTTAATGAAAGGAGCAATTAGAAACCACAACTCTGATTCCCCAAAATGCCCCAGAGCACGACACTGTAAAAGCCTGGCACGGACAGTGCAGAGCCGGGACTGCTGTGGGGACACGGGGCTGCCACGGTGAAGTCCACGCCCACCTGGGACCGGAACCCGGAAGTTCTGTGCATCAAAGGCCCAACAGGCTTGCCGTGTAGGTTTTTCAAAGATGGTCAAGGAACTTCTAAGGCATCATGTGGCCCACTATCTGAGGGAAGTACAGGGCAGACCCGATGACCCTCGGAGGTCACTTTTGATAGAGAGCATCTTCTCTTGGATGCTGACCTCCAGGCTTGCGTGCTACTTGGCCGTGGTTTCTAGGGACCATTTGCGACTAAACTCTTCTTCCCTGTGGGGTCCTCAAAACGGAACCATTATCTTTATCTCACTGGATTTCCCGGCTCAAATCGAGGAGGCACCCCCACTGCAGTACATTCAGGATCACTCTTCCCTCCGGCCTCACGGCACAGCGGCATTATCCAAAGGCCCCCTGGATGTGTCACTCATGTTCCCACCCAAATCTGGATACTCAGATGCCGCACAGACAAAAAGGTCGGCCATCAATCAACATGCTGGTCAGCAAGAGGAAGGCCGGCATCACAGACACCCGGCACTCTGGACGCTGCGGAAGCTGCGGACTGGACATTGCCGTGAGCGCTGGGGGGAGGGGAGCATGGAGGAGGGCGGGGGGAGTAATGAGGAGGGGGAGGGGGGAAGTGATGGGTGAAAGTGGTCAAGGGAGAGCCTGGCCGGCCTCCCCTTCCTCCGTCCTCACCACCCAGTCTCCATTCGTGTGACACGCGTTCTCCTCCCAGGTGGGGCGCCTTGGGAGCTGCATCCCCTTGAGACCAGTGGCGGGTCCCCTCCGTCTGCAGGGCATCCTGGCTCCTTCCCTCATGGGCTCACCACCACCGGGACACACTTCCCGTGGTGGCTCAGGGCTGACTGAAGACTCAGGCTGGGTCTGAGCCCCTGACTTCTCTCTGCAGACAGTAGGTCTGAGCGAGCCCGTGAGGGCACTGGGCCGGATCAAAGGCAGTGTACCTATCAGCAAGAGCCAGTGAGGAGGAATGAGATAAAAACCATGTCGCAAGCCAACGCACGAGACGGTTTTCTTTGTAGAACAAACTTCTGCAGCTGCCATCTTTGGAAATACTCAAAACGACCCTTCTCTTCTACAGCTGCAGGCAGCCTACAGCACAGAGGGCACAGTCAAAGGTGAGCAGGATGCCTTATAAAGCACGACACTCTCGTGTGCCACGAATGCTTGGCGGCAAAGGAAAAGCCGGGCCCTGCACGGCAGCCGGAGTGGCCCTCAACGCCCCCTGGGGCAGCAGGTCAAACAAGGCCATCCACCTGCCCATAAACAACTTCCTAGAAACCCAAAGTGCCGGGTTTATGAGCAATTCCTGACCGTAAGCCCGTGAATTAGGCACAGACAGGTTCAGGGATGACGCAGGGCTTTTGGCTGCCACGCGCTTTCCCAGGTACCAGGGTTATGGCAACCTAAGTGCGTCCTGCAGGCTCATTAAAAGTTGCCTCAGGTGACCCGGAAGCTGGGGCCCCAGGTAACATCTCTCCAGCTACCTGGGACAGGAAATAAAGAGAGTAAACACGACGGCCTGGCTCCCAGTGCCATAAAACCAGGTTCCTTTCAATATTATCCCTTTCCCTGCAAGGAAAAGAGTCACATGCTCAACTAAATAGCTCTTCAAGCTCTCTCCTGTCCATGGAGACAGCACGAATCACACCAACAGATTTTATACACACACACACACAAATGTACAAAAATTCAGCCTTCAGTAAAAAAGGACATGCAAATAAAAGAGTGGAAATCGTTTTTAGTTTTTGCCCATTAGACTGGAAATACCCTGCGAGACCTGGGAAAGGGACATCCAGGCTGAATACAGCTTTGGAAGGAGGAGGAACTCTTCCAGAGGGCAACCCGGCAAGATGCTTTAAAATGTGTAATGTGGGCTTCCCTGGTGGCGCAGTGGTTGAGAATCCGCCTGCCAATGCAGGGGACACGGGTTCGAGCCCTGGTCTGGGAAGATCCCACATGCTGTGGAGCAACTAAGCCCGTGAGCCACAACTGCTGAGCCTGCGCGTCTGGAGCCTGTGCTCCGCAACAAGAGAGGCCGTGATAATGAGAAGCCCGCGCACCGCGATGAAGAGTGGCCCCCACTTGCCACAACTAGAGAAAGCCCTCGCACAGAAACGAAGACCCAACACAGCCAAAAATAAATAAATGAATAAATAACTTAAAAAAAAAAGTGTAATGTGCACACAGTATTTTTCATCTGAAGCGATTCATTCTGAGGAGACCTGCCCAAAGGATGGGGCCTGCAGTCCGGTCCACAAGCAGGAACCGTGGAAGATGACCCCCGTCTCCCAGGATGGCACTTGCCAGACAGACGTGTCAGGACCGGCCCCCGCCGTGCAGTGTAGACGGGAGGCTGTAGCGCCAGGGTCACGGGATTCAGCCCCGACTTTGGACTCTGGCTGCTTCGGAGCCACGGCGGGGGTGGCATCCACGCCGGGCACGTCCCCAGGTTCCTCGCTCAGTCACAGCCCGTGAACCCATGGGCTCCTGGTCCCGGCAGGACGGACCTGTCTAAAACCCCTTCCGGAAGCGCGTCCTCTGAAGATTCGCGTCTCCTCTCCACGACGGGGCCACAGTCACGGCCAAAATCCACCAGTAAGTACTGGAAATTGACAAAAAGCAACGGCTGGGCTCAGAGTGCTGTTAGTAAGTGGAACAAAGGCTGATGAGAACCGTTGATCAGAACCCCAGACAGGTAAGTCCCAGGGGGCACACAGGCCGGGCCTCGGAGAGTCGAGGTGAGTGCTGGGGGTCAGCCATGCACTTGGGGTCCTCCACACCTGCCCCTGCTGTTCCTCACCAGACCTGGGGCACCCCAGCCCCAGCTGGGCCCTCCCTCTTCACACACGTTTGTACCCTCCCTCTGCATACCCTTCCCAGAGGCATCAGTGCCAAAGAGCAGGACAGAGGCTCCCAGAAGCATGGAGTGCCAACAAGCTGGCCCTGGGGACCCCGTGCCCTGGCCACTGGGAGAGAATGTGTATAGAGGACATCTCTTCCTGGACACTCCTGGGGGCTGGGGCCCCCCCGTGCTTACTCACTACCCCCCCCCATTTGGTCTGTAAGAGGTTTAGAGGAGGTTCACTACCCCAGCTCACTTCTGCCTTTTTTTATTAGAAACACAACAGAATGACTGATGGTTAAATCTAAGGTCAATTCCTTCTGTGTTCACATTTAACCATCAGTTTACTTATCAAGATCCATCTTCAAAGGTTCACGTTCTTAGAAAAGCCCAAAGACGGATTTGCTTGCTGCCCATTCTCCTAGCCCTGGAAACATCAGAGAATTAAATGGAGCTATTTCATTTTTTTCCCACTTAGTGGCATCATCTAACGTGTGGAACATAATATTCTCACAAAGATAGGGTGATCCTGATTTTTACCCATTCGATTTGTTTCTATTCATTTGAGTACTTTATGTACATATGTAAAATCAGCTAAGTGACTAAGGAAAGTCTGGGTTCGGGGGTCCCCAGTGCAGGCATGTGACCAGCCACGGGAAAGGGCAGCAGCAGTGGCGCCCCTGGTTCTGGACGATTCTGTCTTGCATTCGCACCCTGATGTGCACTGTGGACAAGGCCATCGGCGTGCACACAGAGGGTCTAAAAACAGAGCCATGTGCTGATGACCGTGCCTGCCAGATAACATGGTCTACCTTAGGAAGCCCACTGCGGGCACATAACCCTGACCACCAAACCCTTGAAATTTATCATTAAACCCACATTAAGAATGGCTGTTCTAGGGCTTCCCTGGTGGCACAGTGGTTAAGAATCTGCCTGCCAAAGCAGGGGACACGGGTTCGAGCCCTGGTCCGGGAAGATCCCATATGCCACGGAGTAGCTAAGCCCGTGCGCCACAACTACCGAGCCTGCGCTCTACAGCCCGCGAGCCACAACTACTGAAGCCCATGTGCCACAACTACTGAAGCCCGCGCTCCTAGAGCCCGTGCTCTGCAACAAGAGAAGCCACTGCAATGAGAAGCCCGCGCACTGCAACGAAGAGTAGCCCCCTCTCATCGCAACTAGAGAAAGCCCGCACGCAGCAACGAAGATCCAACACAGCCAAATAAACAAATCAATAATAAAAAAAAAAAAGATAAAAAAGAATGGCTGTTCTAGATACGTACTGTATGATGCTACTCATATGAGGTCCCTAGAGCAGTCATTACATAGACAGTAAGTAGAATGGTGGTTGCTGGGGAGGAGGGCCTGGGGGAGGAGGGGCTGGGGGAGTGTTGAATGGGGACAGAGCTTCATTTTTTTTTTTTAATTTTTTAATTCTATTTTATTTATTTTTTTATACAGCAGGTCCTTATTAGTCATCCATTTTATACCTATCAGTGCATACTGTCAATCCCAATCGCCCAATTCATCCCACACCACCCCCACCACCCGCCACTTTCCCCCCTTGGTGTCCACACGTTTGTTCGACAGAGCTTCATTTTTGAGGACGAAAAAGTTCTGGAGATGGATGTTGGTGATAATTGCCCAACAATGTGAATGGACTTAATGTCACTGAACTGTACACTTAAAGATGGATAAGATGGCAAGTTTTACTTTATGTATATTTACTGAGATTAATAAAAAGTGAGTTAGCGGTTTAGTGGTTCCTCAGAGTTAAACGCCGAGTTATCTTACGGCCCAGCAATTCGGCTCCCACGTATATACCCCAAAGAATTGAGAACAGTTGCTTAAACCAAACTTGTTCACTGATGTTCACTGCAGCACTATTCACAAACGCCAAAGGGTGGAAACAACCCAAATGTCCATCAATAGATGAATGGGTAAACAAATTAGGGTACATTCATACAATGGAATATTCAGCTATGAAAAAGAATAAAGTACTGACACATGCTATGACGTGGAAGAACCTCGAAAATGTTATGACAGAAGTCAGACGCAAAAAACTACGCATTACTGTATGATTACATTTATATAAAATGTCCAGAACAGGCAAATTCAGAGAAGAAGGCAGATGAGTGTTGCAGGCGCTATGGGGGGCAGGGGGTGGGGTGGAAATGGGGCATAACTCTTGGATATCAGCGCAGGGGTTCTTCATGGGGTGATGAGAATGGTTCGGAACCAGACAGCGGTGATGGTTGTACCATATTGTAAATGTACTAAATGTCATTGAATTGTACACTTTAAAATGGTCAAGTGATGAGTTTTATGTTATATGAATTTTACCACAATAAAAAAAATGAGTAAGGGAAAAACTAAGTATTTTCCATAAAGAAAAGGGAAAAAAACGAGCAGCCACCTCTCTCTGGGCTCCGTCGGGTGAGAACGAGCACAGCCCTGAGACTGAGGACGAGCAAGGTCCCCGTGTGTGTGCCCCAGGCCCTCGGGGTCCCTGGACAGCTGCTGGGGACGAAGGCAGAGCCTGGCTTCTCCTCCGCGCTCCCCATCCTACCTGACGGGCATCAGGAGAGAGCAGCCTGCATCGGCAAAGGAAACGGGCAAACTCACCTGTGATGAAAACGATCAGAATCCTGATGAGTGCTAGAAAACTACCAAATAGCTCAGGTGATGATTGAACTGTGTCCGGCACCGACCCTGCCAACAAGCTCTTCTAAGAGAAAAAGGCCAGGTCTCTCCACACAGGACCCAGGAAAGGCCTTTTGTCCTTGGGGAGTCACCTGCTTTATTTACCTCTGCAGCCCGGGAGCGTGGCTGCCTGACTTGACACCACAGGAAAATGGTTACAGGCCTGGAGAGGGTGCTTCCCATGCAACCCTGAGGGAGACCCCAGCACAGGGAGGGGAGGCCCGGCTTTGCCTAGCTCTCCTGCAAGCCTCACGCCCAGGGCAAGCCCTCACCCAGGGTCCAGCCTCGGCCACACAACCGCAGTCCATGGTGTGGGCAGGGCCCCTCACGTACGTGCTGTCACAGATAACTTTCCAAGATCCCAACATGGTTATGGAAGTTTTAGTCAATGCATCGAGACAAAAAGGGAGGAAATAATTATAATTTGCAGATGACATTATTGTCTACTTAGAGAACATGAAATAACCAATTACAAATTTCTTAGGACTAAGAAGAAAATTCTAGACATTGGTTGGCTAACAAATAATAATGAAATCAAGAGCTCTACACTGACAGTGACCAAGTAGAGAATAAAATGAAGAAACATTCTATTCATAACAGGAGAAAATATATAAAATACCCAAGAATAGTTAAATATAAAATCTACAGCCCTTATATGAAGAAAATAAAACAAGACTTTTCTTAAGGATAGAAGAAACCTCAAATCACAGGTGGTAATTCCATATTCCTGAATTAGAAAGTTATTAGTAGATGTCCTGCTGATTTATTAACTTGCTGCAACTTCAGTTAAGTTTCCAGAGCAACTTTGGGGGATGTTATGAGAAATGATTCTGCTGCTCACCTGGAAAAATAAAAGCTCACCCGGAGACAAGCTGAGGGAATTAAAAATGAAGAACAAATGTGTGGGGAGTGGAGACCTGCACAGTCGGATCCTGAAACACGAGCACAGGCTCCTGCTGACACTGGGCGGGGCTGGTATGAGGAACAGAGGGGGCTGGAGACAGACTCGGCCAGATAAATATGCGCTGATTATGGGACAGAGTTGGCATTTTTTAAATCGTTTAGAAAACTGCTTTGCTTCGTGAATGAGGCGAGGCCAAGTAGATAATTGACAAAATATAACAGACGTTGAAATAACGCCCTTAATTTATAAAGAACACTCATATACTGATGAGAAAAAGACAAGCATTGCAATAGAAAAACAGCAAAGAAAATGATAATTGGTAGAAGAAATGCAGCAAGCGTACAGAAATATGGCGAACCACAATCAAGGAAATGCAGGCACGACATGAGACAGAATCAAAATAGAATGTGAACAAGTTCCACTAATGCATCAGACTGCGGGGTCAGCCCTGGACCCTCTCCTCTGGGAAGGCAGTCGCTGCTCGGCCAGCCCGCTGTGTGCGGACTGTGGAAGAGGGAAAATGGGGGGCGGGTAGCGACCCGTGCAGCAGGCTGTGGGTGGGAGAGAGGGTGCCCTGCAGCGCCCCACAGAGGCAGCTACCACCCAGGACAGGTCAGCAAGTGCTGGCTGTCGTGGTTACTGCTGCTTTACTATTCTGCTCTCGGAATGAGCAAGGCGGGTGTGTGTGAGAGACAGAGAGAAAGAGAGAGAGAGAGACAGAGAGACACATGCATACCCAGGACCTAGTGTAGCTTTTGGAAAGAAACATGGCAACAAACAAAAGCCACAGAAAAGGACGTATCCTGGGTCAGCAATACCATTTCTGTTTTGTTTAGACAAAGGCATGTGATTCATGAACGAGGACACTAAAAACAGAAGAAAAACTGGAAATGACCTTAATGTTCAACTCTTCAACTATTAGTGCTTATTTAAATTCATTGGGGTTCATTGTAAGACTACAACAAAACCATTAAAATCATGCTTTTGAAGTGTATGTAATGGTAAAGGAAAATGTTAACAATACAGTAAATAAAAATCACATGTCAGTATAATCCCAATTCCATAAAACTACAGGTACACACACGCACAATTTACATAATATAAGGTTACGGGAATCCACTCCAAAAGGCAACAGCTTTCCTAGCTAACAGCGCTGGAATCACATCTTCTCTGTGATTTGCAATTATTCAGTAATTAACATTAATGACTGTGGCGATCAGAAAGAGATCATGATGAAAACATTCCTCGTGAAAAACGACACTGTCTGGGATGCAAATAGCAGGGCCCTGCTCCTCTCTCGTACACAAGCCTTGGGGAGTCCAGGGGCCGGGACCTTCCCCCTCCTCCTCCCGTTTACCTATGCAGGTGTTCCTCCCGGGGTGCAGGCGGCTCCAGGGAGACCTGTGGGGAGGACGCTGTGAGCAAATGGTTAATGAGGAGGTCAGACGTGTGGGTGAGCATGGCTGAGTGGACACAGGCATTCACTCCCACTCCTCTCGGAACCGCGAAGAGAACGGTGCTTTATAGGAGACACGGATTCACATGAACAAAGGCTGCAGGAAGGACTGGAGAGCAGGTTCGTCATCAGAACTTTGGAAGATGCAGAACTCTGGAGATGAGACGCGGCAGCACCCCAGAGGCACAGCCCAGATGGCATGGTCAGCGTCGCGTTCTACTCCGAAGTGCTCACCACATCTCCATCAGTGAAATGGAATATTCGATACGTTCCCAGTACAAAATTGTCAGTATTTGCCAAACAGCAAAAAACCACACATTTATGGAAACATCACTGCCACGGACGGAGGTCAAGGGGTGGCATGCCTGAACTCAGAACCTTCAGAAGGTGGCCAAGGGATTCTGGCTTGCACGGGGGGCTCCCAGCGTCCAGGCCCACAGCCCTGTCCCCTTCCTCCTCTCTTCACGGTGCACCCCGACTTCTCACTGTCTCCCTACCCCTGAGCCCTCCTCATGTGCACCCCGACTCTTGTCAAAATCACGGTTACCACGCCCTCTCCTGCCTTCCCTGGACTAGGGTGAGGAGTCCTCCTGGAGAAGATGACTGCACTCCAGGCCTGGTCTGTCACAGCCCTGCAGTATCCATTCCTCCGGGTGCATTCCCATATGAGCTCTCACCCTGACCTTCAGACTTGCCTTGGCCAGAGAGGCAACAGCATACATGACTTACATGGAGGCTTAAACCACTCTTGCCCTCTTGCTGAGCTTGGAACTCAGAAACCAGCAGATAATCCAGCTGCCAAGCACCAGACTGGAAGTGAGGTTACTTACTCCAGGTCACCCCGTCACTGGGCAGCTCACAGCTGATGACAGGAGCACAAGAGAGAGCCCAGACAACCCTCCACAAACAAATGACTGCTGTAGTAAGCACTATATTTGGGGTCGTTTGTTATGCAGCCAAAGCTGACTGAGACACTCATGTAACAGATTCTTTGTGGTCTTATAAAATAGTGGCCATCACCACTCAAGCAGGAAGGACTTTGTGCTGGCTTATATCCTGTAATTGTTTTCCTTTTTGCATAAAGCAAATATTTAAACCATTGATCCTGATTTAGAGATATAACAGATTCATATTTCAGATACTTTGAAATGCAAAAATCATGTTACTACATCATTATACTTAAAGATAGTCTGCAGTACAAGACTGAAACTGTAGCCATGATCACCAGAGTTTGCCCACAGTGAGAAGAGCTTACAGGTTTCTCAGACTGTGGGACTGGATTTGCATTGGAGCATAGGGAACTCAGCCAATAGGAAGGTAGGAAATCGCTAACTCCAGGGAAAGCTAAGAGCTGTATCAGAGAGGTCATGAAGCCATTGCATGGTGTGTGTCGGCAATAGGCACCCACAAAGACACAAGAATGGAGCCCCTGATGGTTCTTTAATCAGAAGGATGGTCTCAGTATATGAAGCACCCGAAAAGTGGCAGTGTATGTGTGTGTGGGGGGGGCCGGAGATGGAGGGCGAAAGCCTAGTCTCTCCAGCAAGCGGGAAATAATCACCCCATGGGATCTTTAATGCAAGGACGAAGCCGACCATCTACAAACAGGGAGCAGAAGCCAGCAGAGACCTGGGGCTGGGCAGCAGATGGGAGAGCAGGGAGGGACCGCTTCTGCTTGTTTACACTGTACTACATTTCCATTAGAAACATTGGAAATAGGGATTCCCTTGATAAAATTTTAAAAAATTAAAAATGACACACAACAGACCCCCAAAGCAGCAAATCTAGGTAATGCTACATTTGCCAGGTGATCACCTAGGCTATCCCAGCTGACAAAAACACCCACCGACACCACACTCACTACTCTCACAGCCCTGGGACTCAGTGACCATGCTGCCTGGACCCCATTCTGGGGAGAAGAAAACTAACTGCGCAGGACAGAAAGGGGAACGGGGCTCCTGAATCAGCCATGACCAACAAACACACTGCGCCTAGTACAAGTGCAACACTGAGTGTCGAAACCCCAGGAAAGATCTTCTTTACCCAGGGTTAACAATTTTAGTTACATTTTAAAAATTATTCTCTTTTTAACTATAAAATCCTATTCAAATTCACTGATGATTTAATGACACTAATTCGATTGTGTGCTCAAGAAATCCATCTGACAAACACCACTGCCAAATGTCACTAACAATATGATACCTTGTGAAGAGAGTGTAAATCATCAAAACAGAAGCCAACTGATGGTATGATACAATTACATAGTTTAAATGGCTTTAGACGAATGATCTCCATTTTAAATGGAGAAACAACAAACGATTAAAATGCAGAGAGCATGTAACCTTGAGATGCTTCCTGAGCTGCGTTTCTGGGGCTCCCACCATCTCTGGGAGCACCCAGCCTGTGGGCCAGGGGGAGCTCGGGGTACCCCGGACTTCCGGGCCCTCTCTGCGCAGGTGCTGACAGGAGGACCCAGGAGGGAGACTGTTCCATCTCAAAGAGGTGACACAAACTCCTGGAGCACCAGAGGAGGAGAGAAACTGGGGGTCAGGGAGACAAGGCCCACCCCAGGCCGAGGCCCCGGGACAGCGGGAAGCCCGGTCTCGCCCTGAGGGGGAAGCACCAACCTGGCTCAAGAGTGTTCCTGATGTTTCTTGCTTATTTGTGCAACCCCTCACCTACGAGAGGTTGTTGATGTCTCAATTTCTCATGTTTTTCTTGTAAAATCTACAGACTCAACCGACACAGACAGGAGAACAGAAGCAACTAGCGTCCTCCTTAATCCTGGTCAGCACAAAACCCACCATCGCCAGTTTCCGGTATAGTCTCTCAATCAGGGGCTGTTTGAGTGAGGACGGGGGTGCAAGGGGGAGTGAAAACAGAGAGAGAAGTGCAAATCCCGAGTTCCTTCTTCAGCCAGGCGCCGTGCCGGGCCCGCAGATGCCAGAGGTGGGCAGCTGCCCTTTACCAGGTAGGCACGTGGATGCGTGACCTACGGGGGGGAGGGGCACACACAGGGCTTCACCTCCCAAGATGAAGGGCAGTGCGGGCCCCCTGGTCGCCAGGAGCCCGGGTAAAGTGGGGCGTATCTGAGAGGACCGGGAAGACACAAGACTGCAGTGATCCTTCGGTCTTCTGAGATGAGATCAAGATACGGGACGGTGATGGCCAAAGTTCAAAACGCCGGCTGGCGAGGAGGAGAGGAACTCGCTCCGCGTGGGCGAGCAGCGCTACTGGTCGGGAGAGAGCCAAGGCTGAGCTTCTAAATTTCTTTCAGGGGTCACAGAAATGTGAGGCTGCAGCTTCAAAGACAAAAGGAAAGGGGCGGCCTGTGGGGGGGGCTCTTGTCAGTACTGAAAGGCAGGCACCTCGTCGGGCGCTGCTCACAGCCAAAGACCCTCGGGGCGGGGCCTCAGCGGGAAGCCCCACCCACCCCATCCCCCCACCATCCCCGCATCCCCGCATCCCCCGCACCGCACAGAGCAGCAGCCATGAGCAAGGCGCTGGCTTCCCCACCGGCAGGGCAGGTCCAGGCTGCCTCCCACCGAGCAGCCCACGGGGCCTCCCCCTCCTCCCAACAGCCAGGAGGAAAAGGCGCTTCGCATCAGGGGAGCAAAGCGTACCGCACTCGCTCTCGTGGACCCTCGACCACCCCACCCCAAACTCAAGAGCGCTTATTCAATAGCAGAGGACCACGATGGCCGCTGGGGCGTCTCCGTGGAGACAGGTGACCTCTCAGTTAGGCAGGAGCGCTCTCTGGCTCAGAATCTACAGGCAAAGCCATGAGGCCTGGACTTCCAGCAGCTCTGGAGAGTGTTCTCTCCTTGGTCTGTCCACTGCCAACCTCAGAAGCCCCACGGGGTCAGGGCAAAAGGCAGCAGCGGCAGCAACAAAACTGCCAAGACCCACGGCCTCGGGCGCAGCTATCAGCTGGCCAGAGGCAGAAACAGACAGTGCACGGTTGGTTACTCTGCATGGTACCAGTGCGCGCACACCATCTGGGCGCAGGCTAACGAGGAAGCCAAGGCCGGCCTCAGCGACGTCCAGCCGTAGGCGGTGTTGGTCTCCATGGAAAGGGCATCTCAGAAGCGTGTGGGCTTTTAATTCTCCACATCCCTGCTGTCCGGTCCAGTAGCCACTAACCACATGTGGCCGCAGTAAAGCTGGTCCAAAGGGAGATGTGCTCTGCGTGTCTGGTCTGCGATGCTTCACTAAGACTCAGCGTGAACAAAACTATTTACATGGATCACAGGTTGAAATAATATTTTAGAAATATGAGGTTAAATAAAATACATCAAAGTTAGTTTACCTTGTGCAGCCAGGTTCCCAATGACCCCAAAGATTCCTGCCTCCTGGTGTTCACCCCTTGTCTGGGCCCCTCCTGGGAGGGTTGGTCGTATGACAGTAGAATAAGGTAGCAGGGTTGGGGGATGTCACTTCCAAGATTTGGCCAGAAGACACCGAGGCCTCCTTCTTGGTCACTTGGATCTCGGGTGCCCATTTCGGGGAAGCTGCTGTTAGAGGCCCACGTGAGGAGGACCTGAGGCCTCCTGCCCACAACCACGGGCGTCAGCTGGGAAGTGGGTCCTGCAGCCCCACCCAGCCCTCAGATGAGACCACAGCCCTGACTGGCAGCTCAGCAGCACCTCACGAGAGACCCTGAGGCCCAGCCAGCAGTGAGGCTGCTCCTGGATCCCTGACCCGCAGAAGCTATCAGATAGTACACGCTTGTTATTGTTATTCCTGACCCGCAGAATCTATCAGATAGTACACGCTTGTTATTTTAAGCAGCTAAAAAGCTTGTGGGTAATTTGTTAGATAGCAATCAATAACTTACACAATCTGGTTTCTTTTGGTGTTTTAAGGTGGCTACAGAAAATGTAAAATTACCCACGTAATTTTAATATATACACATTTCTATTGGACAGCGTTGCTCTCCATGTTTCCAAGTACAGTGAGCACACGTTATGATCACAGACGTCATAACTGGTCCCTCAACCACATGACGTGACTTCTCTATGCATCACTAATGCATGTTTCTTTCTAATATGTTTACTTTTAAAATCTGAGATCAGATTAAATACATGCAGAGAGTGGGTACCAAAACACAATCTATGTTAGTTGTTTTCTGATTCCATTTAAAGGAAAAGTAAATATTAGTATCTTTTTCAAATCATAAAAAGTCAGTGGGAAAAATGGAGAGTGGACGGACAAGTCCCAAGAAGAAAATAAAGATGATTTGCAAACACGGGTGTTTCTTCTTGCTGGTAACGTTGCTATATACGGACATATCTTATCTTTGTAGATGAAGTCAGATGATAAGCATTTCCCCTAATTTAAGCACGCTTCTACAGCGTGACTTTAAATGCTGTTCCCACCATTGGCCACATCTGCCCCAATTTACTCAACCGGTGCCCAAGTGCTGGACACGCAGGTGTTAACTGCCCAGCAAGGAATATGGCTGTGCATCAATCTCAGCGCTACCACTGGTTATCAGGGACGGTCCTTAGCGTGGGAACCACGAAGAACGCGCGGGCTCTGCGGGCTCCCGGGCGCGGACGGCAGGCGACTTACTTTGATGTGCTCGTGGAGCTGGGCTTCGTGCTGCCGGGACAGCTGCTCGTGCTGCCTCTGGAACTCGGCGATGAGGAGCTGCCTCTGGAGCTGCTGCTTCTGCTTGAGGGCCAGGAGCTCCTGCTGCAGCTGCTTCTCCCGGACGCCGGCCTCCGTCGCGGGCAGCGGAAACTGGTGGTCCAGGCGCAGGTCCATGGGCACCGCCGGGGGGGCCACTGGCAAAGGCAGCGCCGAGGCCACGTCCACTGCGGGAGAGAGCACAGCACAGAGCGCTGGTCACCGTGGAGCCCCCAGCCCCGCCCACCCTCCCAGAGAGCCACCGCCAACAGTCGGCGTGCCCACATGCTGAGGGCCACTGTACACTTCGGACGCCTCTGCACCCCCTCCCTCAACAGGCTCAAGAGGCACGACCCGGAGGCCTTTGAGGTTTCTATCCCTCGGGCAGAAATCAGTGGACGTCTGGACCAGGACACACACTCCCGCCAACTCTCTTCCCTCCACCCGACCCTCCACGAAGGGGCCCCTGCTCTCTCAAAGGACCTTGCTGCAGGCCCGGCGGCCTTTTCTGACATCCTTTTTGAAAGTCGACGAAGAGAAAAAGCCAGAAAAAGGCTCTGAAAAGCACTGAACATCCGTAAGTAGAGAGGCAAGTTGCCCAAGCCTTTCTTCCCCTTTTCACGAAGCCACGGAAGAGCTGCGCGCAGGAACCACGGGACAGTGTGTGCCACTGAAGTGGTCCAGACGGACGCTCCGGACGGGGAGAGCGTTTCCATGGTGAAGCGAGCGCCCTCCGGAAAACAGGTTTACCGGCTGCAGCCAATAAGACGCTCCCCCGGCTCGCCCGCACAGCTTGAGCGTCAGGGTTACGTGCTTCTGCACTTCGCCGGGAAACGGACTGTCTTCACTGCACTGATGTGTGGCCGAGAAAGAGCCACAAGTGACTCTGATTAGAAACAGAAGCTGAATCGATCTTAAGGCTTACAAATCAATACCAAATTAAAGTGAGAAAAAGAATGCAGAGCGCAAGCCTTAAATTTATATGGACCTCACAAAATAACCCGACGTGGGTGCTCCTCCCGCGACAGGACGGCATCTGAAAAGCCCAGGGGCGCCGCTGGGAACCCCTTACTTCCCGCGAGCCTCCTCTGCTGCTTCCCCGCCTCGCAGGTGCGCGCCCTGGGCGC
Source organism: Balaenoptera acutorostrata (assembly GCF_949987535.1). Taxonomy (NCBI): domain Eukaryota; kingdom Metazoa; phylum Chordata; class Mammalia; order Artiodactyla; family Balaenopteridae; genus Balaenoptera; species Balaenoptera acutorostrata. The sequence goes on from NC_080071.1 coordinate 93,121,017, forward strand.
TGCTCGTAGAGAGAGGAGTGAAGACAGCCCAGCACCGAGGTCCGTGGTCCCTGTCCCTGCCAAAAAGCCCCCCTCACAACCTGCTCTGGGCTCACGCAGCGGCACGGACCAGACCCGGGGACCGGAGGCTGGGGCCTCGCCCTCCGGGGGGCTCAGGGCTCCAGTGGGAGCCCAGACTCAACACCCAAGGGCCGCCAATGCCAGCTCCTCACCACCTGGCACGGGGCGCCTCATTCTAGCCCCTCTGCCTGGACCCTCTGCAGGTCGGGCCTTGCGACAGACGCACTTGGCCTCGTCCTGGGGTCTCCCTGAGTGAGAGGGGGCCACTCACCGGCCGGACATAACCCAGTTCCTCAGGAAGTCTGTGCATAGATTCTGGAAAAACAGCCCGTAAGTGGAACCACCCGTCAGGACAGGGCATTTCTGTGGTCACTGCCAGGCGGCAGGTCCCATGCCGACCATCCTTCTGATGAGCGAGGCGAGGTGGGGCGAGGCCCGGCTCGGGCGAAGCCCTGGGTTCTAAGCCCCGAGCCGACTCCCTGAGCCCTGGAGCTCTGGACTAGAACGTGGCCTCGCACCTGCAGGGCTGCTCACCTCGGGAGAGTGCGGGCCGCTGCCCGGGGCAGAGCGGGGCGCTGGCTCCGGGGCTGACGTCACTGTCTCTCCCACCCCCGGGACCAAGCCCTGGCCTCCACCCCAGGCCCCCAGAGCCTGGAGCAGCTTGCATGCCAGGAATGCCTGGGACCTGGCCACAGGGAAGGGAGAAAACTCCTCAGTATTCAAGCAGTTTCAGAAAATATCTAATTCTCCTCTCTTTGAAGCCCTAACAAGCCTGGGATAAATACCAGCTGACTGTTTTTCTTCGGTTTCTTCCCCCAACTTTTTAAATGTATGTATTTCTTTTTTTTCTAGAGGGGTGTGAGGCTTGATGTGTGACAAGGTCTTTATTTGATATTTAAGTGAGAAAAATCTGCACAAATGAACTGTTTTCGTGAACAGGCCCGGGGACCGGTGGACCCCACCAACCTCCACTGCACACCAGCTGGTAAAGACTGGCTTTTATTAATTTCCTTTTTCTTTTTTTGATCATTTTTATCATGCAATATATGAAAATGGAAAAACAGTGCAAACAACACCAGTTTTATAAAACCTCAATCAATATTTTCCCCCATTTGCTTCAGACTTTCTTTTAAGGAACAGAATATTATGGAGGGCAGGGAGGAGGGCTCAGGAAAGAGACTTAGAGAAAAGAGAAAGTGACCTGACGTCTTAAAGGAAATTCAGCTGATGCTTTTCTTTCTCCGGTGGGGAGAGGTGGTGTATATTATCCTGCTTTCACTAAAGACAGTGCTGAATGCTTCCTGAAAAACATTCTTACCGTGAATGATGGCAGGTTTTGCCAGCTCCCTTTCTGCATCCACGGATGTGATCAGAAAGTTTTTCTATTAACCGGGTAACCTGCCTAGTTCCTTCATGGATTACAGGTGAGTTACTTAGCAGACCTCCTCAGGTTAGTTGGCCTTTGCTTTCTTTTTTTTTTGGTCTGCGTTGGGTCTTCATTGCTGCGTGTGGGCTTTTCTCTCTACTTGTGGCGACCGGGGGCTACTCTTTGCTGCGGTGCGGGGGCTTCTCACTGCGGTGGCTTCTCTTGTTGCGGAGCACGGGCTCAAGGCCCGCGGGCTCAGCAGTTGCAGCACACGGGCCCCAGAACACACGGGCTTCAGTAGTTGCAGCGTATGAGCTCAGGAGTTGTGGCATGCGGGCTCTAGGGCGTGTGGGCTTCAGTAGTTGTGGCGCACTGGCTCAGTAGCTGTGGCTCGCGGGCTCTAGAGTGCAGGCTCAGCAGTTGTGGCACACGGGCTTAGTTGCTCCGCGGCATGTGGGATCTTCCCGGACCAGGGCTCGAACCTGTGTCCCCTGCACTGGCAGGTAGATTCTTAACCACTGTACCACCAGGGAAGTCCCCCAGTTGGCCTTTGCTTTCTAAGGATAAACCCGACTTGCTCTTCCTGGGTTACACACACACACACACACACACACACACACACACAAAGAGTCGCTGACCCATTCAGCCTGCGACTGTTTCATTACACACATTTGAATCCATAGTCATAATAGGTGAGACCGGCCTGCGGTGTCTCTTACACTCTGCTTGTCTGGTCAGGGAGCGGAATTTTAGCTTAAGAAAATAACCACAGAGAATCTGTGAAATAACCATACTGCCTGCATTTTGTAGCAGTATCATCTCACTTGCCCTGACAGCAGGGGTGGTCAGACGTGGCCCCTGCTCATGCGACGTGCTAAGGTGACCTAAGACACTATGTAGGAACAAGGCCATCCCCACGATGCGGGGCAGAAGACGACCCATCCACTGCTCACTGTCTCATACCCTCTCCCCACTTCTAATTCTTCCTAGGCGGGGTCAGGAGGACCAGCAGAAATGTCTAGTAGTTAACGTCGTCAAAGACTGAACATAAAACAACTTGAAGGGATCCTTTTTATGGACTCCAAAAATAAGATGGGCCAAACGTTTCTAAGCGTGCGTCCATGTACCGCGGAAACACTCCTGCTCTGTGCTGGGCACTGGGGGGCTGTTCCCACGCCAGCCTGTGGCAGGTCTGCTGTGAAGACAGGCAGGAGGGGCAGTGGGGCCCATGGAAGGCCTGGGGAAGGGTTCACACGGGGGCTGCATCTCTGAGGCGGGAGGGGCGCTGGGGGTGAAAGAGGTGGGGCGGTGGCCGCAGGGACAGGACGGGAGGACTCGTGGGTGGCCGGGCAGGACGGGGCCCTGTGGATGGGGCGGCAGGGCGGGGAGGGGCGTCACACCCACCACCCGCGAGCTGAGCCTCGCTTTGTTTACTGCACCTTCTCTCAGCCTCCTCTGTGTCTGGGGGCGTAGGGAACCTTAGAAGGAAACACCCCCTGGTCATGCCACAGACACCGGAGCGGATGCACCCTGGGGGTGGGCGCGCAGGGTGGCGAGGAGACCACCCCCCCCACCGGCAAGCCCCTTATGCCCGCAGTGAACAGACAGAAGGGAACGGGGGGCATGGGGGGGGGGGCATGTGCTGTCCTCGGCCCAAGGCATCCCTGTTCTCACCACGTTCCCTCCACATATACTGTGAGAAAGGGATGCAAGTCCTGCCTGGGTTTACCCTTTTGAGGTTTCACATAAAACTTCATTCTTCTGCTAGAGAAAGTCAAAAGCAGAGCAAAGAGAATGCAAAGCTAGACATCACCTCCGTCAGACGCGCCGCGACCAGCTCCTGCCACTTCTTCACCTCTGAAAACAGCACTGCGTTTACAGACACGCAAACCAACACTGGAACTTACACGAGGCCAGGGGACCCAGGCAAGGTCCTTCTCCCGCTTCGTGTGCCCAGCCTCGGGAAGCCAGGCGGGTGGGGAGGTGGCCGAGCGGTCCCCAGGCCTGGCCTGGGCACCAGCTGCGGGGTCCCCATTCATTCCCATTGCTGGCGGGTGCGTCAAACATGACTCGGACTATTTCTGTATCAAAAACTCTCTGAAATGCCATGAGTTCCCAACAGAAGCTGCTGGTGCTTTTGACCCAAAGAGCCCTGAAGAAACAATGAAAGCTTCTCTACTTAAAGAATGCAGCATCAAGACAAAAAAGCCTGTATTCTCATGAATATTTTATGGCAGAGTAGAAAATTGCTTTTATAGGTTGTGCCTTGAGAAACATATTAATACAATCAGACTCATGACGTTAGTAAAAGCACAAAGACTATATTCAGAGTTTCAATAAGAAATGGCAAGCCTGGGCTGTGAATTATAAGTTCTCAATCAGAAATAGAAAAAATCTGCTAGTCTCTATTTTTTTTAACATAAATGATCAGAAAAAAAGGACACTAATTTTCCATTACATGGGTTGGGTCCTCTTTTCATAACACCATTTCATGTCATCATATAGATAGGAAAGAAAGAGAAGGACTATTCTTTAGAAAACAGGGCCGAAGTTTAGGGTCTGTTCAAGTAAAGAACGACTCATTCACATCTAGGGAACAATAAAAGATACTTCATCCACGCAGCCACGATTTCCTCTTACCATGACATTTGCCTGCGTGCGTGAGGGTTAGGGAGAGAAAAGACTGCAGGGGGCGGCGGAGGAAGAGAAAGAAAGGGAGGGGTATATAAGAAACGCAGAACTTGGTTCAAAATATTGTCATCTTTTATGGTGAAATGTGTCACACACCCTGGAGAACAAGAGGGTTAAGGGTGACACAGTCACCCCCCCCACCCCAACCAGAACCAGAGCATTGCTCTCCGTGCCCCCCACATCACACGCCTGTGCCCCCAGCGACATTCTGACTTTGTTCAGCATCCCTGCTTTTCTTTCTGGTTATAACATCTACAGATGTATCCCCAAACGTGTGTTCTCCACGTGACCGCAGTGAGTACAGGAGCAGTGGGATGGGAGGTGACAAAGGTTCCCAGGAAAAGACAGAGTCTCGAGTTCAGGCTGCCTTCAGCTTCTAGGACAGTTGACCAAAAAGAGCTCTGTCCGGGCGAGGTCAAGAGTGACCCCCGGGAAGCCAAGGGCCGCCCCGAGTGCAGCACCCGGGGGGGCCGTCCCGTGCACCAGCGCTGCCCTGCTTCCTGCCGCTGCTGCATCCAAGCTGTCCTCCAGGTGTGAGGCTCGCAGGAGGCCCCGTGGAGAGATCTGCCTCGTCTGGTAAGTGAGGCTGGAGGGCAGGGAGGTCCAGACAGGTCAGCCCCCCTTCCCACGCCCGCCCCGGCGGCTGCTGAGCTCTGGTCCAGCCGGGCGGCCCAGGATCTCCTGCACAGCCGCCCTCCTGAGGCCGGCCCCCTCATCCTCCCTGGGATCCCACTGGTCTCTGTCCCAGGGTAGATCACCTGCTGATCCCTTTATCCCACTCTTCATTCTTCTTTCTCGGTTCATTCTTTTTCTGCAGGAACTCAGGCTCCAAGAGTGTCTTGAAAACGGAGGCGTGTGAGGTTTCATGTCTGAAGATGCACTTAACTTCCCTGTCAACGTTATCATTACTTGGGCTGCGTACAGAATTCCAGCTTGAAAGTCACCTGCTCCGGGGCGGTGAAGGCAGTGCTTCACGGCCTCCTTGTTCCCAATACTGTTGTTAAAAGAACACGGAGCCGCTCTGGCTCTGGACCCTTTGTGCTTGCCTTTCCCTCTGGATGTTTATAAGACCTTCTCCCTGTCCCCAGTGTTCTGAGATTTGAGAAGCAGGTGGCTTGGTGAGGCTCTTCCTTCCTCCACTGTGGGGGGCATGCAGCTGGCCTGTTCAGTTTCTCCAGTCGTGGGGAATTTCCTTGAGTTATTGGGTTGGGCAAAAACTTCGTTTGGGTTTTTCCATAAGATGTTATGGATATTTTGTTGACCTCCTTGTTTCTGTTTTCCCCTTCCAAAACTTCTTGGGTGGTAAATCTCCTGGAACAATCCTCTGATTTTCTCTTTCATTCTCTCCTATTTTCTTTTTCTGTGTCTAATGCTCAACTTTATTCGAGATTTCCTTAAATGTATACTCTAAGCTTTTCACCGAGTTCTGCATATTTTCTGCGGATGTGTCCCTGAGTACGAGCGGAGGCATGAACCCTAACTGGAAGCTGCAAGCAGAGAGGGGTTCTCAACGCTGAGCTTCGCTGGACGGTGCGGGGAGCTGGCCTTAGTCGGGACGCACCAGGCACCCTGGTTGGGGGCTCAGGCGCCCAGCACAGCGGGGCATCTGCTTCTCTGCCAGCCTGCATTCCACCTGGCCCAGCCCCCTTTTGCTCCTGTCCCGGAGGGCGGGATGGAGGGCGGGACGTGGGGCTCTTGGTTGCGCTGACGGGAGTCGGAATCTGGCTTTTTCTGCCCAAACTGCCAAATCGGTTAAGACTTATGGCTCTACTTTCCAACTTTCAGACTGTTGGTGATACTGTTTCCTTTTCTGTTCCCCCAACTTTGTGAGCTGATGACATTTCCCTGGAATATATATTTTTATTTTTTAGGGAAAAATTTCAAAAACACACAAAGGCAGAGAGAACAGTATAATCAACTCCCAAGAATCCATCAGCCACCTGCCACCTCATGGCCAACCTTTTCTTCTTCACTCCCACCCACTGCACTTCCTTCTAGATCATCCTGAAGCCTACCAGCCGGCCCAGCATGTTGTCCATAAGGCATTCGGTATCTCTAAATGAACTCTTAAAAAACACAGTTGAATACCATCAACCTACCCAAATAAATTAACAACTCCATGACATTATCAAATAGCCAGAAGGTATTCCCATTTTCTGAGAGAGTCTCATACACATTTTTTAAACTTTATTCAAATCAAAACCCAACTAAGGTCCATTCACTGCAAGTGGCTGATATATCCTTTGAATTCTTTTTAATCTAAAGGTCCCCCACCTTCTCCCTCACTCCTGCCCCCTCCAGCTGATGGGCTGAAGACACTGGTCACCTGTCCTGTGCTGACTGTGCCTGAGGTGTCGGTTCCCTGGGAGCTGGAAGTGGGTCTGGAGGCCCAGGGGATGCAGCTCTGGTTCCTAGCAGGGCCACCTCCCTGGAGAGGTCCTGTGGCCCTCGGGCTCCTGTGTTATCGGCAGCTAACATGCTCACCGATGATGTCTTCATCGCTGTAAACAGGGCTTTTCTAGCTCCACCCACCCCTCTTGATTTGCTAGCTACATTACTTCTAAAGTGAGAAAGGGTCCCAAGTCAACCATGTTGCTATTCTCACAAAGGGTTTTTAGAAGAAAGGCAGGGCGAGAGCTTGATTCTCTTCCTTTATTTGTCAATTTTTAAAAAGAACGAGCTGGCCCTGTAGCACGCTCCATGTGTGAGCAGGGAGGAGGGTTTTGGTTTTCGGGATCATGGTGAACGGAGCCTCTGTAGTCCTGTCCTAAGGCTGCTGCATCACCCTGAACCCACAGGCCGCCCAGGAGCAGCTCTCTGTGCAGCTGAGACAAGGTGTCCCAGGCTCTCCCTGCACTTCTTGGGCCCCACAAGGAAACAGACGTGTCTCCAAGGATAACTGGGTCCCTTTAGTGGGAAACGGTAGAGACCATCACCTAGGTTCGGGGTGACACGGTTTATAACGAATATACCTTTACTGGAGCTTTTGTGAATTTCAGAAGTGAGTGAAATTAGATATACATGTTCAATCTGTCATCTCACCGCGGAACTCTGGGTGCATGATTTATTAAAACTATCATTCAAAAGGGCTGAACAGTCACAATCAAGTTCCATTCAAAATACTGATTTATATGCAATATCATTTTCCCCAAAGGTGCTCTTAACTGAATTACAATTATTCTATTTAACTGTGTGTGTGTGTGTGTGTGTGTGTGCGCGCGTGTGTGTGAAAGGGAAATGAGGTATAGAAGTCAGAAGTGCTTTTTAATATAAACATTTAAAAATATTCTGTAGGGAATGTAAGTAACACAAGTGACCCCCACCTCAGCTTCTTACGCAGACGAGCATGTATCTCCTTTCTCTTTGCCTCCTTCAGATATATGTACGCAATGCCAAAGAGATAACTTACGTGAACAACCCCCATCATATAAATTACTCTTGAAACATAAAGATAAAAAATATTATGGTGCAAGAACAGGCTGTTATGTTTTACATTGTTTTGTTTTCAGTTGAGATCAAAATGTAAAGAAATAAATAAACGTATAATACATGGAAGTATTTATATGTGTACATACAGGAAGGTTTTTTAATCTGGTCTGGGGCAGGGAGAGAGATGTGACACACGTGGAGTCTATTCAACGTAACCCTCTGAGCTGTGTTTTCCGTGCACGCGGTTTCCTTGCACACATCTAGTCGTCAAGAAGGGAGCGGCCCTGGCTTACCCATGCTTCTGCCTTCCAGACAAGAAGGGAGTTGATCCCTCTTCAAAAGCAAGGAGAAATATACCGGAGCAGGGCACGGGGTCCTCCAAGCTGGAGGCAGGAGAGGATGTCTGGGGCAGGCACACCTCCCCCCTTCCTCCAGGTCAGTGAAAACATCACGACGGGTTCACAGTCCTGTGGGCTGCTGGCCTGGGCTCACGTAATGTGTGAACAGGCACGCTGTAGGGTATGGATGGATCCCAGCGTCATCCCCATCTGACAGGTGGCGAAACTGAAGTTCGGGGAGTCTACGGGACTTGCTCGAGGCCACGCAGCAAATGTCACCGGCAGACTCAGAACTGGATGCCAACCACGGGTACCCCAACAGTGACGCGATGCAGAGCAGGGAGAGCTGGGGGCCCGCAGGTCACCCTGGGGCGGTGGTTCGCAGGCTGGGCGGCGTCAGCAGCTTGGGGACTTGGGAACAACAGGGCCTGGGCCCTGCTCGGCTACAGTGCACGGCGTCCCTGGGGGCTCCAGCAGCGCTCGGGCGATCAGGACCCCCTGCAGCCCGAGAACCCCCCGCTCCGGAGCTCTGAGAGCGCCTCCCACACCGGCGGGCCCGCTGACCCCTGGCCTCCACGCCCACGCCTCCGGCTTTGGACTCCGTCCTGACCACGGGCCGGGTGTCCCCCGCGATCGCCGGCTCGCTCTAGCACCCTGCAGTCCAGTGCCGTCCGTGGGAGAAAACTCTACTTTTCCTGAAGAGCTCCTGGGGCTGGGGCGGCCACAGGCATCAGCTCTGCGAGCTTCTTCTCACGGCCGAGACAACGGCCCCAAAGGCACAGCCAGGCCGGGTCTGCACCACCCAACCGGCACCAGGAAACAGGTTGAAAAGCACCGCCGAGTCAAACGCCGCCTGCTGAGCAGAGGCGGAGACCGAAGATCCCTGAAATCTTATTTTCACTGCTAAAAAGATAAAGCTACCGTGAACACCAGGGTGATGTTTCATACCACTGTCTCTTCACCTAAGTCAGATTTCACCACCACCCACTCACACCGCGCCCCCGAGCGACAAGTTTTCAAAGTGCTTCTCCCTGGCAGAGAGTCTAAAGCTGTCAATACCCTGAGGCCTGGCCTCCCAGTCAGTGCCTCCACCAAGGGGCCCTTTCCCACAGCTACTTCGATCCCCCCTGGGGTCCCCGCTGGGCTGCCCTGAGTGTCCGCAGACACAGCGAGGACACCGCAAGCCACCACGGGGGCAGCGGAGCGGGAGGTGGGACTGTTCGTGGAAACCAGCTCTGCGGCCTCCACTTCCAGGCACCAGGGCGGTGCTTCCAAGCAAAGCTAGTGAGAGAAATCCAGGCCAGGCCCCCCGCGTCAGCGGCTCCTGGGGCCCGCGGCACACAGACCTGGTCCCTCAGACATCCAGTGCGGGTCAGAGCGCGAGGAGGGCATGATCACACACGCAGCGGGGGCAGGGCCGGGGCGAGTTCAGATCCTGCCGGGGGACCAGCAGGCGCGTGGCCGGGGCCGTGCGTGTGGCCCAGCGTCCATCACGGGGCCGGGATGCAGCCTCGAGCCTGGAGGCCTCTGTCGCAGGGGCCGCGCAAACTCGGGGAGAAGAGCCCGGGGCGGCAGACGCAGCGGGACGGGCGTCCAGGCGAGGCGGGCGGAGCTGAGCCCATCTTGCCTCCGGGGCTCCTGAACACCTCTCCCCCCAAAGTGGGCCCAGAAAGCGCTTTTTACTGAGGGTGGTGAAAGAAAACCCAAGGTGAAGCCTCGCGGTCAGGATGCAGGAGAGACCCCCAGAAGGGCGCCAGCTCACCCTCGGCATCCACACAAGTGACAACTGAAGACAGAGGTCACGGACATGCGTGAGGACACGTGCCCACAGCACCCGGGCTCGGATTCCCGGCAGCCCGGACGTGAGACCCCAGAGAACGAGCCCGCTGGCCTCCACCACCAGCACCATCCGCTCTGCAGGCCGCAGGGCACCAAGCCCTGCCCTGGAGGGTCCAGCCCTCGGGCCGCTCAGCCTTACAGAAGCTTCCAGGAGCTCCCACAGAGCAAGGAGAGAGGAGGGGAGGGGCCCTGGGCCCGGCGTCAGGTTGGATCAGCCAGCGCTACAGCCTTGCCCTCCCCGGCCGCAGGGCCCAGCATAGCCCACTGGGCGGACTCTGCCCCCTGCCCCCAGCACACGAGGACGGGACCCAGGAGTGTCACCGTCTGGGGGAAGCGCGCTTCACTTGCAGGCATGGGACGGCAGCAGGGGCCAGCGCCCTAAGGACGAAAATTCTTCTTTTCATGTGAACAGGAAATTCCCTTTGTAATGATCAGGTTATTTTTAGCAAAGTCAACTGTAGATTCATAAAGGATAAAAACAGGGGGCTGAACGTGCTCAGATACTGGAAAACTCCATTTTGGGCCTTAACCACAAGTGAAGACGCCTGATCGGAAACCTTGGTAACGAGGGATCACAATGTGGGGACCCCAAAGGGAAGGAACCGCAGCCTCTTCTCCCTCTCCTAGAAATACAAACCCACAGGGGTCCTTTGGGTCCTAGGCTGGAAACCCCATCAACTGAAACAGACTTGGGGTTTTGCAAACAAACAGACTGGGGCTGTCCCAGGACCGTCTGCAAAGGGCGGGCAGTGTGGTCACCCGCATGGAGGACAGCGGCATAAACACTGGGAGGAAAAGGAAAGACGGGAGCCGTCCTCCATCCTCCCTGGCTGTGACCCCGCCGGGGGGCATCACCCAGATCTCCGCACCCTCCAACGCCAGGAGCGCAGAGCCAGGCCTGCAGGGAGCAGCCCGCCGCCTGCCCGTTTCCAGTGGCGCTGACCCGGCCCCGGCCCGGCCTCCTGCTCCGCCAACTTGCTGTGTTCACAGCAGCGCAGGTGAGGGGTCCCTGGGTGCCCGCAGACACGGAGCCAAAACGTATTCTCAGCTTCAGGTGTTGTGCACAGGACGCAGAGACACGCCAGCTTTATGAGGCACCGAAGAATGAGAATGCATCTATTCAATGCAGAGCGAGAAACAAATCCTGGCTTCATCTCCTCAAGGCTGGGTGCTGATCCCACAGCAGCTGCTGACGAGGAGTTTAGGTCAGATCTTCCCTCCTCCCGTGCTCCCTTCTCCTCCTTTGTCAAAGGAATAAAAAGCTCTTTGTAGGATAGGAGCACGTAGGGAAGAGAATTAAGACAACAGGGCAGAATCTAGGTGATCTCAATGTTTCTGTTTAAATCAGACTGTCGTTTCAATGAGGCCCTGCTCCGCTCCTTTCTCACTCACTCCACCCCACACCAGCCCCCCACCCTCCAGCCCAGCTCCCCAGCACCCAGCAGGGAGCTCAGAGCCTGCAGTTCCGGCCGGGTGTCGGTTCCAAAGTGTGGGCCCCCGACTGACTGTGAAGGTCAGAGGTCAGACCTCAGAGGCAGCATCTGAAGACAGATGGCTGAGCATTTCTAGGACTGGTGGGAGACAGGGAAGGCACAACCAAGCGGGGAAACAAACCGATAACAGCAACAGTCAAGACGATTTCAAAGTGGAACCACAGACACTAGAGAGAAAGGTCAGCAGACCCCGAGGACGAGTGAGGCTGCCCGACCAGGGACGCACAGGAACAGCCAGAAAGCCGTGACCAGCTCTGAGCGCGGAGAGAAACACCCACCAAGCTAGAACTACGTGCTCGGGGAAACTGCGATCAAGGCTGAATGCAGGGGCTTCCCTGGTGGCGCAGTGGTTAAGAATCCGCCTGCCAATGCAGGGGACACGGGTTCGATCCCTGGTCCAGGAAGATCCCACATGCTGCGGAGCAACTAAGCCCGTGCACCACAACTACTGAGCCTGCGCTCTAGAGCCTCCGAGCCACAACTACTGAGCCTGTGTGCCACAACTACTGAGCCTGCATTCTAGAGCCCGCGAGCCACAACTACTGAAGCCCGCGTGCCTAGAGCCCGTGCTCCGCAAGAAGAGAAGCCACCGCAGTGAGAAGCCCACGCACCGCAACTTAAGAGTAGCCCCCGCTCGCCGCAACTAGAGAAAGCCCACGCGCAACAATGAAGACCCAACGCAGCCAAAAATAAATAAATAACTAAAATAACGTTTAAAAAATTATATATATATTAAAAAAAGACTGAATGCAGAACATGCACAGATGGAGGCAGATCAAAGACCAAGACAGGTTACAGACTCGCCGACAAGCTTTTGGTTAAGAGAAAAGCCCACAGGACGTCTGAGATGAGGGAGAGCAGGTGAGTGCAGAGTGTGACAAACCTGAGGCTGAGTCCAGACAAACAGGCAGGAGACGGGTAAGAGCATCTAACTGGGGAGCTGAACTGACGGTGAAAACCGTGGCTGGTGGGGAGGGAGGGAGGGGAGCGTCCGGGGGCCCCGGGACACCTGTCCGCCGTGGGCATCGGCGTAACGGTTCACACTTAACTGCTGGGGGCAGAGGGGAGGCCTCCCAAAGCAGTGGCGGGGCGCGGCAAGATCAATAAAAAGATTTTAAGGAGAAAACAGGACACGTGGCTGCTAACATCCCCACACCCACCCCCCCCCCCAGAGTTGGGCCCTCCCGGTGGACGTACACAACTGCATCTAGAGTCGGGCCAAAAATAATCATACCTGAATCGGATCAAACCTCCAGATATAACCACCAACGTACAGGAAACACAGGCAACAGAGGTCCATTTTAAATGACAAGACAGGGATGGAATCAAGCAGAATCTAGAACACAGGGAAACCCTACAGGACAAACAACCCAGTATCTTCAGAGATAAGCTGCAAAGGGCAAAAAAAGGAGGGGAGACACTTACAGATGAACTGGAGACAGACCAGTCACCATGCATGAGCATTAAATGGACCCCAAGTCAAACAGTAAAGAAGCACATGTTTTAAACACCATCAGGGTGAATGGATAAAGAGGCCGTGGTATTTAAATACAGTGGAATATTAGCCATAAGAAAGAATAAAATCTTGACATTTGTGGAAACATGGATGTACCTAGAGGGTATTATTATGCTAAATGAAATAAGACAGACAGAGAAAGGCAAATATCGCATGATTTCACATATGTGAAATCTAAAAAACAAAACAAATGAACAAACATAACAGAAAGAGACTCACAGATACTAGAACAGACTGGTGGGTGCAAGAGGGGAGGGAGTTAGGGGCGTGAGGGAAACAGGTGAGGGAGTTACGGGTCCGAACTTCCAGGTACAAAATGAACAGGTCACAGGGTTGTAACGTATAGCACAGGGAACACAGTCAGCAAGACTGCAATATCTTTCTATGGTGGCAGATGGTGACATCTTTTAATGTCTAGAAATACCGAATCGCTATGTGGTGTACCTGGAACCAACATAGTGCTGTAGGTCAATTCCACTTCAATTAAAACACACACACACATACACACACCAGGGACATATAAATACTAGGTGAACATAGAATAAAATTTAAGAATTGCTGACCTTGCTTAAACATGAAAATGGCATTGTACTTACGTTGAAAACAGAGTCCCTACCTTTTAGGGAGACAGGTAGGTACTGGGATAGTTACAGATGATATGATACAATGAGTGGGATTTGATTCAAAATGACTGTGAGGGTGGAGGTGGAGGGGTGAGGTGGGACACAGATAAAACACAGCTGGACACGCCCTGACCCTGCTAAGTTGGCTGATAAGAACCTGAGGGCTCCTTCTACTAGGCTCTCCACTTCTAAGTGTGTCTAAGATTTTTTATGATACAAAGTTAAAAAAATTTTTTTAGCTACATTTCTAAATATCTTCTGTGTCAAAGAAGAAATCCTAACAACCACTTAAAAATAATTAGAATCGAAAGATAATGGAAAAAGTACATATAATAAGTTGAAAGGTTCTGCTCTTACTATACTTAGAGGAAAACTGATAACCTTAAACGATTCTATTTGACAATAATGAGGATACAATTAAAGAAGCTAGATAGATGTATCTTTAGAAAAAACACTAGAACGAATCCTAGGAAAACAGATGGAAGGAGGTAATAAACACATAAATAAATGAAAAATGTTCATTACACTCATACATACCAACACAATAAGAAATTGGTTCTTTGAAAAGACCAACAAAATAGATAACCTTCTGAGAAGAGTGATTTAGGAAATGAGAGAAAAGCACAAACTTAAAACATTAGGAATTTAAAAGGTCACCAAAGTTCAGATATGGCAGAAATTGAAAAGACGGTGAACAACTTCAGGCCAATCAATTTTAAAATCTACATAAAATAGATACATTTCTAGAAAAACATAACTTTCCCAAGTTGACAAAAAATAGAAAATACAGCAACTCTATAATCACAAACTAAAGTGAAACAATGCTTGAAAATCTTTCCACACAGATCATATTAGAGACAGTATTATCAACCTTCCGACTAAGTGATCATTCAATTTTAAACAAAACTTTAAAGAGAACAGAGAAATAAAGAGCGCTCCTGGCTCATCCTGTGAGGCTAGTGCAAAACCTTGTTACAAAAACCAAAGACAGTATAAAAAAGAAAAATTACAGTCCTGGTCATGAATATAGCCACAAAATTCCCAAATGAATTATTAGCAAGCTTGATCTAGCAGTCTATAAAAAAGATAATAGACTAAAATAAGCAGTATTTTAAAATGAGAAATGCAACATCTACATAGAGCATCTATAAATGTAATTCACTGAATTAATCATGAGCATCATCATAATAGAAATAAGTATATTATAAAATCCAACAACTGTAAAAGCCTACAAACTACGAATAAAAGAGAATTTTTTTAACCTGAAAAGGAGGATCTATTAAAAAAAACACAGCAGACCGGCGCCGGGGCGCTCGTTTAGCGTGCCCGCCCTAAGCTTTGGGGCTGAGCTAGCGTCTTGGGTTTTCTCTTATTTCTCCTTGCTTTTTGGCTTTCTCCGGTCGCTGGTGTCTCCGATTTTCGATATGCCGTCTTCTTTGCTGGGCTCGGCAATGCCGGCCTCCACGTCAGCCACAGCCCTGCAGGAAGCTTTGGAAAATGCCGGGTGCCTCATCGACCGTCAGTTGCAAGGAGACTGCATGTTCCCAGACCTCTCCGATCTGCTCATGGGGTCTGCCCCCAATAATCCCACTGTTTCTGGCATGTCAGATATGGTTTATCCTCTACAAGGACCTGGTTTGCTGTCAGTACCCAACCTGCCAGAGATCAGTTCCATTCGAAGAGTTCTTCTCCCACCTGAACTTGTTGAACAGTTTGGACATATCCTATTACTTTGTATGTTAACTCTTTAAAAAATTTAAAAATTGGTATTCTCATTATTATAATTCTAGTTTTGTGTTTAATTAGCGTATTGTGTATAAGTTCATATAAGGGTTTTATTTAAAATACATTTAAGTATGTGGGTAGTTTGCCACATGCCTAGAAAATTTCATGTAAAATTGAATGTTGAAAATTGAGTCACATTTTAATTGTTTGGGGACACTGAGGAGAGTAAATTGTTTACAAGCAACTCTGCATTTTTAAATGATATATGGCAAGGCATTACTTTCTAATTAAGTGCTATACAGGGAATTTTTTACTACCACGCTTTTTCAGTTCAAAGACCCATGATTTTTGTTTTTATTTTTTCCTGTATTTTAACATTTTAAAACTGGGTAGTGGCTCTGAAAATGTTTAAAACAAAACTGCAAGTTTTTGGTGTGTTTTTACACTTACTGGTGTCTTAGAATTGAAGTTTATAAATTATTGTATTTCGAAGGATTACAGCAAGAATCTGTATCTAAAGCTATAAGAAACTGAAGTACTGATACTAATGCCATCTTCATAGACTGAGAAGTTAGATGAGTTTTCTTATCCTCTAAAAATAAGATTTTATTTGTTTTTCTTAAAGGGTGGCATACCCTATAAAAAGACTATATTTATAGTTCTCTGCTAGGAAGCTTTTATAAAAATCAGTCTGTAACTCTCGTAATAAAGACATCAAGATGCTATATAAAAGTTTAATCTGAGACTTTTAAAAGTATGTTAATCTGTTCAGGGTGAAAGGGCTTCATATTTCAATACAGTGTGATTTAGAAAAAGAAAAGAAATGAAAAATTAGGGAAAATGCTTATAAAATAAATAGAAAAACTAGTAAAATCTAACCTATATTTTCCCTAAAATTTTCACTGTTTCTCTGAGACTTTGTAAAATAGTGTTATTAAATAAATAATACACCTTATCATATACTCTAAAAACACACACACACACACAAAGCAAATATTGCTTTTAATGGTGAACCTTGACGGGGACAAGCTTCCAGGCAACACCACCGCAGAGGAGCTGGCTGATGGAATAACGCAAGCAGAGAGGCAAGACACACCACCACGCTTCACAGACGCTATGATCAAAATATAGAACTCTTCTCCCATTAAAAAATAAAAAAGAATTACAGAGAAGTTAATGAGGTCATTTAACAAAGTGCTGGGTAAGGTCAACATACAGAAAAACCCACCTACATTTCAATATTAATGCAACAAGTAGAGAACCCCAGTACTTTAAAAAGTACAAAGTACCAAGAATTATATGTAACAAAAGATAGAAGAGACCTTTATAGATAAAAAATTATAAAAGATTACTGATAGATATTTTAAATGACCAAAGGACAAAAAGACTTACTATCATAAAGATATCAGTTCTCTCCAAACTGATGTATTTCGTGAACTTGAGAAGGTGATTCTCAAACGATATAGAAGAACAAGCCCAAAGCAGTCAGAGCAGTCCTGAAGAAGATGGTATGAGTCCTCTGCACATAACTATGGAAAAGATGGGGTATCCCATGTTTCTTATGGAAAGAAGATGGAACTCATCCCTATTCACACTGTACACCAAAACTAATTCCACATGGATTAAGACTCAAATGTGAAAGGCAAAATTTTAAAACTTTTTGAAGACACTCTTTGGAAAATATCCTCATGACCTTGGAAAGGAAAACTCAAGATACAGAAAGTGCTCACCACAAAAGACAAAACCGATCACTTTGACCACATTTACATTAAGAATTTCTGCTCAAAGGCAGAAATAGAGACACAGATGTAGAGAACAAACGTATGGACACCAAGGGGGGAAATCGGGGGCAGGCTGGTGGTGGTGGGATGAATTGGGAGATTGGGATTGACATATATACACTAATATGTATAAAATAGATAACTAATAAGAACCTGCTGTATAAAATAAATAAATAAAATAAGATTTGAAAAAAAAAAAAAAAGAATTTCTGCTCATTAGACACTGTTTAAAAGTGAAAGCCTGAGCCCTGAAGAAGGTGGTCCACACCGTACATAACTGACAAAGTACCTGACAAAGGACTTGGCTCTATAACATATACGTAACTCCTACAAGTCAGTACAAGAAAGATCAAAGAAAAATGGCAAAAAGTACAAATAGGTTTTTCACAGAAGAGGGGCTCTTACTGGCTGAAAAAAATAGGTTAAAATGCAGGACCACATTAGTAATGCAGGAGAGGCAATCAGACCACCGTGAAATGGGAGACTGACATCCACCCCATTCTGGAGTTAATCAAGTGTTGGAAAGGCTACGGATGAGGATGGACTTTCTGGAAATTCATCAGCTTTCTCTTATAACGCTGAAACTTGGTTCTATGACCCACTCCCAGGTATACCCACGCTTGAAAAATTCCTGCCTGTGTGTACAAAGAGAATAGTGCAAGAATTGTCATTACAGCACTACTAACTGGAAACAGCCCAAAGAGCCATCAACAGATCAGCTGTGGGATATTAAGAGTGCGTAACTGTATTTAGCAGTGAAAATGAATGATTTACAGCTAAAAAAGAAATGATGTAATGAGTCTTGGAAACAATACTGAATTTAAAAAAAAAAAGCAAGCTGCAGAAGACTGTATCAGTATGCCACTTTTAAAAATCTCAGAAAAGTAAAACTAAACAGGATGCTGTTTAAGAAAGCAGACATACATGGCAAAGTAGTTTCTAAAAGAAAGTAAGTTAAAAAAAAAAACTCAACTGCATTCCTAAATAAATAAATAAATGAAAGCAAGTCAGTGACAAACACAAAACTGAAAACAGGTTTCTGCTAGTGGCGAACGGCCGACTACACATCCCGGCACTCATTACTGGGCCTGCGAGGAAAAGGGCTGCGTGTGTGTGGTTGGCAATGGGGGTGCCCCCTTGGGGGAGACGAGCCCAGTGGAAACCAGCCCAAGACAACGTCTCTCTCCACTTTTCACCACGTGTGATTATAAAGGACTGAACGACAGTCCGCAATTCTGCCGCCCTGACTTCTTAGGAACAGGGGGCGTTCCGCAGGTCCATGTACACAATGGTCACCAGGATTCCTAGCTGGAAGGAGGCTGGGCCAAGGGGCTGGAACCTCCCCAGTGGAAACCAACCCTTGTTCACGGAGCCTTGGAAGGAGGCACAAGACAAGGGCACATTCCTTTAACGCCTTATGTTGCACTAACCCCATCACAGAACCTTTAGATCACATCCCGCAAGTACCGAACCTCCTTTATAAAATACTTAAATACGTCCTCAAGAAAAGGGGCAGGCACTGGTTGTTAAGGTCTACTGATACATTTCTTAAAAGGATGAGATGAAGAAATCTTATCTGCTACATAATTAGGAATTAGAAACACGATTGCATGATGAAACCCTCTAGCTTTAATCCCCTAAAACCACTTGCTCCCAAAATAATTCATTAAAATTCCACTTTAGATTGACCTATTCAAAACTAATTTTAAGTGGAAATTCTTGACAGAAGGAAATATATTGTTTCTTCCATCTTTTTTTTAATGGTATAAACACGGAATCGGTGCCCTCACAATACAAAATCACTCAGGAGCACAAAATCCAGCTTCCCGGAAGCTGGAAATAATTAAGGAAAGCTCTGTCCTCCCCGAGGCCCCGGCCTTGCTGCTTCTCCCAGAGGGCTCAAAGTCCCTTTTCTAAGAGTGACAGCCCCCGGGGACAGTCCAGGGGCCCCGACAATCACCCCGAGTTGGTGTGCAATGAGGATGCAGAAGGAAACCAAGAGCACTGGGTCTTCACATGAAAGAAACTACGAGGCTATCGCTGTCTGCATTTGCTGAACTTGGATGACGGGCTCACCGCCCGCTCCTGGAGACTCCAGTCTTATGGCTCCGTCTGAAGGAAGGGCTGGGTCTCTAACCCCAGTCACTCAGGAGCTAAAGCTACAAAAACAGCTTTAAATCCAGACAGGGACTTCTCCCCCTTGGAGTTTATTGAGCTGGGGGACGCTCCTCGGCCCCTGACACATTCCCCAGAATCTGGCATCTTAAAACATCTTCCAGGACTTTTCTTTCAAATACAAGCAAAGGAAAACCCCCCCAAACAAGCAGACAGAAGGTGGTGACAGCGAGCATCGCTGACTGGCCTCGTGGGGAGCAGGTACATTCTCTGTAGCACCAGATTCAGGGTGAAGATAAAAAGCGGTCCATTCCCCTCAGCACAGTATTTCATCAAATCGCTGCACAGAGCCTAGGGTCCTTTCAAACAACACCTCCTTTACAGATGAAAAGTGCTCGTAAAGACTTCGGAAAGTTCCTCCAGGGACCAGTGAGGATGTGGGGAGACAGCTTTTCATTGTTTCATGGATGTCTTAACTTTGAAGCCCAGCAACAAGTGTGTTCAAAAAGAAATGGATGAAAGTGATTGTGAACTGGGATGTTTAAACTTTCTGGAGTGTTATGTGGAGTCCAATTAATCTTCAACTTAAATTGTGAAAGTACAAATTTAAAGGGGCTCTACACTCACCACCTCCTGGCTCAGCTGAGGCTGGGGTTCATTCCTGACGTTCAAAGAGCTGCATGTTGTGAAGGACACAGCCTGACGGCACCCAACCCACCCCCTCCCTCCGAAACTTCCACTCCAGGGACAGCAAAAAGACATCAATCTTTCCCCCAAGCCCCATTTCTCACAGAGACCACAGCCATAGAGTTCTTGAAGCTGGGAAGGGACCTGGCTGACCAGGGACTTCTGAGGCTGGGGAAGGTCAGGGTACAGTCAGCCTCTGGCCACCACAGCCTGCCCACCACACACGGGGACTGTCCCTCACCGCCCACCCCCGAGAAGCTCCCCGCTGAGGGCAGGAGCTGGGTGCCAGCCTAAAACGGGGCACTCCAAGCTGATTCACCGAGGGCTGGTGCGGGGGCCAGGCAGGGACCCCCAGGAAGGAGTTGAGAGGGTGCTGTCCGGGTAAAAGGATCAGGCCAAGACAAAGGACAGCAGGTCCTGGCTTCTGGGACACTAGGAAAGGACCAGGTCCCTGCCCATCACCTGGGCAGGGAGGCAGCCAGTGCATCAGCCCTGCTGGCTTGTGGGAGACCCACCGTGAGCTGCGGGCCAGCCCCAAACGTGAAGCCAGAGCAGCCAACCAAACCAAAGGTGCTCTGCCCAGCCTTCACGCGCTCACTGTCTGCTGCCCCTCACCCGCCCCTGAAAAGGCAGGAGCGTTTACCTGGCTCCCTGTGGTCCCCCCAGAACCCGGAGCGGTGACAGGGAGAGGGAGGCGGCCGTGAGCCTGGGGGGGTGATGGTGCGGGGGGGGGGGGGGGCCTGGCCCTGCTCACCAGCCCCAGAGCTGCACAAGGACCTCCTGCCAAGCTGGGACCTGGCGGGGGAGGGGCCCATGGGCATCACAGACAGATGCCGCTCACCTGGCGCTCACCTGGCCAAGACGCTGCGGACTCAGCCTCGGGGGGAGTTTAGAAAGAATACATGCCACTGGAAAATCCAAGTCGACGGTACCGGCCAGGTGCAACCACGTGAGAAGGCACAAGGTGAGAATGAGGGGCCGGCCGCCCCCTGCCTGCTCTCTGAAGACGGCGACCGGATCCACCCCACCCAGGGGCCCGACTCTCGGGAAGAAGGTCCCCCCTCAGGCAAGCCCCCTGCTGCCGCTGCAGCCGCTGGGTCCTGGAGACCATCTATCTTCTCCTCCGAAGAGCCAGGTTTGTGTTCCTTCAGCTCTGAAAGCGGCCTGAGCCATCTTCTCTGCCCCAGCAACACAACACCCGTAGGGTCAGACCACAAAGCAGCGTCAGGATGGCCCACGTGCTGCGCGCTCGCTGCGGTGGGAGCAGCGCTCGGTCCCGGTGACCCCGACGGTGCTGACCCTGCTTCCGAGTCTGCTCCAAACCCTCGGCTGTACAAGCCTGGCCTCCGGGGAACACACGGAGAGCGGGGAGGCGGCGACGGCGCACGCGGGTGATTAGGGGACCACATGGTTGGTTAGCAAGACAGGCAGATGCTCCTAACCGCCTGCTTGCCCCCACTTTGCAGACGGGGAAAACCGAGGCACCAGGAAGCAGAGACGTCTGCCCGAGGTCACGGTGATAGAAACTAGAAAAGCTGAACTTGGCCCAGCATTTGTGTTAACAGGGTCACCCTGTGGGTTAGTTCCCTGTGGCTGCAGAATGTAACAAGTTCCTACAAACATGGTGGCTTGAAGCAATACACATTTACTATCTCAGAGTTTCTGAGGCCAGAAGTCCGGAATAGGTTTTAGGGAGCTGGAATCAAGGTCAGCAGGTCTGCGTTCCTTCTGGGGGCTCAAGGGGAGAGTGTGATCTCGGCCTGCTCCAGCCTCCGGGGTGGCCTGCATTCCTTGGTCCCGGCCCCTCCACTTTCAAGGCCAGGAGTCCCACCACCGTGACCTCTGCTTCCGTCCTCACCTCTCCTTCTCCGACTCTGACCCTCCTACCTCCCTGTCATAAAGCCCCCGGTGATTACGTTGGTTCCACCCAGACAATCCAGAATGATCTCCCCACCTCAAGAGCCTGACCTTAATTGCAGCTGCAAAGTCCCTTTGCCATGTCAGGTCACACGGTCACAGGTTCTGACTTGGGGCACAGACACTTGGGGGGCACCCATCGTTCTGGTCGTAGGCTGAGGTCTGACTGAGAGGCAGGACAGAGGCAAGGGACAGCGGGACAGCAACTTCACGGCCCGGGTGAGGGGCAGTGGGGCTCAGGCCGAGTCCTCCACGAAGGCAGTGAGAAGCAGCCAGGCTCTGCACCTGTTTAGTAACTTTACCGAGGCACATTGTGCATTTCACACTTTTCAAATGTACAGTTCAATGATTTTTCAGTAAATTTACCAAGTTGTGCAGCTACCACCATAAATCAGTTTCGGAACATTTTCATCACTCAAGCGTGACTCCTCCTTCCGCACGTGTTTTAAGGGGCAGCTGACGGCATTTGCTATAACTGGCTGAACGTGGGACACGAGAGCAAGAGGGCTCAAGGGTGACCCCAGGGCTTCTGAGGATGGAGGTACCAATGAGTGTGGGGGAAGCTGTGGGAAGGGCAGGTTTTCAGGGTAAGATCATGAGTCTGGCTTCAGACACGTCAGGTCTGAGATGCCTATTCAGCACCCACGGGGGGATCTAGAACCAGCCGTTGGCTCTAGAATCTGGCTGGAGCTAGAAATCTGAGCGGCAGCAGCATCAAGATGGTACTCTGAGCTATGATTTGATGGGATGGGACCAGTGGGATCACCAAGGGAACGCGTCGACAAGAATGAGGAGCCCCCGAAGATGAGCCTGGGGGTACCTCAACACTGAGATGCAGCAGAGATGAAGAAACCGTTTGCCTGGGGCCTGAGGACAAGTGGCCAGGGCAGTGGGCGGGCACCAGGAGCGTGTGGTCGTACGACAAGGAGCTTCTAGAAGAAGGTGGTCCATGGGCTCAACGCTCGTGCGAGGCCACCAAGATGAGGGCTGGGATGTGGCGTTACGGGATTTGGTGATAAGGAGTCACTGGTGGACGTAAAAATGGGGACTCTGCACCGTTAACCAGAGTAAGCTGACTCTGCAAGATGCTGCGGACCCGCCTGGAGGGTGACACCCACAGCCAATCTCAGCTAGCTCACCTCACCTGGAAATGAGGGCAGACAGCACTAACCACCTATGCCAAGCTCACGGAATCTGGAGGGGGTGAGGGCTCAAGGTGCATGGAGCTCAAGGGGCAGGGAGATGCAGTATCAACCCCCTGGACCCCATCTTTCTTCTCTGGATCAATGACAACGAGGGCAGGGACACCGGGAGACAGCCCCACAGCAAATGCCAGCGCTCTCTCCAGATCTCCACCCCACCCCCTCCATCCCCACCAACCAACAAAACAAGGACAAAAGCTCCAGACCAGCCTGGCCAACCAAAGCAGAAAGAGCACCGACTGGCCGGCTGGCTGACCGGACCAGCGTCCTCCTACAGCGCTCTCACCGAGGGGCCACACTGCAGCTGCCCCGGCTCAGCAACGGCGGTCAAAGAGTCCCTAAATCTTAGTTCATCAGAAGTCACCGTGAATAAACAAGAGTGGAACAGCCTCTCTGGAAGGCAATTTGGGGATGTGCATGAAAATCCCGAAATAAATATTTATACCTTTGACTCCACTCATAAAAATTAGGATCTATCCACAGCATGCACCCAAATTTATTTTAAATATATAATCCTAATTGTTCAAAAGGTCAAATATATAAACTCTTAAGTATTTACATATACTTCTGCTTTTATTCTGTATAGTTTATGCATTTCAGTTAGGACCACATTACGCACAGTTTTACCTTAGCGGTCATGCGAACACTTCCCACATCACTGAATATAGAAATACACATATATGTTTATATATATATATACACACACACACACACATACATATATATGTAATATTTATACTGAAAATTCCATTCAAGAACAAAAATGGAATGTTCTCATTTACTTTCCTAGAGGAGAAAAGGAAAAAGGGAAAAGTTTCCAAAACACGTTGGCTCTAAATGATTAGATTTTACTCACATTGCCCTGAGAATAAACAGTACTGACGACATAGCATTTGCTGAGCACTTAACACCTGCGCATCGCAGGCGCCTGGACGGGGCAGCGCCAGGCTGCCGTGGTCGAGGTGCTCTGACGCCCACACGTGCTGCGCCCCCCAGCCCACCGATAATCAAGCCTTCTGAAGAGGAAGGCTCGCTGAGTCTGGTTCTTAAATTTGATGGGTCTCCTCAGCAGGGGCAGAGCCTGCACATGAAGCAAGGTCTGTCCGGGCACTTATATCCTCAACAATTTCTAAATGCCACCATCCCTGGTTTGGCAGAAGAGAAGTAATCAGCAAAAGACTTGTTTAAACAAGTGTTCCATTTCAGGCCGTTTTCCCCTAGCCCTGGCATGTCATCCCCGTGAGGGGTTCATTGAAAGCTCTCCTCATAAAAATGGAACCCCTTGGCCACCTTGAGGACGTGGGGGCAACCACCAGACGACCCCGAGGCCATGGCAGAGACCAGGCACATCCTCAGCCAAGGTCACTGGCCTCAGAGGGGGGAAGGCAACACACCTGTGTGGCCCTGGAGGCTGAGACCAGCCCAGCACCAGCAGGTGGAGGGTCCCAGCAGCCGACAGCATCACTCCAAGGAGCAAGGGGTCCTGCCCTCCCCTCCGTGAGGACCAAAATGATGGCATCTTTAGACCCTATTGTCAGAAACCTTAGGGTTATCTTAAAATTCCTTACATTTTAAAAGGAAAGTCATAAAACAAACCAAGACGTGGGAGAAGAAACTTAATGTATTCATTTTCTCACCCTTCTTAGTGGTCAACCAATACCATTTTAAGGTTAATAAATCAGTAAATGGTAGGTGGTAAGCATATTATTATATGTTATAAAGAGAATCACCTGAACTAAAAATAACACTGTAACTAACAAAATCAGAAAGCGAGCAAGAGAAAAGAGGCCAGAGATACTGCAGTTTGCTAATTATCTGATCTCTCATGAGGGATTCACAAACGCCGCCAAAAGTTGCCATCTCAAGAAACAGCCATATAGCTAAATATATGGGCCTATAAACGGTCCCGTAGTAAGATGTGGAAAGAGGACACAGCCTCCCAAATGACCAAAAGGACTACACAACTACTGATACTAAACCAAAGAAAAGGCCAGAAAGCCCACAAACGAGAAGCCCAAAACCAGAAGCACTGAATACAGAAAATAGAACATAAAAACTGGATGAAAAGCTTAGAACTAAATATATCTGTTGTGTCACCAAATATAAATGGGATCTATTCACACAAAGGTGATCAGATTAGGTAAAAAACAAAACTGAACAATTACTGTCTACACAGAAAGCATCCAGAACACAACGGGCAAACAGTAACCGAAAGAAATCTGAGGTCAAAATATCAGTATCACAAAGATTAAATCTAAAGCAAATGCTACACAAGATAAGGCCCATTTCATATGTATAAGGTACACAATTTGCCTTAGATAAGAGTGTCCTGGAGATGTGTGCTTTCTAATAAAAGACAACACAGAGAATGAAGAAAAATAAGAAGAAAGGGACAGGAACACAGAATTAGCCGCTGATTTGAACTTGCTGTGGTACACTTGACAGCCGTGATACAAAACGTAAGCATGCAGAGGATTTGAAAAATACGATGAACACTTCAGCTAAGCTACACTTCAAATGCTGCACAATGAAAGAATTTATGCTTTCTTTTTCAGACCCCCCACAAAACATTTACAAAAATCAATGCCACATAAACACAGAAAGTTTCCAAATACATACACAAATACCCAACATACAGGCCACAATCCCTGAGCACACTGCAACAGAATCAGAAATGAATAAAACCAGAAGAAAAACAAAAGTCCAACTATAGGAAAACAGAACACCCTTCTCCTGAATACTCCAAATCCAAAATGAAAGTGAAGAAACTTTATAAAGATAATGAGCACATCCCTTATTGAAAATTTCAGAAACTGCTTACAGCGAGCTCAGAGAATTAATTCATAGTCTTGTGCACTTAAGTAATTTTTTAAAAAAGGAACTGAAACAAATAAGCATTGGACTCAAAAAGTTAGAAAAAGAACTCAAAAATTAAGCCATATGTTGCTCAAGAAAAAAGAGGAAGAAGATAATAAAGATTAAAGAAATTAAAGGAATCACTGAGTCAGGAAACAGGAAATCCATGGAATTGCTAAAACCCGCCACGGACAAAGTTTGCCTGTGCTTCTTGGGGGCAAAAACACAGGGATGACAGTTGAAGGAGGCTTTACAAACAAAACGAAAACAACCCTTTCGTTATGAAAATCTTCAAAGACACACGAAATCAGAGAGGGCTGTTGCGAACACCCTTGTATACAGCTTTAACAAGTAATCAATATTTCGTTTCATCTATTAACATCCATTTTTTGGGTAACTGCATGGAATAAAATATCTCAACTTTAAACTGATAAAAGATGGCAAAGAATGAGTCATTTTTTTAAAAACCAGATTTTTCTCATTAACATTACGAAGTGAAAAAGTAAGTATAGATTCACAGGACGCTGCAAAGCTAGCACTGAGCGGGCCCAAGCATCCTTCAAGCAGGCTCACTTCCAGGTGCATTTCAGGGTGAGCTGAGAGCAGGACACGGGAATACTTCGAACTGAACAACAGCCATTTCCATACACTGTTAGGACTGCTTGAAACGTACGATAAACTCAAAAATCTTACTTTCAGCCAAACTTCACTGGTGGAGAGCCGCCTCTATACCACCCACCAACTTGGTTTGATTCTCTTCTGGCTCGTGTTTTTCCAAAGGTCCTATTAAATGACAAGCTGAAACTACTGAAGTTGTTATGAACTTGGAAGAGACAGAGCTTTCCTTAACAGGTCCCTTAAATAGCTTTTTCTCCAGAGTAATAAATACACTATATCAACAATGCAGAAAGCGTTCCAAACCTGAGTCTACAGAAAATAAAGTGACTTAGATGTAAACGTGGCTCTACACGTGCAGCCCTCCAGGGCCCCAACGACCCCTCCTCTCCCGGGTGGTTCTAAGAGGACCCGTAATGCTGGTTCAGGAACACATCCATCATGTCGCTGCAATTTTCCTGGCTTTCCTGGAGCCCGTGATGTTCTTTTCACGGAATCTGGTATGCATAACGGGACAGGCCATCTGCACTCCTGTGCTCTGTGATTTCAGATGAAGCCAAGTGTTAGATTCTCCCCCCCTCCCTATTTCAGAACTTCTCCTTAAAGCTCTTTGGAAAATCCTTGGACTGTTTCTAATTTGTTCTGTATCCCTCAAGAAGAGAAACTGTCTTTGGGAAATATTTGCAAGCTCAAATTGAGCAAGCGCTGTAAATAAAAACCTGGCGTGCAGTTGGGAACTTGGCTTTCGAGAAGCGCACAAATGTGCTTCCGGGAAACTGTAAATAGAAGCAGGCCTGCCCGCTGCAAAAAACGGGGAGACGTGCTGTAAGTTCTCACGTACGAAGGCAGCCGTCAAAGACAAACGTGACCCCTGGAAAAAGAGCTGGATGGAGCAACCCATTTGAGACTCTGCTGTGTAATTTTATAAACAAGTGTTACTGAGAACTCTAAGATTATACAATTACAATGCAAAGGCAATAAATTAGAAACAATAGCAGAATACCCAATGTGTCATCATTGAGCACCTATTAAAAGCGCGCCCCCTGGTATTATCTCCTTTGGCCCCCATGACCCCACGCTGGAGCCCCAGTGGTGACAGGATACACGGATGGGGGACCCGGGCTGGAGAGTTCTCAGCACCTTGCCCAGGTTGCTCAGGCAGTAACTGCACACCTGGATTCAATCCGGTCACACCGCTGCAGCCTCTGCTCACCTCCACAACCTGCCCACACCTTGGGCCTGGGCTGTGCTCGCCCCAGCATAACTCACAAGTTACTCTCTGAAAGCCATTTTGCTTACCCTAAACCCCATGGATAAAAACACGTTATCTGAAAATTAAAAATAGTTCCAGTGGTCTAGGAAGGCCACAGATCTCCTTTGCAATCGTCCTTGCCATTTCAGTTACGTAAGGTCAAGTTTACATAATACAAAGAAGAAAGCATTTCAGAATTTCCTTCTTAGCAACCTCCAAACGTTTGGTTATGTAGTTCACCTAACAGCTGGGTTGCAGTAGGAAACAATATTACTTAATAGTAACAGTTGAAATATTTAAAAATAGAAGGTGTTTCTTCCACTTGGCAGAAGGAGGAGAGAGGGCAGCAGAGGGCGGCCTGAAGCAGGGCTGCGTTTCTGAAGGTGAGCTGGCCTTCTCCAGCGTGGGCTGGGGGGGCGCCCTCTGGGGTAGCGGTGAGCATCCCCCCCTGGGCTTTCTGGACACCAATGTGCCCAATAAGGAATGCAGCATCCTTTCAGGGCTCTGTGGGTCATGGCAGGGAGGAAGGAGGTCAGGTTCAGACTGTAGTGTGTAGAAGGAATACCTGGGATGCTCGTCAAAAAGTCAGGCGCTTGGGGCTTCCCTGGTGGCGCAGTGGTTGAGAATCCGCCTGCCAATGCAGGGGACACGGGTTCGAGCCCTGGTCTAGGAAGATCCCACATGCCGCAGAGCAACTAGGCCCGTGAGCCACAATTACTGAGCCTGCACGTCTAGGAGCCTGTGCTCCGCAACAAGAGAGGCTGCGATAGTGAGAGGCCTGCGCACCGCGATTGAGTGGCCCCCACTTGCCGCAACTAGAGAAAGCCCTCGCACAGAAACGAAGACCCAACACAGCCATAAATAAATAAATAAATAAATAAATAAATAAATAAATAAATAAAAGTCAGGCGCTTAATGTACGTGCAGGGAAGTTGGGAAAGTGACTTAGCCTCTGCAGCTACTACCACCGGTCATGGCTGAAGGGCCAGCAGCGCCAGGCAAGTTCCCTGTTACCATGACTACCGCCAGCACCAGCGAGCCAGTGCGGGGACCCAAGCTCTGCTACGGAAGGCGGTGGGTGGCCTGTTCCACAACGTGGACCCTCACTCACCTCACCCCGCGGCAGGCGCTCCCGGTTAGGAGAACTCTGCCCAGCAAGCATGACGTGGGGAGAAACGCACTGGTACCTCTAAGAGATCGTGGCCTGTAGGACAACATTATAAACAATGTCCAGGGCATAGACGTGCAGGGAGATCCACGCCCTCGGGAGATTTCATTTCCACACTGTCTCGACGCCAACGACTCAAGATTCTCAAAGATGCTCAGCCCCAGCCCCAGCCCCCTCCCGCGCTGGGGCTCAGAGTCTCTTTTCAACACACCCATGTCCCACACCAGCCTTCACCTTTGCCCACGGGCAGCTTCGTGTTCCCCACCTCAATTCACAGCAACTCCGCCATCCAGACGCTCAAAGACGAAACCCTGTGAGACAGGCCGGGACCTGGGACCCTTTGCTGCAGTGCTTGCACCTGGACACACCTCTCCTTGAGCCACAAAATACAAAGAAAGTATATGGGACTAAAAATAACGGCATGCCTGTTGCAGTTGGGGCAAATTATGGACAAAAAGATACAAAAGACCAAAAAATCCAACTGTCACTTCTGAACAGCCAGGAGCAAAAGCTGGGCACTGGGCGTGCCCCCTGCACACAGCACCACCACACGGGTGGGCAGACCACCTCAGCCACCCCTCCCGCCCGACCCCCATATAAGGAACCAGCTCACGCCCCCCCTCCCCCCAGGGAGCGAGCAAGGGAAACTTACTTGTTTTCTCTCCCAGCCCTGCTGCAGCAGGGGCCCCAATAAAGCCTAGCCTGAATTTCTTGTCTGGCCTCCGGTCAATTTCTATTGATTGGGGAAGGCCACGAACCCTGGTCAGTATCACCTGGAGTTACCATCCACTCCTCCACATCCCTCCCAGCTCACCTGCCACCTCAGTAAATCCCACTTACTTCCAAACACCTCTAGACTCGGAGCCGTTTCAGCCTGCCCACTGTGTCCACGCCAACTCACTGTCTTTACCGGTCATCTTCTGCTCCCTCCACTATAATTTGAGATCCACAAACACAGGGATCTTTGCTTTATTCATAAACACATGCATCCCAAGTGCCAAGGGAGGTGATGGGCACCTAGAAGGGCCGATCACTACGAAATAGTGAGTGAGTGAGCCCAAAGCCTGCCTTGACAGGGAGGCCTTCCCTGACCACTTCATTTAAAACTGCAGAAACCCAGCTCCACGAGAACTCAGCTGTCCTTAATTGCTTCTTCTTCCCCGCAGCGTGGATCACCTTCTAGCATCGCCTAGCGTTCCACATCATCTACTGCCACCAAGTTGAATTTGATGAGCCTATTTAGAATCCTGCATCTGACAACGAGAGAATACAACTCTTCTAAAGCACATATTGAAGAGTCATCAACACTGGCCATAAAGCAAGTCTCAAAAAAATTCAAAGGCTTAGTCATCTCTAACCATAATACAGTATATTAGAAATCAATAACAAAAAGATTACTTGAAAAAGTCTGCACTTCCAGATGAAAAACACTTCTAAATATCTCGTTTTTTCAAAGAAAAAAGAATCATCAAACAAATGTTCAAGAGGCTACAGATTAACTACTATAAACTAGAACTTGAATACTACAAATAGAAGTTACCAAAGCATTTCCACTTGTCTCCAGAGAGAACTACAGAACCTTAAACGCTTACAGCAAGAGGAGGAGAGGCTAAAAATTAATGTGCTAAATGTTCAACCTAAGAATTTAGTACAAGAATATCCACATAAACCCCTCCACCAAAAAAAGCAGAATGGAAATAAGAACAGGAATGAAAGGAGGAGAAAATAAATGTACACGAGTATCACCAGAGGCAGAAGTTGGTTCTTTGAAAGATGACTGAAACGGACAAAGCTTGACCAGACTGGCAGAGTGTCCCCGGCTCCGACGACACCAGGTCTGCGTGTACCCTGTCCCACTAGAAACCCAGGCGGGGTGTGGAGGGCGGGCTGGCTCAGGGAAGGACGGACACGGCCAGCAGCTGGACTCTGCAGCCTCCCTACCCCTCAGCAGGATTCCCAGGCCGACCATACGCACGGTGCTCAGGGGGCACTGGGGGGACTGAAAGGAGCGCCAGCCCCCTCCCCTCGGGCTCCTGACTCAACCGGCAAGACCCCCTCTGCTTCTCCCCGTCTGCCCCGACCAGGCAGCACTGCCCGAGGACACCTGGTCAGACCCCGGCCCCACCATGGCGCTCGGAAGCCAGCCTGCCAGGGACGCAGAGGGTCAGGGCTTGGGTCTAACGGCTGCTGGACGGTACGAGTTGCTGTGAGGTTTCTCCTTCAACGACCACACTTTACCCTCCTAGGGGGCAGGCTGTTGGCAGGGCTGAATGATACAGCATGTTAAGTGTGACCACTTTCCCAGCAACAATAACAGCCATGGACGAGAGTTAGCAAGAGTTGTCTTCCTGACCCTGCGGAGACACAGTTAAGCACTTTTAGACACATTTAAGGGGTTCCCAGACTCTGGATATATCTCATTCACACCACGTGGCCCTGAAGTACAGAACACAAAACCTGGTAATAAAGAGACAGAAAGATACAAAGTGCTTTGCCCGCAAATGATGTGCTCATGCATCCAGACCTTCCTGGCATCCGTGATGCTTCCAATGCACAAACAGAGCAAAATCCTGAGTTGGAAAAATACTGTATCTTCTGCCTAAAAAGCACTTTCAAATACACCATGAGGACATTAAGGTTTAATGCTCTATTTTCTGTGTCAACACAGATCTTAGGGTCACCACTGCCGGTACCACATTTATTCCTACAAGATGAAGAAACGGGGAGTCGCCGACCTCATCCCACTGGGCTCGTGCGGACGTGTGGCCAGCTTCAGGCGCACCCGAGCACGCGAGACACTTCCCAGCCAGCCTCCGAGGGCCCGCTAAGCCATAACCGGTAAATGTTTGCTTCTCTTGGTCCCTGTTCCCTCCTTCAGGCCCCACAGCAAGCTCCTTCTAACTCTCCGCGTCTATGGCAACAATCACAAAACAAACTTAATGGGGTGCGACAGCTGGTGATAAACATAAATAACCCAAACAATCCAATTTCCACCCTGGTTGGGAAGACCTTTATCTTCTCTCCTCAAGCGCTGAGGATACTGAAAGAACACAGCTGGGGAACGAGGCCACCGCCATGCGGGGCAGAGTGGGCCTTGGTCGGGTGCCAGGGGTGGGCTCGGCCAGCCAGCCCGGGACGGGGCACCTGAGAGGCACAGACGGGGCATTTCTGGTGGAAGACGGCAGACCAGACACCATCATTTATCCCCACTCCTCCAGAGCCCACTAAAAAATATCACCAACACAACTGCAGATAAAAGGCAAATGAGAGAGAACAAAGTGGTAGGAGAAAACACATGGGTGAAGAAGGGGCACCTGCCTCACCAGACACAAGAAACCGAATCAAAGCATCCTGAGGCTCAGGAGTGGCAGGACCCCCGACGCAGGAGAGGGACCCGTTCCGGGAGCACAGAGGCCCCCGGACCCCTGCGCAGCCCGCAAAGCAGGAGACTCGTCTCCCGGGAAGGGCGAGGGTGCTGCAGGGACGGCGCTGCCCGCCGGGTGCCGGCGGCCTGGGTCACGCCTCCAGCCGGGTGAGCAGGCTGACCAGCCCCACGGAAGCCGCGCCAGAGCAGGGCACGGAGCCCCGGCCGCCAGCACCCCCGAACCCCCGAGGGTCCCCAGCCTCTGGGTGCTCTGTCCTAAACACGAGTGGACAGGCCAGGAAAACCGTCATCGTGGAAGGCAGAGCCCAGACGGACAGACAACGGCACCTGGGTAGCAACCCGCTGCCCAAGGGCAGCCCCGCTGCCCAGGCGGCCCTCAGGGTGGAAGGCAGGCCTCGGGCAGACGGGGGAACCGGGCCTTGGTGTCTGGAGGGTAAGCCGTTTCCAAGCCCATAATCGCACCCCCTGGTTTGGTGAGACTTGAGTGAACATAATAGGGAAACACAAGAAAGACGAAGAAAAGAGAAAGGAGGCAAAGAGAAAAGCGACAGAGACGGAGCCCAGCCGGCCCCTCCGGCTCCTGGCACATTCGGAGCTGACAGCTCCACAGAAGCCCAGACAATGCGGACCACGTAACAGGTGCAGCTCTGTGCCCTGACGGGCTCGCAGCTGCAGGAACCCACACGGCTCCCAGCCTCGGGGCCCTTGCGACCGACTGTTAAGGCCAAAGGCAGTGAGTGACAGCGCGACGAACGGGGGACGGGGGTTGGATTTACGGTACATGAAGCAGAAACGTGAGGACGGCTTGGCTTGCTCTCCTTTGGAAACACCATCCAGAGGCACAGGATCCAAAACTTTGTCCCGTAAAGAACTACCGGGGGGATAATCCATTTCCTAGTTGGTAAATTCCACTGCCAAGTGCATTTATCAGACTCGAGAGGGCAGAGGCCCCTGATGGGGAGCGGGCCGGTGCCGAGGCCTGAGTTCCGCAGCTACAGCCTCTGTCCCTCTCCTCTCTGGAGCTCAGTCCCCAGGCAGAAGGGTGGTTCCTGGGAGCACTTCCTCAGCCCTGGGTCCTGAGGGCCGGCGCTGCCACGCTGGTTGAACTGCTGAGGTTCTCGTGACCACAAATCAAACCCGCACGTGCATCTGCACAGCTGTCGGCAGAGAGCGGGGACTGCCAGCTCATCCGCGGCGACGGGAGTCCTCTCTCTGTGGGCCAGACCCACGCGCCAGGCTCAGCATTAAAGATGGATACGTCAGCATCAAACATTAAGTAGGTCCGGGAGCTCGACGTAGCAAAGAAGAAGGCAGGCTTCTAACTTGACGATACACAGCATTCAGAGAAAAGCCTTAGCAGACGTGAGCGCTCATCCTCAACATAACTCCAAGCATTTTTGCTGTTAAGCTTCTCTACACCGGCTGGTGTTGCTTTGTTTTAAACAGCAGTCCTAGGGGCCATCACAAAGGCCTTTGGGCTGGCTGGGGGGTGGCAGTCATGCTGGAGGGATCAGCAAAGCCGGGGCGGTGGGCGGGCAGACCACAGGGTACCAGTGAGGCGGAGCGCAGGGAAACAGAAGAGGGACGGAGAGCATCGCGGGGCCTCCCGCGTGCCTGCTGCCCGCCTGCTTCCCGGGCGCCCGCTGCCTCTGCCAGGCCGAGCAGCCACGTGACGCCAGACAGGCAGCCCAGGCTCCG
Organism: Balaenoptera acutorostrata; assembly: GCF_949987535.1. NCBI lineage: Eukaryota > Metazoa > Chordata > Mammalia > Artiodactyla > Balaenopteridae > Balaenoptera > Balaenoptera acutorostrata. The sequence continues at coordinate 93,154,773 of NC_080071.1, forward strand.
AGGAAGTGCCACCAGCTCAAGGCCACACGGCCAACGGAAGGCAGGCAGATCCTGCTGCCCGGTGCCCAGGCCTTGCAGCAGGTCTGCTGGGCCCAGCCCTGACCCTGCCCTCACTTCTTCTGACACGGAGCCCATAGCGGGAGGGCGGGAGTGGAGCTCTCTGTAACGGGGTGAGGAGGAGAAGGAATGGGACAAAAAGACGTTCTGCGTTTGCACCACGTGAGAGGCTGCCCCTGCCTGGCACGGCGGTGTTCCCTGACAGAGGCACTGCCCACGGGCGCTCGCCAATCTGGTGGGAGAGGGGACAGGTGCGGGGGCTGGGAGGGAAGCAAGTGGCCAGAGAGAAAACGGGGAGACTCTGAAGACTCCCAGGAGGACAGCTGGGAGACCAGGAAGGGCTGGAGAAGGAGGGGTGGGGAAGGGCAGCCTTGGGAATTGTGAGTGGTGATGGGAACCTGGAACCTGGGGATGGATCCCTGGGCATGACACCTGGTGAACAAGGCGGTGACACAGGAGGACAGCGCAGGACGGCGCCCCCTGGTCCAGAACCACTCTTGGCTGTAAATCTACCTGTTCCCCCAGGCGACCCTGAGGCGTTTCCAAACAGCTCATAGACGCACGCAGCAAGGCAGGGCCTCCACGGCCGGGGCTGTGATGACACTCGGGTGTCACCTAAACCTGGCCTTTACATCATGACTACTCACCAGGCCCGCACGTGAACTTGAAGGAGGGAAGTGGAAAAATTCTCAACCTTTGTTTAAACTAAGCAAACAAACTATCGGAACCTTTTTCTAATTTTTCAAACTGTTGGATTTTACTTTATGTCTTTGTGTTCTATATTTTCATTTTCCTCCACAAATTAAAACAAGCTCACAGGAAAAGCAAGGCAGGCCACCTCTTTGGCTCGTGCGCGTGCCCTGTGCCCCACTGAGCGCCTGCCCACTCTCTGCTGCAGCCGGAGGGCAGCCGGCCTGCGGGCCAGCGGGGAGCTGTCACCCAGCGATGGGCCCCTGGCCTGCAGCGAAGAGCAATGTGCAGCGTCGGGCCTGGCCCCAGAACGAGGGGACCAAGGTCCGCTCCCTCCTGGGGTGGAGCAGGCGGCAGCCTTAGGGGCCCCCAAAGGTGGCCATCGACCCTTTACTGTGCTACATCTCAACCCCAGAAACCCAGCTTTGCATGAAAAACACACAAAGGAGGATCCGGTGAGAAGTATGACAAGTAAGGTTTTGTTACGGGGGATTTATGATCACCGTGATGAACCGCTTCCTGTGCAAGGAAGGGGCATCTCCTGCAGCTTTCCCCCAGGTCACGTGTGTCCTCACGCTGGCATTTGCTTCGCATTTTCTCTCGCCAAACCAAACCAAACAACAAGAACAACACGACATGCCTGGGAGGCATGGTAAGTTTCAGGCACCGGCTAACCTCAGATAGCTCCTGTTCCAAAATTCGAGGACGGTCAAGCAATTCAATAACCCCTTTGACAGTGCAGTGGTCAAATACTCTGTAAGATTTGGGAATCCGTGGCTAGAGCCAAACCTCACTTTTTTAAAATTAGTTTGGATAAGTTCTCTAGAGTTGGGGTAGTTTCTTCAAGTTTCCAGAATTTTCTTTTAAAAATTACACCCTTGTTATACAGCCTTGAAAGGAAACCTCGATAACTCTGACTGAAACCCACGTTTACGATGAGGGCGATGGAGCCCATAGCAGAGGCTCCTCTTTAGTCAACACCCCGCTGGTCCAGAGGTCCCCAGCATTCTCCAAAGCCCCGCTGGTCCAGAGGTCCCCAGCATTCTCCAAAGCCCCGCTGGTCCAGGGGTCCCCAGCATTCTCCAAAGCCCCGCTGGTCCAGGGGTCCCCAGCATTCTCCAAAGCCCCGCTGGTCCAGGGGTCCCCAGCATTCTCCAAAGCCCCGCTGGTCCAGGGGTCCCCAGCATTCTCCAAAGCCCCGCTGGTCCAGGGGTCCCCAGCATTCTCCAAAGCCCCGCTGGTCCAGGGGTCCCCAGCATTCTCCAAAGCCCCGCTGGTCCAGGGGTCCCCAGCATTCTCCAAAGCCCCGCTGGTCCAGGGGTCCCCAGCATTCTCCAAAGCCCCGCTGGTCCAGGGGTCCCCAGCATTCTCCAAAGCCCCGCTGGTCCAGGGGTCCCCAGCATTCTCCAAAGCCCCGCTGGTCCAGAGGTCCCCAGCATTCTCCAAAGTGATCTTTTGCTCCAGCAGCACCCCCTGGAGAACAGAAATGGGTCCCCGCCCCGTAACTGACACGCCGGGTGACCCTGGGGAAGCGGCCCTGCCACTCGCCTCTGGCGGGGAGCAGGCAGGAAGGGCGCGGGGCCCTCCAGCAGGCCACCACCGTGGGTGCCTCGATATGCCTCCTGCTGCTTTTCAGGGCTCTTTTCCTCCCCTTTACTCCCGGGCACCGAGGCTGCTCCTCCAGCCCCTTCACTCCCCCCAGGCGCTGAGCACCTACACTGTCCAGCTCAGAGGGAGCTCAGCTTCCAGGTCTGGAACCAGCATCCCACACGCTCACTACAGTGTCTCTTTTCTATACTAAACATGCCTTGCTTTTATAATCAGGAAAAAAGTATATTACTTCCCAAAAAAGTGAAAGTGATTCAGAAATGAAGGACTGAAGTGTTTTTCAAGTCCCCTGGCACAGGCAGGTGTGTGATCTCTCTCCTAGAGGACCACCTCTCACCTCTTCCTCTGCCCTCAAGCCCCACCATCTCTCCCGGCTGAACTCTGAGCTTCCAGGGAACCCTCCGCGGCTCCCGCCACCCTGTCTGCGCGCCAAGTCCCCACCCAGGAAGGAAAAGGACAACCTCCCAGGAAGGGTGAAATGGTGTACGCTCATGCATAACTGTGACACTCCATTTAGTCCAAAAAAAATGAAGAAATAGGATGCTCACACAGAACAACAGTAATGAAGGAGATGTTGCAACTAAGTGGTAGGCAAATGGTTGTTATGTTTTCTCTCTTTTATAATAGAACTATTTCTCAACGCAAAACTTTAAAACAAGAAAAAAAGAAACACAAAAAGAAGGAAAGGCTCGTTTGCATATAAAAAGTTAAGGGGGAAGGTGGAGGAACCAGAATGAATCCAAAATAAACAGCATTGTAGCCTGTTCCTTCCGCAATACAAACTTTTCTAGTAAGAGAGATTCTTGTAGGAATGACCTCAAGTCTCAAGTCAAAATGGCCCAAAAATAGAAGGTATGAATAGTGCTTTTTTATTTGAGGTAAGACTTTACAAGGACTAACGTATTTAAAGAGAACCATTATCCGAAAGGCGGTTGAGCGTGCTGCCATTCATGGCCAGGAACAGACTAGAAATGAGCAGAGATCCAGGAGGCGAGGGCCACGTGGGCACTCCTCCACGCGCAGCAAAAGCTGTACGTTCAAAGGAACAAGCTCCCATGCTGAATGCCTGAGTGATTCCTGCCAATTATACGCATGTATCAGTTTGTTTTCGTACCGCCGAGGGTCAAAAGAGTACTTAAGATTAAACTCAATTGTTGGAAAATGTGCAACAGCAAACTGGGATCGACATAAAAATACATCTAAAAATGTTTCCACGCCCGTATCATAAAAATGTGGCTTAACAGAAATTGTCGTACTAATTTTCAAATTATGACGTAAGCTGAGATTCACATTTCTTTGTAGAACGTAGTTTACAGTGGTTGGAATGACCAAAACTGGAGTGTTAAGAAGGATGCCCTTCACTTCAGCAGCTTCTAAGGCTCAGCTCACGGCGAAGCCTCCGTGGCCGGCTTGGGGCACGCGGCCCTGTGTACGCCCCTCCTTCCGCTGCCGGCTGCTCACGGGCACCGTGTCCCCCCGGTAGAGTCACCCTGAAAACACTGACCCCCGATGACACCAGCAAGCACAGCCTTATCCTCTGACTCTGACCAATGGAATCTGGAGGTGCAGTGTTACTGGCTCCAATTTCACTGGGGACCCCTCCCCGATATGCCGTCTCTCAAGTGGGGCGCTGCCCCCAAAAGAAGAGAAGGGGTGTAACAGACCCCAGGGGCTGTCCTAGCACCTGAACACCGGCACCGTCACAGCCACGTCCCATGCCGTGTTCAGTACCCGCCCACGGGACATTAAGAGATGACATTTCTCCAGGAACTACTAAAAATCAGACACATAGACTTGATCTCTGTAAGAATCCTGCAGAGTCGGCATTATTATCCCATCTAGGAAATAAAACCGAGAGACTCGGCAGCTTGCCTAGAGTCACACGGTCAGTGGGTCACCAGGACTCCAGGTCCCCTCCGTCCAGGAGTGCAGTCCACGGTCTGTCTGTACGTGGAGCTGGGAGGCCCATACGAAGTCTCGACCAGCAGGGTGCGCTTGTCAAGCCAGAAAACTAACTTGAAGCCCACCCACTTTCTGGTTCACTTGGAAACCACCTTTTCACAGTCTATCAAGCTACTGAAAAGCTTCTTGCTCCATCCCACACTGGGCGAGCACCAGGAAACCGTCTGAAAATGCCCAAGCTACACAAGGCACTGGCAAAATGAACTCAAGAGAAAGGGAAATCAGCACTGGTTCCCTTGCTGGGGCCAAAATGAGAAACAGAGCATCTTCGTCTTCGGCTGCTGTTTCCAAGCCCTCTCCCCCGCCCCGCCCCCAGCGTCCTCGGTTAACAAGTAACCTGCTCCACGGGTGGGTGGAGGGTGAGGGAGAGACGTGAGCACCCCTGCAGGAGGCCGGAGCGCCGCAGACAAACAACCCCAGCTTCGCGTCTGGGGAGAGGCCAAAAATGATCCTTGGCAGGCTTCAGAGAATCTCTGTGCAAAGAAAGAAATCTCTTCTTTGACACTTGCAGCCCTGCCTCAAGCTTCGATTTCTTTTTAAGAGGACGGGGAAGGTGAGGCGATGGGTGGGTCAGCCGGGGGCCGGGGCAGAGGCAGGCATCTAGGTGCCCCCCGTCTCTGCCAGTCCTGCCCACGGAGAGAGCGGGCAGAGGGGGGACGGGAAGGCTGGGGTTCAGGAGGTGCCGCGGGGGACAAACCACAGAGACGGAGGCCTTCAGGACACGGCAAAGGCAAGGGGCCAGCAGTGCCGCCCTCAAAACGCTGGCTTAAGAACGTATGTGGAACGCTGACAACGGTTCCCTTACATACACCCTAGGCCTTTACGAGGCTCGTTTTAGTCTCAATAAGGCCAAGGAGCCCGTGAAGAACGGCATCCGGGCTCTTGAGTTGAAATCCTGGAGGACAGTAGATGGAGGGTTAGTGCTGTACAGAAAGAAAAAGAAAAAGCTCCCACGGCCGTATGGATTTGGAAAACATTGCCTATGGCATGATATTTAGGAATGTTATATATAGAATGAGAGATTTCTAGTCACGGCTGATGCTTTGTCGTCAGTTACACACGGAAAGCTGCTTAGGAGACATCACTGACCCACTTTCCCCCGAGGAGCCTGGGGCCCTGGACCCAGCGTGACCTGCCCAGCGGTGTCCCCAGCTCAACCTCAGCGCTCTTCCCCCAGACTCTCGTACAGCTCAGGGCCTGGAGCTAGACCCCAAACAAGCAGTTCTTACCTCTGGGAAGAACACACCCCATCGGAGTTCAAGACAGAAAGGACCTGCATGTCTGTGCCACTTACTTAAGAAGCATTAAGCGAAGCCCACTACATTTCCAAAACCAGTGGCCTGTTTTACCCCAGGAAAGAGCAGCCGACTTCCGTGGACCTGAGACCCCACCCCTTTCTCTCCACAGCCCCCCAGGACGGCGGAGCCCCAAACACCCCTTCGGTGGCGCCTCGTGCGCAGCAGGGCTGGGTGCAGACTTACCCGAGCCGGGCATGTGGTTCACGCGGGCAGGGTTTAGCAGCTCCACTGGCTGGTCTCGGCCAGAAAGTCCATCTGGAGGACAGAGAAAGCATTTGGCTTCAGAAACTGCTCGCATTTCAATTAAAATACTTTACGCTCCAGGTCTGCAAGGAGCACTTCCCTGCAAACAATGGAAATGCATGTGTCCTTCTCCCTTTTAAAGGAGACTGGTGTTATTTTTATTTGCTGAATCAGAAAATAAAAGACCCTTTGTCGAACAACCCAACCAGTGCCCATCTCGAAGATGGCAAACACCAATTCCTGGCCTGAGGGCGTCCGGCCCAACTGTTGTGGTTTTACTGCTTTTCAGCAGCCGCCTGATACCACTCAGCGTTTCTGCAGAGACCACAAGCAGTACGATGAAGACAGACGAGTTACTCATCCTCTTCCCAGATATGGACCCGTGGCCCGGGGGCCACAGAGACATGGCCCCTGGAGGCCCCGGCGAGAGCGGCCGTGGGTGTTGCCCGCTTGCGGGACAGTCAAGGACACTAAGACAAACAAACCCGCTTTTAGGAAGATACTGGGCCAGGTTCTCACAATGGAAGGAATCGTTTCTCCCGGGTCCACCTTCCGATCGTGTTCTGACTGCAAAGATGGCACTGAAAGCACACCCCCCCCTCCACCTGGCACAGGCTGCCTTTAGACCACATTCCCTCAGACAGACAAGAGAGAAACTCCGGCAGAACTTCCAGGAATCACACTTTTGGTGTAAAATTAGCTTCTGACAACTGGTGTGAACGCCCGCAGGGACAAGCGCGTCATTACTGACGCTGCCGTGTGGTCGGTCACACTCGTTACTGATTTTACGGAGAAAGCACTGGTTTCCCAGAGCGGCCATCGGCCCCCTCGGGCAGACTTGCAAATCGTGACAAAAACACTTAGGAGCAGGTCTACTGACTCTGCACTAAGGCTTTGCTTTTTGCCCCAAATGGACAGCACCTCAGGCAGCCTTCGAATGCAGTGTTCCCTGACCCATGTGTGTCTTTGGAGAGGTTCAAAGTCCAAGGACAACAATGACCCCGAGGAGATCCCAAAGCGTCTCCTGAGAACTGCAGACCCTCCCAAGGAAGCGGGGAGGCCTGTGAGCCGTGCTCCCACACCCTCGGGGGAAACGAGCTGCTCCCCTGCGGTGCCGGCCGCTCCCGGGCCACGAGGGGACTCAAACGCTGGGATCTGGGGTCTCCTCTCCACAGCCAGCCACCCTGCCCCCATTCTGGCAGCTTGAAGGTAGCAAAGTGGCTCTCACAAGACACTGGGCATATGTGGGGTTGGGACAGTCCAGGCTCCCCGAGTCAGGACGAGGGCTGGGGGCCACACCCCTGCCCAGAAGCAGACCAGGCCCGAACGCGCCGCCGACCGACCGTCTGCACCAAGGCTTCTCTCCAGGCATACGACCCGCCCTGAGATGGTCTGATGCTGGCCTGCGGGCCTAATGCCATGTCCTGTGAGCCCCTTCACTGACCCTCAGAAAGGGGCCTCAAGACAGTGATGGAAAGCACTTTCAAGCCATTTTTCCTGAACATGAATAAGTGAAATGAAAATTTCATTTTCAAAACTAAAAGGTTCAGAAAAGTCTATACGTATTTTGAAAAATCCTAATCCCACAGTAAATACTTTCAGAAACACCAAAAATCACTTTTGAAAATCCTAGTCTAGCTGCCATTAACCGACGGCAGGGGTCAGGAGCAGGGTGTTTAGAGAGCCAGCCTGCCGGCCCTGCAGCTGCGTCTGAGCGAGCCCGGGGCATTCTCTCTGGTCCAACCGCACCTGACGTGTCCCCCCCCAAACCATCATCTCCTCAGTGTCCACCCTTAGCTTCCACCTGAGCCAAAGTTCTAGAACCAGACACAGTTTAGAAACCCAGAAACCAGCACAGCTGCCTCTTTCGACAAATGAGGAAATTCCAGCTCCCGGGGCTGGTGCAGTAGCACCAGGCCTGCGCCCCGGCTCGTGTGAAGGCCTTTTCTGGAGTTCGGATCGAGCTGCTTGTGTCTGCCCCGAGCCCTGCAGGTCCACTTGCTCCAAAGCCACGTGCCCGACGATGCCTGATAACATGCGACGTTCAGCCACGCTGAGGCGGGAAGACGCATCGAGTAGCGAGAGGCCGTGAGGCTGGGTGCACCGCCAGCAGCCCGTGCCCGTCCCTCCCCCCGCTCCTCTGCAGGCCACCCCATCGCCCTGACGCCCCCAGCACACCCCACGCCCCTCACTCTGAATGGAGGGTCACAGAAGCCAAAAAACAAGAGGTCTTTCCACAGAAGGCAGTAGATAGAACGGCAATGGGCAGAAACCTGAACCAAGAAGGGACTGGGCACCAGGAGACGAGGCCCAGAGAAGGAAAGCTAACACCAGGCCTCCCAGTCCCGGCCCTGGAGTCTCCCGCTAGCTGGTCTGGGTGCTCGAGGCTGGCAGGCCCGGGTGTGTGGCCCCGGGCATGCGGTGAGGACCCTGACATCACGGGGCGAAGACCCAGGCTGAGAACACGGAGGCGTGCAGGGCCCCCTCGAGTCCCTGGAGGATTCAGATCTAAACGTGGAGAGAAGATATACCAAGTCCACGGATACCTGCAGCAGGGCCCTGCGCGGCAGGGGCTGCTCAGCACGTACACGACAGTTTTAGGCACGAAAGTCAGCCGTGGGGACAGATGTGATGCGGCATTGTGGCGCCGTGTCACGGGGACCAGAGCTGGTGACAAATACCACCGAGGGCCTTACACATCCAATTCCGTATCACAGGGCTCACAAAACAGACCTGAGGCTGTGCAGCTGGACAAAACCCCAGGACAGAGCAGGGACAGAGAAACTGCATTTGAAGGGGCAGGGGCTACAAGGGCCAGGAAAGACTGCTTAGAGCCCAGACGTAAGCGCCCACCAGCACGTGACCACGTAGCCATGGAGCAGAGCAGCCAAGAAAGCAATGCAAGGAAACAAGGAGAAGGGAATCAAAGCACGACTTCCTCTTGGCCCGTGAAACACCCCTGCAAGCAGGTTTCCGCCCTAATCTCTCTCCACTTGAGAGCCTAATTTTGGAAACCTCGCTGGATGGGGCTGTGGTACTTCGTGTGCTCAAGCGGCATTTTATTTGGCTCAGGGAGCTGGCGGAGGGGCACACATGCAGCAGAGAAGCAGGGAGCACGAGGGTCCTCCGTGTCTCCCTCACCACGTGACTCGTCCGTGAGTGAGCGCAACGCACACGGTGGCACGTGGGACGGTGGCGGACACGTGATCATGCTCGCATAGGAACAGCGCGGCCCATTTAGAGGTGATGGGGTCCAAATTAAAAGCAACACTTGTCTGTAATTCAGTGTGATGGGCAGGGGGTATCTCTAACTAGAATCGTAGCCTTTGGAGCCAAAGGAACCTAACTCCCAACTCTTCTGGCCTATTCCCCGCCTTTACACATGGGAAAGCAGCCCTGCAGGGCTGAGCAATGTCTGCGAGATCATGTACTTAGCACCCCAGAACCTGGCTCCGTCACAACTAGACCAGACAGAAGCCTGCACTGGGCCTTGTACTCTGTACTCTGGTACTCAGCCAGACCTGTGCCGTTCAACCAGGGCTTCCAGTCACCAAGACCGAGTCCCCCCCCAACCCCTAGGAATTTGCCCTCATCTGGATTAAGAAAGAAAGAGGGGAAGAAAGTCGAGAAAGATAGGAAAACACCAGAAAAAAAGACAAGAATAAGGGGGAGAAAAAGAAATGAAAGCATATCATAGTTGTAACTCCCCACTTTTCAGGTTCATTTTTCTAAAATCTCTAGAAAACAGCAAAAGAGTTCATAGAATCTTCTCTGGAACCCACTGGAAAAGTCAAGCAGGTCCCAGAGACACAGGCCCAGGGAGGCCCCAGTCCCCAGCCACACCGAGAGGTTGTATCCACGCTGTGAAGCCCTGCAAGCTGCCCACCCGGCCCCCACCCCACAGAGCACGTGGGTCAGGCCACGCACAGGCCACCAGCAGGTGCTTGCATAACGTGGATACTGAAGCCATTTCTATGACAACTCCCCCATAACCTACAGGACGAAAAAATAAAACCAAAACGTCAGACCTTGAACAGAAGGGCTCAACCCCTTCCCTGATGTACAAAGTTACAGAGGATCTGCATTTTACTGCCTGTAAGAGATTATGTTTCTCGGACCTATAAAAACGGTACACGAAACCCGATAAGAGACGGGGCTGGAGAGGCCGGAGGGAGGAGGGCGGAACTGTGACCGGGAAAGAGCCCCTGCCCTCCCCCCCCCACCCCATCCTACCCTGATGGGGATGATGGGCGTTTCATTAAGGCCCAGTCTGCCTCTCCCTGAGGACCAATGACACAGCGCGTCTTTTCACATGTTTATTGGCTGTTCTGAAGTCAAGTCTTTTGCCCTTTTTAAAAATTGGGCTGTTTGCCTTTTTCTTACTGGTTGAGAATTCTTTAAAGATTGTCACCACGAATGGTCTGTCAGTCACGTGTTGCAGACATCCTTTCAGAGACTATAGTTTCCTTCCTTAAGGTTGCATTTATCAATCTTTCTTTTAAAGCTTTTGCTTTTTGTGTCAGGTTTAAGAAATTCTTCCTTATGTGGAGGTTGTAAAGATATTTTACCATATTGTCATCTGAAAGTTTTGTGGGTTTTCCCTTTTATGTGTAAGTCTCTCATCTCTCTGGTATTGACTTTTTTTTATATGGTATATAGTAGGGTTTTTGATTTTTTGTTTTTTTTTTCCATGAGAACAGCGAAATGTCCCATTACCATTATTAAGAAGCCTTACTTTCACTACCTATCAGCAACATTAATTCTGTTACAAGCCAAACCTCTGTCCTTTTGGCCAATTTGTTCATACCTGTGCCAATAATCACACTAACTGCCATAACTCTACAACAATTCTTAACACCAGGCCAGGCAAGAATCTCTGCCTTCTGCAGAATCACCCTGGGCAATGTTGGTCCTTTATTACATAAATTTTAGAATCAACTTGTTAAGTTTCACCAACAAGGAAAAAAAAGAAGAGAAAAAGAAAAAAAGAAACTCTAGGACTGCATTGTATCCAGAATTTGGGGAGAACAGAATCTTAACAATATTATGTCTCCCAATCCATGAACATGGAATACCACTTCATTTCATTTCTCTCAAAAATGTTTTAGAATTTTGAGTGTAGAGATCTTGAACACCTTTAGATTTATTACCAGACATTTGATGTTTTAAATAAAATATTATAGATAGTATTTTAAATTTCAATTTCTCTCTGCTGATATATAGAAATACAATCAAGTTTTATATATTGGCTTTGTACTATAGCATCTGGTTAAACTCATATTCATCCTAATCACTTACCTGAAGTTATTTTGAATTTTCTACATGCAGAATCATGTCACCTACGATAATGACAGTTTGTTCTTCCTCTCCAGACCTGATGTTTTTTATTTCTTTTTCTTGCCTTATTCTATGGCTCAGATCTATGGTACATTATTAAATAGAAATAGCAAAAGAGGACACCCCTGTCTTGTTTCTGATCTTACTGGGAATGTTTTCAATACTTCACCTACAGTAAGTATAACACTTGCTGTAAGTTTCTGACAGATAACTTTATTAAGTTAAGGGAAGTCCCTTCTATTTCTACTTTGCAAAGACTACTGTAAAATCATATATGTGTGCTTAATTTTATTAAGCTTTTCTGTATCGATTCATATCGTTAAATAATTTCCCCTTTCATCTGGTAACTTCCTTTACTCATGTCAAACCAACTTGCATTCCTGGGATAAACCGACTTGGTTGGGTCCAGTGAGTTCTGAGGCAAAGGAAAGGAACAAAGTCGTACAGATATAAGGGATTCGAGTGCGGCCTGAAATCTTTTCTACTTTTGATTCCAAAGAGTTGGAGACCTTGCCACACATTTCAGCCTTAGTTCCACACTTGCTCTTTTGTCAGGTACATAAAAGAACTGGAAAAGTTAATATTCTAAAATGTGCTTAGTGGGGCTTGTTCGATGTAGGTCACCAAAATGAAATGGGGGTGACAAGGCTGCTTGTCCCCCACTTTATATGACAGCAGGGCACACACCTCATCCTTCTCACAGAGCTGCTTCCAGACCTGCGGCCACGGAATCTTCAGTATTTGGCAGCAGGAATAACTCAAAGTCTTCATTCCAGCCCATTTTCCTGTCCCTTTTTATACAAGCCTTTTATTTTAGAACAGCTGTGGATTTACAGAAAAATTAAAAATAGTACAGAGAGTCCTCACATACTCTGCACCCTGCTTCCCCTGTGATGAACATCTTACGTTAGTATGTCTGGGGTGTCGTTAGCTGAAGTCCATACTTTGCTCAGGTGTCCTTGGTTTTCCCCTAATGCTCTCTTGCCGTCCCAGGACCCCACCCAGGACCCCGCATGACATTTAGTCATCACCTCCCCTCACCCTCCTCTGGG